>NC_090935.1:6190418-6504764 GCF_040938575.1 Ambystoma mexicanum
TTCTCCTCTGGAGACCCAACACATACTCAGTGACTCTCACTGGTTTGGGGGAAGGAGCACTCTCCAACCCCTCCTTAATTAGGGCCAATGGACCTCTAACTGGATGACCATAGGGAAGCTCAAAGGGACTAAATCCAACTCCCTCCTAAGGGACTTCTCTATAAGCAAAGAGAAGGCATGGCAGTAGAAGGTCCCACTTTCTTCTAAGGGGTTCCTCTAAAGCACCTATCATGCTCTTCATAGTACAGTTAAACCTCTCTACCAATCCATTTGTTTGAGGATGGTAGGCAGTTGATTCCACATGGCCAGCATGTAATGGGACATAAGGTTTGATCCCCTGTCAGAGATGACTTCCTTAGGAAAACCTACCCTGGTAAAAATACCAAGTAGGGCCTTAGCAACAGCCTGAGCTGTAACAGTCCTCATAGGTATAGCTTTGGGATACTTAGTAGCATGGTGTACTACAGCCAATATAAATTGATTGCCTGAAGAAGTTGGAGGGTCTAAGGGACCAACAATTTCGATTCCTGCCCTCTCAAAAGGGACTCCACCACTGGGAGAGGCACCAAGGTTGCAACAGCCTTGGCTCCACTCTTGCCAGATATCTGACAAGTGGGATAGCTCCTACAGAATGTATCTACATCAGACCCTAGCTTAGGCCAGTAGAAATAGAGAGAGCCTTTCCTTGGTCTTCTTAAAGCTTAAGTGACCAGCCAAAGGAATCTCATGGGCTAATTGTAGGAACTGGTGTCCTGTCTCTAGAGGCACTACAAGTCTTCTGTAGTCCCCTGGGAGAGACTCAGTTGGTTCACTGTAGAAGAGGCCATCTTCCCGGTACAACCTGTGCTTCCCTGGCTCTTGCCCGTCCAGCTGGGAAGCTGCCTGTTGGCGAAGTCCTTCAAGAGTAGGACACTCTCTTTGATCTCTGCTGAAGTCTGCCCTATAGGGGCCACCTTCTGAGAGTAAAGGCTGCAGCTCAGGATGGTCTTTAGGATGCAGATCTCCAACAGGGGGAAGGTCTTCTTCCAGCTCTGAATCTTCAGCAGCTGATTCAACCTCTCCTGGTTGTTTCTCACACTAACCCTCAGCTGGTAGAGGAGTCACAGGGGTGACTTTGGACAGTCCTCTTGGGAATGTCCTTGTTGGTTGCACAGGAGTGCTCTCTTGCTATTTCCTAGAGACCTTGGGTTTCCCCTTTGGCTATTTCTTCCTGGAAATGGCGGTTAGTAGCTCCTGTGGACTGGGTGTTATAGATTATTCTGTAACATCCTCTTGAGAGCCTGTTAAGGTACTCTTTATGGCCTTCCTTGTCTGCTCCTGTTTCCTTTTTGCTGGGAGGCCTGTTGGTGCTTGATACAACTTCAAGAGTTTTTAAGTCATTTCCCAGCAGGGCTCTCCCAGGCAACTCACTCTGTACACTTACAGATATATTGACAGTCATTTTGTTGCACTGGATGAGAGCTGGTAGTCTAAGAAGCATTAGGACAGGGCCTCCAGCAAGCTTAGTAAGGCTTTTGGGTGCCTTAGCAACATCCTCAGGTTTAAAAAAAGATTTATCCACCACTGTAATTCTGGCCCCAGTGTCTCTAATGGCAGGGGCCTCCTGACCATTTACAAGTATACTGTCCTTGTAGTATTTGTTTGTGTTATCTGGAATTGAATTATAGACATCTAAACCCAGGGACACTAAAGAAACACTGGCAGAGACTCCAATGGGGTCTTCAGCCAATAACTGAAAGTTTCCACTTGCCATATGTACTTCTTCCTCTGGGGAGAAGGCTAAGGAGACAGTGTGGACCTCTGAAGGTTTACCCTTGCATCTGGGATCCCCTTTCACATGGTCAGTTGACCCACAAGCATAACATTTTCCAAATGTTTTGACAAATGGTGGTTTGTTCTGACCTCCCTCTGGTTTGGCACCAGAGGTTTCACTAGCCTGATTCGGTTTCCCATGTTGTTTACCTTTGTTATGTTTGTGGCCCTCTTTTGGAATGGAGGTATTAGAATTCTCTTTGTCAGTTTTCTTGTGATGTTTTCCCTCATCATTCTTCTGAGTAGCCCTGTTGGCATCCCACAAGTCATTCAGACACCCAGGTAGCCCAAGGGGTACCATCATGCTTTTTGAGGGTCCTAAACCTCTTAAAGTACTGGGAAGGAGTTTTTCCAAATCTAGCTATCAAAGCTAGCTTCGCATCTTTCAAGTTCCTCCACTTCCATTGCAGCATCAGTTGCAACCTGGAGGAGCATAGACAAAAGCCAAGGAATCAACTGATTCCCTGAAAAACCCTGAATCCCATAGTTATATTCAAAAGCAGCCAACCAATCCAACATATCAAGGTTCACCTCATACATACACACAGCTTCCTTAGGCATGCAAGGTCTCTTAGAGCTGGAAGACCTAGAAGACTCTGGGATACAAACATTTTCAAGAGACAATTTCTTTATTTCAAGAGCATGTTGCATTTCCATTTCTCTGAGTATCAATTATTGATGTTTGCTTTCAGTTTGCATTTGGATCCTTTTAAACTCTAACTCAAGTCTCATTCTGGACAAATTCAAGAGACAGATTCTGGACTCAGTACTGGACCTGGTAGGGTCCCTGTGGTTAAAGGTTGAGGCCCAGGGGCTTGCTGAGGTAAAGAGGGGCCCACTTCCTGAGGCTCCTATGACTCTTATGATCCCTCAATAACATTAGAGTTGGACTCTACAGCATTATCATCCTCACCATTTTCCACATTGCTGAAGGAGTAGATGTAACAGACCTATTCTCCAGACTTTGATAATTGATTAACCTTTCAATCAATTTATTTTTCTTTCCTTTAACAGGGAGATTCCTGACTTTACGCACATCTTTCAGTTGATCTACTGTAAGAATGACCAGGGTTTCCTGTCTGTAGTTATCCATATCAGGCATGTCAGGCATGAATAAATTACTGTTCCAGTGGTGCTTAGCCTTGTGAAGATTACTTATTGAAGAAAAGTGAAGCAGCACTCTCAATGTAACAACTATACTTTTATCCTCACCGCCTGCCACCAGTGTTAGGCCAAGTTTGTATGCAGTGCCCTCTGGGACCCCACTACACACAACTATGTCTACAGGTGTAAGCAAAACCAACCTTTGGTATAAGTCTGTAGCACACAGTTTTTGGTAGCGAGCTGAGCAGCCAGGCTTATCTCAAGAGGGAATGTGAGCAGTAAATGATGTTACACAGAGGTTTTACAATCACAGGTGTTCAAAGAGACTCTTACTCAAGGTTTCTTAGTTAAAACAATATGGATTTATCCACCAGAATTCATAAAACATTCACTAGAAGGAGGTAGTTAAAGATCATACACAAATACACTGTACTACTGTATTCAATAAGGTTCTTTGGCATTTACACTACTTTGAAGTAGCAGCAAAATGGCATTAAGAATACATTGCGGGAGTAGTAAAAAGAAATTAGGTTAGAACATGAAAGGGCTCACAATACTTTAAAACAGTGCAGATGGTCGGCCCCCAGGGGGCGCGCGGATGAGTCGCCTCTCCGTGTGAGCGCTCTACACAGGGTCCGGAAAGTGGCAGTGAGCCCCCACTTCGAGACCCCCCCCAGAGCTGATTTTTGACCAAGAGGTGTGGGAAGGTGTCCCCCCCATCTGAGAGAAAACCCGGAGAAAATCGGAAGTGGTATCGTGGTGAAATCAACGCTGGCGCTTTGAGGCCTTCGGCGCGGCGTGCGTTCCGCGGAACTTCCAACCCGGGCCTGCGTATACGCGGGAAGAGCCGCCCTCTGAGTTTGATCCGGCGCACTTCTGGGAGCTCCGTGAGGAACCGGCTGCGCACTACTGCCCAGGGCGGTTGATACCCCCACCGCGACACGGTGGGCGGACCCCTCGCCCCCCCTGCAAAGCTCAGGAGGCCCTGGTGTCTTGGTCCTTCGCGTCCCCGCGTTTACGGGCGCTAACGTCGCTCTTCGACCCCACCGAGTGCTGTTGGAGGCCTCCCTTATGGACCCTAAGACCAGGCTAGCGAAATACACGTTTTCACCAGCTGCCAGATCCCCAGGGCCCTCCTTGATTTCTACAATGTCGACTGCAGGTTCCGAGGCCGCCGCGACCAAGGCGGATGTTGCTGATTTGCTTGCCGAAATGAGGGGCATGCGAGCAGATATTGGCAATAGGATAGACAAGATCACGCAGAGGATCGACAAAATGGATGATAGGCTCGAACAGGTTGAGCACAACCAAACATCTCTGAACGTGCTGGAAGCACAGATGGATCACCGCATCGCAGATATATCGGACAGAGAGAATGAACTGCGCCTTAAGGTCGATGACCTCGAAAACAGGGAGCGCCGAAACAATATCCGAATATTTGGTCTTCCTGAGAAAGAGGGTGAAACCGAACTGGACCTGAAGCAATCGTTACACGCCGTCCTGAAGCTCCTATACAACGATGACTTAATTGACGCGCCTAAAAATGACCGCATCCACAGGGCCGGAGGTAGACCGGGGGCCCCGAGATCGGTCCTGGCCCGATTCCATAACTATGCGGACAGAGCGCGAATCTTGGACAAGGCCAGAAGCGCCCCACAACTGTCCTTGGAGAACTCCGTCGTTTCACTTTATCAGGATTTGTCATCCCTCACGCTGGCGATGAGGAAAAAGTGCTCTCCGATTACGAAAATGTTGAAAGACAAGGGCGTCAGGTATCGCTGGGGGTACCCATTTTCCCTCACCTTCGAATGGGAAGGCTCGACAATGAGACTTGTCTCGGAGAAAGACATTGTTGACTGTACGTCAGATCTGTTGGGTGCACCGGAGGGTGCCCCCTCTCATGAGGACCAAGGATCATCTGGTGGTGAGTGGAAAGTCAAGGTTTCACGGCGAAGAAAGATTCCAGGCTCTAGAAAATATAGAAAAATGAACACCTCCCAAGATATGGAACATTGACAAGGTGCCTGAGGTGCTGGGCAAATTACTCCGCCAAGGAGGTTACGAACTCACACATGCGAGTCGACCTCCTTATATGTGACTGATTGTAAAAGGTCGCCTCCTCCAAGTGTGAGGTATCGTTGGCTCGATGTGCCACAGATGTTAGGAATGTGGTAAGGCATAATATCTCCACTCCGCTAGCTTCTGGGGGTGGGTAGATGTCTCTGTTACTGAATTATTGTTATCGTTAAGTGCACACAAAAGTTGGGGGCTCACTGATATATATGATCCTATTATGGTAGGACCGCCTGTTTTGCGGTCTTCACTGGTGGTCCGAGTTCGGCTGGGTGATGTCAACCTGGGCGAATCGGGCGCCGAATGTGTTGGGGACGGGGTGGGGGGTGGGGGAGGGGGTGGTTGGGGAACACACTTCTTACATTGATTTTGACACAACGTACACGCAGACACACCTTGTGCACACCGAGGTCCACGATATGCACCAGTCGATTTGGTTGTCGGCCTCCATGGGATTTTCTGGGAACCAATCCTCTGACGACGACCCATGCATAGCGATGGCCGACAGGATATGTGCCGTGGCACAGAGGGAATGGCCGCCCACGATCAATATCTACACTCAAGATGGCACTTACACCCCGTAGGGACACATTACGCATTTGCACACTCAACGTCAAAGGCTTGAACTCTCCCACAAAACGGTCAATGGTGGCCAGGGAATTTAGAAGATCGAATGTAGACATCTTATTCCTTCAGGAAACAAGATACCGGAAGGGTGAGGAGAAAGCCATCCCATCACGTGAGATTGGGCTCGCCTACTGGAGCTCGGGTATACTCAAAAAGGCAGGGGTGGGAATTCTGGTTCGTAAATGCCTCCGAATGACAACCCTTGACATATGGACGGACATTGAGGGTAGGGCGATCACGGTTGTGGGTAATATAGGGGGCACGACAATTACTCTGGCCACGCTCTACGCACCCAATCAAGGGCAAAATCGCTTTCTGCATAAAATCTCTGAAAAAGTCTTTAATATGGCTAAGGGACACACGGTACTGGGCGGAGACTTTAACATATGGATGGATAGCTCTATTGACAGACAGACCAGGGCCGATGCATTAGACCCTCCCAACACTCGAACTGAGGCTGAGATTAAGTCTACCCTTGATCTTTATGGCCTTGTAGACAGCTGGCGACATCTACACCCGTCGGAAAAAGGCTTTACCTTTCACTCCCTCCCCCACGACACACTCACACGCATCGATTATATCTTTCTCTCTAACGACCTTTTACGTGTGCTGCAAGCTGCCACTAAATACCCCTCCGCTTGGTCAGACCACGACATGGTCGCAATTGACATATCCTGGGGTGAGCTGTCGCCTCGCAACACCAAATGGAGGTGTAATGACTCCCTCTGGGCCGACCCGGTCTTTAAAGAGACCTTTGAGAACGAGATTGAGCAATTCTTTCCAACTAACGATACTGGGGAAGTAGGGAAGGTAGCTGTGTGGGAAGCAGCCAAGGCTACTTGGAGGGGTATCCTTATAGGGGAGGGGGCCTGGAAGAAAAGGGAACGTGCACTAGTAGAAAGGGGCATCAGGGAGAAGCTTGCTGTGGCACAGAACCTGGCGCAGACCACCCCGGCTGATAGACCAAGGTACTTAGCCGAAGCTAAGCAACTTAGAGAAGAACTGAGTATTCTTATTGCTGGCAAAACAGCCCAGACCTTGCAGTGCCTTAAGCAGAAATACTATGAGAAAGGGGACAAAGCAGATGCTCTGTTGGCGGCTCGCCTCCGCGCGCAGAGAGCGGAGAGATGGGTCGACCAAATTGAGAGGAATGATGGCACCCTGATTGATACAACGGTCACGTCCCCGAAGGACATACAGGAGGCATTTGCCTACTTCTATGAGGACCTATATATGTGTGACCCCCCTCCCCCTGTAGGAAGCGTGGATGCATATCTTGAGGGGTCGCGTCTCCCCGCCCTCACGGGCGCGGAGGCCGAATCTCTAGATGCTCCGGTCACTGGGGAAGAAGTGGAAAGTGCCATTAAGAGGCTGAAAATAGGGAAGGCCCCAGGGGAAGATGGATTTACACCGGGTTTCTATAAAGCATTCTCCACCCTCCTTGCACCCTTCCTAGCATCCCTGTTTAATCATATTCTCGACACTGGTCAGGCCCCTCCGTCCTTTTCTCGGGCCCTACTGGCTGTAATTCCCAAGGAAGGCCGAGACCCTAAATACTGTAGCTCTTATCGGCCCATCTCGCTTCTTAACATCGACGCTAAGGTGTATGCTAGGGTCATCGCGGCTCGGCTCGAAACATATCTCCCTAGACTGGTGCACTCTGACCAGGTTGGCTTTGTTCTTGGCAGGCAGGGCGCAGATACCATGCGAAAAACACTCCACTTATTATACGAGGCACAGGGAATGGAGGGGGACCCATCGCTCTTGTCACTGGATGCTGAGAAAGCTTTTGATAGAGTGTCGTGGGACTTTCTAGAAAGAGTATTGGTGTCATATGGGTTGGGATCCAAACTCTGCCGTGCCATTAAAGCATTGTATGCCTCCCCCACGACATCGGTGGCGGTGAACGGGGGATATTCACGTTGGTTTCCCCTTGAAAGAGGTACGAGACAGGGCTGTCCATTGTCAGCGATATTGTTCGTGATGTCCCTCGAACCGCTGGCGCAGAAACTAAGAAATGACGGTAGAGTCAAGGGCATCACGGTGGGGGACAGGGAGTACAAACTGGGGCTATATGCAGATGACATCTTGCTTCACTTGACCAACCCCTTGGCCTCGATCCCAGCGGCGCTTGAAATAATTGAGGAATACGGCGCAATTGGCCGGCCTAAAAATCAATACGGAGAAATCAGTCCTCCTCCCGATTGATAAGAGTAGGGATTCCGAGATCGCACGCTTTGCCCCGTTAGGAGTCCAAGTCAGCCTCACCACCCTCCGTTACTTGGGCATTAATGTTACCCGTGACTTCGACTCCCTATATGGAGCTAACTTCCCACCACTGCTACTTGCTTTACAGAAAGATAGCCAACGATGGTCCAAACTCACAATCTCCTGGATGGGCCGTTTAAATGCCATAAAGATGGTCTTTCTCCCCAAGATATTATATTTGTTCCAGATGCTCCCCGTTAGGTTGCCCCCGGAATATTTCACAGATGTGCGAAAAATGTTTTTGTCTTTCCTGTGGCAGGGCCAAAGACCCAGAATCCCAAGACCCTTACTCCAGCTCCGCAAAGACAACGCGGGAGTAGGCCTCCCGGACATGGAAACATACTACAGGGCGGCGCAATTTAGAGTCCTTGTCCCACACTTTAGGCAACGCTCGGAACCCCAGTGTATAGCCTTAGATAATTACCATCTTCGTCCCTTTATTGTGCCTGAATGGTTATGGGTCCCCAGATCCCAGTTACGTGAAAGTGTCAGATCCCACCCTATCCTAGGTACATTATGGGCTATTTGGAGACCAGGCAAGAAAATGGTAGGAATCACGACGTGGCCATCCCCCCTGGGTCACCTTTGGTCTCCAGGGATCCGTGACGCCATACCGGAACCGGGAAGCTATGAAACATGGTACCAGGCGGGGCTGGAAAGAGCAGGCCAACTATGGCGTGGGGGAACCTTCATAACTATACAAGAGCTCCAGGAAGCGCTTGGCATAGGTGCACTCTAGGTCTTCCTGTATCTGAGACTCAAAGGGGTGATGACAAGGCCTGTATGGAAGGACCAGCTGCAGAGGGACCTTACCCCATTTGAAGCGATCCTTGATCGATGTACGGGCTCCAGTGGTCTGATAAGTGCTATGTATTCGGCCATGATCGAGACTGATATCTCCCCTTCTTTGGTGCTTAAGGGCAGGTGGGAAGCGGATATGGGCAGACAGATCCCCGAAAAGCTGTGGCTAAACATCTGCAGACGCACTGCGAAGTCCTCAATATCCTGCCAGTACAAATTGCATGCCATAAAACTTTTGTACAGATGGCAGTATGACCCGATCAGGCTCGCCAAAATGTATCAAGGAGTGAGCCCATATTGTTGGAGGGGCTGTGGGGAGCGGGCTGGCTACTGGCATATGTGGTGGGGTGTACCTTGGTCCAGACTTACTGGTCGGAGGTTCTTAGCTGGATCAGGGACCTGGACGATGAAGAGAGGGTGAAGCAACCAATGCTTGTCCTCTTCGGTCTGATCGAGACAGGAGACGAAGTTGTAAGAGCGCCTAGGATGGTACAGGGTCTCCTGATGGCCGCGCGAGCTTGCCTCACCATGGTGTGGAAGCGGCCCAAGCTCCCTAGTAAAACCGAATGGCTTGGAGTTGCACAGAATCTCTATAGAATGGACTGCCTGACCGCCACGTTTCGCGGAGACCATACTAATGTCGAAAGTGCCTGGTCTGAGTTTAGAGCCAAGCACGCCCCGTAAAGACAAAGTGTGCAATATACTGTTGTGATTTGTGCCAATAATAATAACGAAAGAAGATTTTTGTTGTGGCGGCTCTTTGAGTCGTGTTATGTGTAATGGTCGGTCATCTTACTCATATTCGAAGTTTTCTGGTGTTGTCTCACTGTGTAAGAGGGTTTCTCAACCATTTATTTGGAGATATTAGAGAGGGGGGGAGGGTGCGACTGGGTGCTGTTGTTCTTATTCATTATACTGTTTAACTTTCAGGAAATACTGTACAGGATTTATGTTGATGGTACTTCTCTTTCGTGCTCTTTCTACTTATTTACTGAAATTTCTATATTTCAATGTAAGTGAATGTTCAACTTGTACAAACTCAATAAACTTTGAATTTAAAAAAACCAGAAGATTCAATTCAATTCAATAGTTCAGCCAAAGTCAATGGGCTAAAAGTCTTGCCTAGGTAAAAGCGGTTTTGGTTTTGAAATGTTAAAGTGTCTGTAAATGTTCTCCAAAGTAGTTTGCGGTCAAAATAATTATTTGTGAAGAATTCTTCCGGAGGGGGGGAGGGGGGACGGGGGGAGGGCAGTGAAGTTGGGAGAGGTTCATGTTCAAGTGTTACATGTGAAATAAAAAAATATGTTTTAAAAAAAAAAGAAAAAAATATTTGTGGGGTCACAATCTGATCAGGCCTGAAAGTTGCAAATGTTGTACGCTCAACTTATAATGAGGCCATAGTATGTTAGAACAAAAACATGTATTCAAATTGCATTTTATTTTCTTGCTAATTAGTGTCTATTTTCATTTGTTGCCTGAATGGGACTTCGAAAAGCACATCTTTGACTTTTCCAGTGTTTGGCTTCTCCGGTCCGTTTCTCCTCTGGTCCTTCAATACCTTCCAGGTAGCTTCATGTCCGGCCCCTCCACCCGTGGTTCTTGGCTCCCATTCGCGTTACTCTGCTCTGGTCAGTCACCCTTTTATTTGTTGACTCCCTGGTGCGTCAATCTCATCTGGTCCTCATCTCATATGGTCCATCAACACTCTGGTCATTGGATCCCTTGTAGGTTGCTCCTCTGGTCCATCACTTCTTTGGTATTTGGCTTCCTAGTGAGAGATTCTGCTCTGGCCATTCCCCCGTCCTTATTCTGGTCCGTGGCTGCCTTTTGAGTCACTCTCCTCTGGTTAGACTCCTCTCTAGACCGTGGCTCCCTGGTGTGTAGTTTTCTTCTGGCACAATGCACATGTGGCCATCACCCCATTGGCTCCCTTGTGATCGGCTTACCTGGTCCATCACCATCCACGTCAGTTTTTACTCTGGTCCATCATTTCTCTGGTGCTTGGCATGTGGTGCATAATTGGCTTTGTCAGCTGATAGTTTATGGTGTATGTCCAGCTCCATGTTGCCATAAACCCATGTAAGACTGGGTGGTTCTACAGTTGTAAAGTCTTTAAAGAGCCTGTGGGCAGTCAGAAGGGTGGTCCCGGGAAACCCATTGTAAACTGTCGACCCTACATTTTTGCCTTGGCATGGAAGTGTATAGCTTAACATTACACAATATATCATAAGAAAACAGGATAGCTGGAGAAATTATGTTTTGTGTTGATATAAGCAAATAAATGTGATGCTTCTAAAGGGCAAAGAGTTGTCCCCATTTGTCATTAGGTGGTCTGTTGAACAAGATGTGGTAACAGTAACAGCAACCACCTGAAAATAATTCTACATCCCACCCTAACCAGCACATCGCTACACGCAAATCTCCCCCGAACCACAGGTTACACAATGGCACGCACACCGCCGAAGAGATATGTCTACTTTACATTTGCCTAAATATCCATAACCCACCACAGATAACCCAACACAACTCTCCACACTCCTTAAACACCACAATCACGCAGTTTACAGTAACCTGGAGTGCACATTAACAGGGCATAGCAAGGAATTTCATATATTCTCCTATGGGGCAGTACTCCAGATGGCCCATGAAACTCATGACTGCGAGAAATAGGGGTGGAAATCAATGTTGGCCTTGCTCAGGTGAGCTATACTTGCCCAGGATCACACACCTGGCTTGTTTTCTATTATTCTGGGTCACCCTCCTTCCTTCCAAATTTCTCCTATTCATAACACCACCTGTCTTGCCCTTCCTTTCTCTTCATTCCTCTCTTGCACCTGTGCTATCACTCTTCTTACTCACCTGTCCTAACTTCATTCTTCACTCTCACCTTTCCTCCACCTTTGCTTTTGAACTCGCTTCCTTCTCATCCCTTCAAATTCTGTCTGTTCTTCCTTCTTGCTAGGTTTCCTTACTTTCTTCTTTCTCCCTATGTCTGCACTGTTGTCATCTCTGCATACCTCTAATCCTACTTTGGCTCTTATTTCTCTCCCCTTTTTTGTCGACCAGGCTTGATCTGTTTCTTCTCTTCCTTTCACTTCAAGCCCTCCTCTCGCCAGGGCCGGGACAAGGAATTTTGCCACCCTAGGCAAAGTGTCAGATTGGCACCCCCCCCCCCCTCTCCAGACCTAACCATTCTCAACCAACCATCCTCATTTTGTTACCGATTGCCACAAGCCCCTTCTACTCCATCATATTCTTGTGCATGAGGGCTTGGTTCAGTAAACAGTGCTGCAATGTCCTCTTCCATCCAATGTGATGAGCAGGAGAAAGACCAGATTTGTGGCAGCCATTTACCAATTTTAGAAATAAATGATAGGGATAAGTATCTGGGTGTCAAGCATTTCCCCTGTCCAGGCAGGAGTTGAAGAGGCTTCTTATACATCATGGGATGAGGCGTGCACGTGCACATGGACACAAGCGCTGGTGCCTGTCTTCCTCTTCATCTTCCTCTTCATCTTCTGGCACTGAATCTTGTTCCACTTCTTGTTCCTCTTCGGCTGATGCAGAAGGGAAGTACATGGACAGAGAGGGAGAGGGAGTGGGGGAGGTGCTCGCTCATGTTGGGGATTGCATGGGGTTTTCAGAGCCCCTGGTACCAGTAGAGGGGGACGACCCTTCTATTCGCCAGTATAGACTTACCCCTAGGTTGGGGTTGCCATTGGTTTCTGATGTCCAGGATAAAATCCTTCAGGAATGGCGTGCCTGGAGAAAATTGCAATGCCCCTCTTCATGTCCATACTTTACCCATTGAAGGGCGAGACTTTGCTGTCTGATCCTGTTGAAGTCGACGATATCCTCACCAGCCTGGTGGGTCGCTCCTCTATGTCGGCCGAGGAGGCAGCTGTCCGGGATCCAGTGGACTGCCGGGTTAATTACAGCCTTAAGAAAGTTCATGCAGGGGCGCATCTGGTCCGTAGGGCGAATGTCTACGATTCCTACATGACTGAAACAGTGCTATGTGGTTTTCAGGAAATTGAAGAAGGCTGTCAATGAAGGTTCTGATTGTGCTCCTTTGCTATCAGAAATGCAGAGACAGGTTGAACTTTTGTCCGTTCTGGTTTATGATGGGGTGCGTGGTTCAGCCATGGCCATGGGGGCTGGTATATCTGCCCGGAGGCAAGTGCATCTAAGGGACTGGAAAACTGATGGGTCTCAGAGGGTGGCTGCCCTGAAACCTCCTTTCAATGGGTCCAGGCTTTTTGGGGATTCCCTCGGGATAAGGTGCTCAATGTTTTTAGGGCGGACAAACAAAATTGGACGTAAGCCTCCTTCAACAGCCAAGAGGTCTTCCTTTGGTGCTAGCGCAGTGTCCAGTAGGTCTTTCCCTGGCTCCTCATCACATTCTTATTGGAGAGCAGGGGGGGAGTCGGGGTCCTCCACGCTCTTTGCGTCCCGGGCCAGCACCTAAGTCCTGGCGGTTTGGACATGCTGGTTGGTAGGCATCTCCGGCATTTTTTTTCTCCAGTATATGGGTATGGTGGTGTTCCGACTCCTGGGTTCTGGACACAGTTTGGAGGGGTTGTCAAGAGCATTTTCTATCTCCTCCTGTCCAGCATTGCATGGTTTGGACTGTGGTTCCCAGGTCACGGATCAATGGGTTGGCCAATGACGCCGCTCTCTCCGAGTTGATGTTGAAGACTGTCATCATGCCCGTTCCTCTCCCTGTTCAGGGTCGGGGTTTCTACTCTCGTGTGTTCCTAGTCCCCAAACCTTTGAGGAAGTATCGCCTAATTTTGGACCTCAAAGCCCTGAACTGCTTTGTTCCAGAAGGAACACTTAAAAATGGAAACTTTACAGAACATTCTTCCAATGTTATTCAAGAGGGTTTGGATGGCGTCTCTGGATCTCCATGATGCTTATTGCCACGTGGCTCTCCGTTCCTGGCACATGAAGTTCTTCCACTTTGCAGTGGGATCCTGACTTTTTCAGTTCAGAGTGCTCCGGTTCGGACTGCGATCGGCCCTCAGGGTGTTCACCAAGCTGGTGCTAGTGGTGCATTTACATCGTTAGGGCATTCAGATTTCTTCCCTACCTGGATGAACGGAAGCGTCCTGCCCGCAGGCTGTCGTGGCTCAGCTCCGATCGGTATGCCAGGAGTTGAAGGACTGGGGTTTCCTGGTGTACTGGCAGAAGTCTCACCTGGAGCCTTCTCAGGATCTAGTTTTCATTGGGGTGCAGTTTTGCACCAGGGTGGGGAGGGTGTTCCTGTCCCTAGAGAGGGTCAGTTGCTTGCTGGCTGTTCTGGGCAGGGTTCTCAGGAGGCAGTATGTCACAGCTTGCCTATTGCTGAAATTGCAGGGGCACAAGGCTTCTTGCATGTTTCAAGTTCCCTGTGCCCGTCTTCATCTACGTCCCCTGGTGTCTTATCTTCTCTCCCACTGGCTCCCGACATCTCAAGCTTTCGAGGCTTTGATTCTGGTGTCACCAGATCTGCGGGTCTGCCGGCTGTGGTGGTTTGGGGTTCCGAATCTTTGGGCTGGTGTGTCCCTGGTCCTTCACCTGTGACCACTCTTACTACTAACTCCTGCAGAAGGGGTTGGGGGTGCTAATTAGGGGTCCTCTCTTCTTAAGGGTTGTGGGGCGTTAGGCAGAAACCTGTGCAGTTCCCGCTGGGACCACTGCAAAAGATTTAAGACTACAGGTGTTTGGCAGTAAACCCACTTGGTAGCGGTCTGTACCACACAGATTCACTTGGTAGCTGTGGCTGAGCAGTCAGACTTCCCTCAAGATGAGTTAGGCAGTATACAGAGTATTCACAATAGGTCACAAGAACACAGTGGAACAAGCAAACACTGACCAGAGCTTGGTGCAAAAGAGATATCATTATTTATTTAAAACCAAATCATAAAAAAAACACACAGGCACTAAGATTAAGCAGTTCAAAAACACAGTCACTAAAAGATATATACTCCCTTAAAAGAATATTAGACAAGTCTTAAGTAAAGCCCCACTTATTTTCAGACAGCGGTGAGCGCTTAACGTAGATGGCACTCTAATAATTCCGTTTAAAAGGGAGAGAAAGGCAGAGCATAAATTGAAACTGATCCCAACACTTTCAAAATAACACAGCAAGAGAGGAAGGCAGAGTCAAACCGTGAAGTTAGAGTTTAGAAAGCCGGATCCACTTTAAGAGGATCAGAACGAAATGTGTCCACGGTCACATGGTTGAAAAGTGCACAAAAGTCTCGAAAAGGTTCAGAAAAAGTTGGACCAAAAGAAAGGGACCAGTTAGATGGTCAAGGCGGCCAGCCCAGTCCAGAAGGTTAAGGGATTATTATTACCTTGTAGCAATCTTTAGAAAGGGAGGCCTGGCGGACACGGTACCTTAAAGTGGTGAGAATAGTCCAGCAGGGGCAGTTGTTCCTGGCAGCGGATGCAAGTCGGTGCTTCGTCCGGGGGAAGAGAGGATCTCGTCGGGGAGGAAGACAGGAGTCCGTTGCACTGCCAGGGAAGAAACCAGCCGCGGAGTTCTCAGGTCAAAAAGGAGCGGTCCAGTGGTAAGTGGTTATCCGGTTACCGGGGTGCTTGGCACGGGCAATTCGATCACAAGACGTCCTGGGATGCGAGGAAAAGAAGGTAAAGTGGTTGTGCCCACCAGTCAGGGGAAGAAGACTCTCCAGCCGGGAGATCTTCTCTGTCGTCGGGAAGTGGTGAGTCGGTTCTGCAGGGCTCCACCGGTGGTGTCGTCGTAGCAGGTCGGCTCAGCTTCTCCCTCGTTGGATTCTCAGGTCCTGTGGTGACTTCTAAAGTTCCAGTCCCAAAAGCCCTACTTTTATGCAGCACACCCCCATTCAAACAGCCTAGCTGTCAATCAAACATGCTAAGTGGTGAGCCGGCCGGCTCACCACTTGGGCCAATCACACAAGAGTGCGACTTGAGTTACCAAGGTAACTCAGTCCAGGGTGCCTAAACCCCCTCCCACACCCCCTGTGGTACCCAGACAGAGTGGCACCACTTTTGGAGGCTTCTGTGGAGAAGCCCGCCAAAAAGTGGAACAAAGGGCTCAACTGGAGTTGGAGTCACACAAGAGAACACAAATGCCATTTTAGAATCGAGTCCTGGCAAAAAATACCAACCAGTGAATTAATATTAAATAAATAAACCGGTGGTATGTTCGAGGCTATGAGAATTAAATAATTAAATTTGGTAGCCTCGAACAATGGGAAAATCCCATAGAGATATATTTGCGGTCGAATATTAAAAGTAGTATCCACTGCCACCAGCCAAAACTCGATCAGGGGGGACGGAGACGTGCCCCCTCGACTAACAGACCCCGGGGCAATCAAATTGCCCCGACCAGTACGTCCACAATATGATGGTTTGTACTGGTTACTGTTCATAAATTGGGACTAGTAAAGCCAATGTTGACTTTACATGCCCTGGGAGACAGTAGTCAGTCCCAGGGTATGAAGTCTATGATGGGGTGTCACTATGACACCCCTGTGTCACTGCACGGAGGGTGCTGTGTAACACACATAGTAAAAACACATGAGACCCTATGGAGTAAAGGACCCCATAGCCCATAAAACACATTAACAGTCAAAGGAACACCACAAATCATGTCCAAGAGTGGGAGAAAAAGAGTCTCACTCTTGGCAGGAGAAAAAAAAAAAACTCCAGAAATCCAGCAAAGCCGCTGGGGGACTCACTAGGTTAGGAAATTCAGCCTAAACATAGAATTCTCCCTAACATGGGGTCCAGAGGAGAGCTGTCGATCATTCCATTGGCGTGAGTTGTGTGCCATTCTCTGAGCTCTGGTGTACTTCAAGAGGTTGCTGGTAGGCCGGTCGGTTTTTGTCCGGACGGACGATACGACGGGCTTGGCATGTGTCAACCGCCAAGGGGGTTCCGGCCGCTCCTTAAATGCCTTGGCTGCTCAGGTAGGTGCCTGGATGGAATCGCATCTAGTGTCCCTGGTGGCCTCACATATCAGGGGGGTGGTCAATGCTCAGCAAGATCTTCTTGCAGTGGCCTCTGGGTCTCCTTTACGCTTTTCCACCTATTCCCGTTCTGCCCCGGGTGGTTCAGCGTATCAGTGTCCAGGGTGACTGTATTGTTGTTAGCTCCATTCTGCCCCCGACCCCCGGTGTTGGTTCCCCTCGCTGTTGGTGCTTCGGTCCCAGGAGCTTTGGCTGGGCCCGAAGTGGCATTGTCCCCTTCAAGGGGATCCGCGGTTGGGCACTGCCGGATACAATGGGCAGTATGGCTATTGCATGGGCTAGGCTGATATCTCAGGGATTGGCTGGTCCGGTAGTTGAGTCCATAATGAATGCTCTTAGTCCCTCCACTCTGTAGACGTACGGCAGGCATTGGAGCCTTTTTCTGGGACTGATATGGGCGGTCTGGGATCCCTGCCCTATATTCTGGCTTCCCCGCTATCCTTCAATTCCTCCAGGAGGGGGTTGACAAGGGCCTGGCGGTTTCCACGCTTCGCTCTCAGTGGGCCTCCATTAAATTCCTTTTGGGGGACTCCAATGGTCACTTGGATGGGGAGGTGTTGGTGGGGAAGTTGCTCCGGGGTTGTTTCTTCTTCTCGTCCTTGTACTTATAAAGGGATTCCCCCTTGGGTTCTCCCTCTTGTCTTACGGTTCCTGCATGGGCCTCCCTTTGAGCCCAATTTAGAGATTGATATAGAACATTGGACACTAAAGACTGCCTTTCTTATTGCCATCACTTCTGCCCATAGACTTGGGGAGATAGGGGCTCTGTTATGCCCCCCCCCTTTTCCTGAAGGTGCTGCTGGACTCGGTGGTGCTGAGGTGTGATCCGAAGTTTCTCCCTATGGTTGTTTCTTGGTTACTCACCTCTCAGGATCTGGTTCTTCCTGCCTTTTTTCAGGATCCGCAAACGCCAGAGGAGGTGGCTTGGCATAACATTGATGTTTGGCAGGCGGTGTTGGAGTATTTTGCTAGGACTGCCCCTTTCCGCCACTCCGATGGTCTTCTGATTACTTTTGGCCCGGCTGCATACTTGCCAACCCTACAGATTTAGGCAGTAGGCTACTGCTTTTTATGCAGTCCTACCACCTACAGATTTCAGTGACAGATCCTACTGCTTTCTACAGTGGCAAGTAATTTTTCTGATTCTAAGGCAGGCCCAAGACAAAGCATGCATCACATTAATGAGTCCATCTACACAGTGGACTGGTAGGTCATTACTTTGATTAGGTTCAGACCAATCCACTGACCTGACAGCTACTTGACTCTGTCTTGCACTCTTGCCGAGACAACCCTTAGATGAACCACCAGTGAAGGCAAGAAGCAGAGTGCAACATCATCACACAGCATCTGCCTATCACACTGAGGGGGCGGGGCATCAGTAGCCATGTCATTCAGTGTACAACCTGCAATAAATATAATGATAATGATGTTATTTATATAGCGCCTTAATCCAAAGCGCTTTACAGAGCACATATTTACATACAATATCACCCAACCGAAATTGGTACTCAATTATCGACCTTGGAAGGATGAAAGGCTGAGTTGGCCTTGCCGGGATTCAAACCTACGATCTGCAAATCACACTCAGATTGCAGCAGCGAGCGCTCAACCAGCTGAGCTATCTTACCGTATTGCCTGGGCTGCCACTACAGAGCAGTGGCAAACGTTTCCTACAAGCTCTGTGTGATTACCTTCTGTGAAGTTAGGTCATTGAATTTGGTGCTAAGTTACCATTCAGAATTATACATTTTTAAAAGTTCAACATCTTGCCATGTTGTACTGTTTGATGGGTTGTGTACTTTCGAATGCTTCAAAGGTGCCAACAATGTATGTTTTGTATTTTCCTGCGATGTCATTGTTATGGGAATAATTATTTTTGAAATGTAAAAAAAATCCTACATCTTTTTGGTTAGAGAATGTTGGCAAGTATGCGGCTGGTGCTGGGCGTGAGGCATCAGTGATGTCCGTTAGCCGATGCATCCGTGTTGTGGTCTCCATGGCCTATGTGGCTTCTGGTCTGCCCGGGCCTGCGCACATTCAGGGGCGGTCCACCAGGGGTTTGGCAGCATCCTGGGCCGATACACTGGGGGGGTTCTTTACAGGAGACTTGTAGGGCTGCCACCTGGGCTGATGAAAACATTTTCATCAACCACTATAGGTTGAATCTCTCCCACTCAGGGGTTGGAGTTTTGTCTTTGGGGATGTGGAATTGGAGTTCTTAAAGGTGTGTGTTTTCTGCACAGTTTTTGGCTCTGTTTCTCATTGGGACGTTTTCCCCCATTGCTGCTTTAGTATACCTCATGAGGTAAGTGCTGGGACGAGGAAGAGTGGACATGGAGGTAATGCTCTGATTACTTACTGGTAATCTTTATTACTCCTAGTCCTGCACTTCCTCATCAGAGTACTGACGACCCTCCTTACCCTCCCTGCAGGGAAGGTCCCATGCTCCGGCTTTGTAATATGAAACTAAGTGACATGGGGGATAAAAAGAAATAAAAGAAGGCCCTGTGTCGGAGGCAGGGGCCTCAGGAGGTAAGTACTGTGACGAAGAAGAGTAGGACTAGCAGTAATGAAGATTACTGGTAAGCAATCAGAGCATTAAGCGGGACGGGGTCTTCAGACCATCAGTTGCAACACATGTGGTTAGCAGGGTGGCTGGGGAGTGCAGCAGCTCATTAAAGGGGGAAGTAAGCTGAGTCCTTGTCGGTCTTGTCCCTCCATAACAATCCGCCCCCGCTTCACGGGTGCGAAAAAGCACTGAAAGGACGGAGTGAATCACCATTGCGCATGCGCGCTCACTTCTCTTCTTTCTTTCTTTCTTTCTTTAAATTAGAGTAGGCGTGGACGGACCCACGCAGGCGCTTCCCCATCCAATTGGATGATGTGCACCTATCCACCATTCAGCATTCGACCCACGTAAAACTCACAATTCCTTCCACCGCCCTGTCTGCCTCACAAAATCCAACAACACACTACTCCTCCTTCTGCCACTCACCCCATCACCTCCCATCAAAGCCTTCCCACTCAACTCAGCCACACCCTGCGCAGTCAATCGAACCCTCATCAATTCTCTCTCTACAGCATGTCTCTCACACCTAAACAGAAAATGTTCCACAGTCTCAGGCACTCCACACACCGCACAATCCCTCGATTCTCGCTTCCCCACTCTAAACAGGTATTCATTCAGTCCCACATGCCCTATTCTCAATCGATTCAGCATCACCTCCTCCCCCCTCCTCCATTCTAGACTTCCCGAATTCACCTTTACTGACACTTTCTCACGAATACCAAACATCCACCTACCTTTCACTCCACTCACCCACTTCTCCTGCCACTCATCCATGACCCGCCTCACCATCACTGCCTTCGTCTCATCCACACTCAAAGGTAATCTTACATCAACCGCTTCCCTTCTCATACCCTCACCCGCCGCTAGATCTACTAACTCATTTCCCAGAATGCCACTATGACTGGGGACCCACGCCAACTCCAGATCCATCCCTCCACGCACACACCGATCAATCTTTCTCCTGATATCCAAAATCACATCCTTCCTATCACCATCCCCTGACATAATCGCCTGCAACCCACTCAATGAATCTGAAAATACCACTACTTTCTCAAACCTCAACTCGCATACCCTTTCAATCGCCATTGCAATCGCCACCAACTCAGCCGTACAAATTGACACATCATCCGTCAGACGCCCCACTTTATACTCCCCCGTGCTTTCTAAATAATACGCCATTCCCACTCTTCCAGATACCGGATCCTTTGAACCATCCGTGAACACCCTGCACCCTTCTTTCTCTGCCACATATGCCTGACCCAAATCTTTGATCTCACCTCGCAATCCCCGCTTCTTTGACACCACACTCGTCAACTTCAAGCACACCTTAGGAGACCTCATCATCCACATCGGACACCTCACTAGATCCATATCTGTCACAACCATCAACTCGCCCACACCCCACTGCACCCCCTTCTCCCACATGTGAAACCCCAAAGTGCCCCCTTTCTTCCTCCACCGATCCCCATAATAGTCAAACCTCCAATTATACCGCAAACATTCACGTACCGGATGAGCCACACTCTTCGCACTACACTTCATCCACCACCTCATATTCAACACATCCCTTCTCAATCCCAATGGCATCTCCCCCACAAGTACCTGAACTGCATTCATTGGAGAGGATCTCATCACACCCGAACACACTCTCAACGCTCTCGCCTGCATCCTATCCAACCGCAACTTCTGACTCTTTGTGTAACCCACTGTCACCTGACATCCGTAATCTAGCACACTCAAAATCAATCCCTTATATAACATTCGTAAACACTTCTGCTGCGCACCCCATTCTTTCCCGGTCACCGCCCGCAACAAATTCAACCTGCGTTTACACTTGTCCATCACTCCATTCACTTGCATGTTCCAATTCAACTTTCTATCCAGAATCACCCCCAAGTACCGGAACTCCTTCACACTCTTCACCCTCACACCTTTCAAAACTAAGTTCAACTCCTGCTGCACTCTTCTCCTCGAAAACACCATACTCACACTTTTTTCCACAGACACCGAAAAGCCCCATTTCCCACACCACTCCTCCATGCGTACTATCACAGCTTGCAACCGATTCTGCACCGTCAACAAACTCCGCCCTCTTACCCATACCACACCATCATCCGCAAAGAAATCTACCTGACACCCTAATCCCATCATAGCCCGAATCAGTCCATCCACCATTACATTAAACAGCATTGCACTAATCACACTTCCCTGAGGTGTCCCATTTTCCATCTTCCAAACTTCAGACAGCACCCCCCTCACTCTCACCTGAAAGGTCCTATCCGCCAAAAATGCCCTTATCCACCGAAACATCCTCCCCTTCACACCCACCTCCAATAATCTTACCAACAACCCACTCTTCCACACCATATCATAAGCCTTCTCCAAATCCAAAAAGAACGCTCCCACCATCTCTCCATCACATATTGCCTCTTCCACCCCAGTCACTAATCTCACTAATGGATCAGCCACCGACCGGTTCTTCCTGAACCCACTCTGAAAATCGCTCAAACACCCATTCGACTCCAAATAAAACCCCAATCGCTCAACCACCATCCGTTCCATAACTTTACACATCACAACAGTCAATGCAATCGGCCTATATGACTTACACTCCGTTGGAACCTTTCCACCCTTCAAAATCGCCACCACAATCGCTCTCTTCCATATCTTCGGCAAAACACCACTCTTCCAAATCTCATTGATCAGAGCTAATACCTCCAACTTACATTCTACCGGCAACTTCTCTAAAAATACATACATAACACCATCTACCCCTGGACTTGACCACTTTCCCTTCCGGATAGCACCATCCAACTCCAACATCGAAAACAGAACCTCATATTGCTCTTCCCAAGGCCCAACATTTGCCAACACCTCCCGCATCTCCTCCTCTACCATACCCATTCGTATCCTCACCTCTTCTGGAAAATTCCCCGAACTGTGTACCTCTGCAAAATACTCCCCCATCAAATTCGCCTTTTCCCCATCCTCATTAATCACCTCTTCTCCTTTCAACAACACTGTCATTCCACCCTGTGATCTCGTTAATCCAGACATCCGCTTGAACTGTTTCCATACCTCACCCACACCGGAATCATTCCCCAAGGACCCACAATAACCCCTCCAATAACCACGTTTCCGTTCCCGAATTACTCTCTGCGCCTTAGCTTTAGCCTTTTTATATGTCACCAAATCTGCTATCATTCCTGACCTTATCGCCCTGGCCCTAGCCTTCTTACGTTCCGCCACAGCTCTCGAACATTCAACCGTCCACCAAGGTACCTCAATCTTCCCATTCTTCCCCTTCTCAATCTCTGGAACTGCCGCCTCAGATGCTGCTCTCATTCCCTGCACCAAATATTCATTCCACTCATCCACCTCTTCACCTCTACCTCGAGAAACAATCACTTCCTGGCACACTCTTTTATACATCTCCCAATCAGCCTTCTTAAAATTCAACCTTCTCCCAGTCATCCGTGGCCTGATCCCTACCTCACCCCTTACAGTCACCAATATACCAGAATGATCACTCCCCATGTCCCCTTCCACACGCACCTCCCAATCACATTCACCCGCTATAGCAGCAGACACCCAGGTCAAATCCAAGCACGACAGCTTCCCAGTCCTCACATCTAACCGCGTACCTGAACCATCATTCAGCAAAACCAGTCTCAATTCATCCGCCATGTCCTCCAACATTTCCCCATTTGTATCTGTCCGGTCGCTACCCCACAACGTATTGGCACTGTTAAAATCGCCACACAACACACAAGGTCCCACATGTCCCCTTATCACTCCAGACAACACACCCACTTCCACCACCTCACACGGATTATAATAATTCAGCACCAATACTTCCAATCCTCCTACCCGTATCCCCGCCCCAATCACCTCTACTTCTCCATCCACCACAATCTCTCTTGCTATCAACCCCTTTCGAACCGCTAGAGCCACACCCCCCCTCTCCCTTCCAACCTATCCTTACGAAACAATTCAAAACCCGGTATCACAAACCTCAGATCTCCCCTCAACCACGTCTCCTGAATACAAACCACGTCAACATTCAGTTCCCTGCACAACACCGCTTTTAACTCTTGTCCATTTCTCAACAAACTTCTCGCGTTCCACTGCAAAATCCTCATGCCGGGATCCCACTCTGCTTCCGCATTTTAGCAACCATCTTAAATACATCCTCTTCCACCACATCCACAACACTCAAATACCTCCTCCCCGCTTCCACCACTCCTTTCGTAAGATCTGACACACTAATAGAAGCATTCCTTTGAACCAACTCCAGCACACTCACTATGAAACACATAAACTCAGTTTTTGAAACAATCACCATTTCTTTGCCTTTCACCTCACCCATCACTTTCTTTCTTCCCACACCCTCTTCCACTACCAACTCTTTCGCACTCACCTCACTTACTACCCGTGCCGGTTTCACCTTTGCTACAGCCTCAGCATATGACAAACCTTCCGCCGCCCTTACCTGCACCACCTCTCTCGCAACCCTGTGACTCTCACACCCCCTAAACGCAGTAGAATGCCCTCCCCCACAATTTACACACTTCATCGGAGTCTCCACCTTGCATTCCTTAATGTCATGATCCGCTCCACACCTCCCACAATGTCTCTCATTCCTGCATACTCTCGCCATAGGCCCAAACTGTTGGCACTTATAACACCTTATTGGCATCGCTACATAAGCTTTCACACGGAACCTCTGATAACCCAACTCCACCACTTCCGGACACTCCTTCCGCGCAAATCTCACTGCTACTGTTGTAGATATTACATCCCCACGTGCATCTCTCCTTCCCAACCTCCATGCTTCCACCACCCCAACATCCACTAATTTATCTTCTATCTCAGACATACTTACAGTTACCGGCACTCCATACAATACCCCCTTACACGACACACCACTTTGATCAATCGCATGTACCGCATGTCTACCCAAACAACGCACTTCCAAAATCTTAGCTTTGCTATCAGCATTCGTTCCCTCCACTAGCAACCGACCTCCAGCCACTACTAGCACCCGAGTAACATCCCCCACAGCTGCCTCTATCCATCTAGCAATTTCCAATGGATTCACCCCCAAAAATGTCTTTTCACGACTATCAGGTTTCAATACCACCTTCCACACACTTTCATATTGCATCTTCTCTGCCTCCAACACACCACTCCCCAAAGCCCCCAGCTCCTCCAAATCACTTTTTTCCTGACACGCCGACCCTGAGAAGTCCTGAACCAACCCTCCTTCATTATTCCTCTGAGGAGACCTACTGCGAAGCCGTCCCCCATTTCCCCCTTTCCCCTCCTCCATAGATGAGGATCTCACAGAAGACACCTTTCCCCTCTTCTCCCTTTCCTCCACCCCTCCTTTCTTTCCAGGCTTCCCATCTCCCTTGCCCATCCTTACCTCCTCTTCTGGACACACTTTCCCCTTGCTCTCGCCTTAGGAGACCTCACAGCCTTCTCAAGCCCAACTCTCTTCACTTAGTAGCTGCTCCGCCCTGCCTGAGTCCGTCCACATGAATACCCGAGAATCCGATGGAAGCCACGCGCTCAACTCCTCTCCTCGCGCTCACACGGTCCAGCATTCCCCGAGCTCTCCTCCGTGATTCTCTTCCGAAATTGCCCAAGAGATCAGGAGTCAGAAGAGGCCCACAGGTTGCAGCAGCCCCGGTCGGCAAGGCCTCCCACGGCGCTTTCGGTAACGGCCCCCACTGGGGTCCCACTTCCGGCCCGGGATTTCCACTTCCGCCCCTTGGGCCTGTCCTCTGGCTGGGCTCGCGCCGCTGTCACTGAAGCAGCTGAGGAAGAGCGCTCCCTCCCTAGCACCCGGAGGACTTCCCTGAGCACCCCGCCTCCATTCAGCGTTCCCTGTTGCCCTATCGAAAGCACTGTCAACATCCGGGGTAGCCCTGACGGGATTCCCCTTCTCTTCTTTCTGCGCATGCTCTGATGGTCAATATCTGTGTGTGCTGTAATGTCTTTTTTCTGCGCATGCTCTGATGATCAATATCTGTGCGTGCCGTCTTTGTCTTCTTTCTGCGCATGCTCAATCTTCGTCTTTTTTCTGTGCATATGCTCTGATGGTCCATATCTGTACCCATTCTCTCCGCTGTCTTCATTCTGCGCATGCTCTCAGGATCCCTTTCTGAGATCCCATCTCTAGGATATTATTTCTGCGCATGCTGATGACCGTTTTTCTTTCTGCGCATGCTCTGTTAACCGTTTTCCTTAGTCTCAATCCAGTGTCTTCTTTCTGCGCATGCTCTGATGGTCCATATCTCTGTTCTCTCCGCTGTCTTTATTCTGCGCATGCTCTGAGCGTGCCATCTTCAGTTTCTTCTTTCTGCGCATGCGTTGTATCGTTGCACTGCGCATGTCAGCCGCCTCGCGGTGGATCATGAGTGGCGCTGCTCGGGTGACCCCAGTTCCCCCGGGCTGGTCCGAGTGATGGACTGTCCCTGTTTCTTTCCCGGATGGGCGGGCACTTGTTTGCCGTATCCCGGTCTCTCCGGATGGCCAGAGCGGTGGAGCTGCTGCCGGCCGCCGCGTGTTTCGCCGCAGCTTCCGGGTCCCGTCTGCGCCTACACCCGATTGGCTGGAATGGGCCGCTGCCGGCAGCCAATGGGGTGGATGCACGGGCGGGACCTGGAAGGGAGTGTCCTTCTCCCCCCGCAGGAGCTGGGGGGGGGGCAGGTCTCCAGAGAATCATCTGCGGGTTCCGCGCGCGGGAGACGGGGAGAGACGCAGGGTGGCCTGAAGTGACCTCTGACCAGAAGCCAGGGGCAGACGGTGACCTCTGACGCTGAGCCACGTCATAGCCTCGGCCCTGATACAGCATTACCCCCCCCCGCCCCCCCCACCCCACTCCATACGGGCGGTGAACAGTGCCAAGGGGAACAGGAAAAGGGAACTGAACATATCAGTTCTATAATTCAAAAAGGTGATTTAATAGATTTTAAAATATATATATATTTTTTTTTATCTCTTGTATATTTTTTTTATTTTTTTTATTTTTGATTTAATTGTATGACAATTTTTACCAGAAAAAAGAAAATGAATAGTTTGCAGAAGGCCTATCTGCAAACTTCCTTTAAAACAGTTCCTTATTTTATCTTTAGCTTATTCTTATTCTTGATGCTTTGACTCTAAGTCCCGGCATATAGGGCAGAGACCACGCAAGTAACCACGCGTGCCGTTGAGCTTCATTGGTGGAGTTGGTAAGTTAGCTGTAAGAGAATACGTGTAGGCCACTTCTTGTGTGTGGATCCAGTCTGCTTCAAACAGTTTTTTCGACACTCTATTTGGATTTTGAATAAGTGTCTCAACCGACAGATCCAGTTCTTCCAAGATCTTCAAATTAGTTTGTTCCCATTTTACAAGCATCCAATTAACACCCTCAAAAAGTTATTTGCGTATGAGATCCAACACACATGCTTCTGGGTTGTTGATTACCTTACAGTATAACATCAAAGTTGCTCTCAATTTTGTTGCCAACAATGACGATATACAGAGTTCCCTTCTTATTGGTGCAATTGGTGTAGATGGGGCTAGGCCAAGGACCCTTTGCCAAAAAAATCCTTCAAATTTCTCCCATATGGTGTTCGGAGCCAGAGGCATTGCGTCCATGCCATATATTAAGGCAGGGACAACCTTAGATTTAAAACATCTTAGAATAGGAATAATCGAGAAGCGGCTATGCTTCTTGTCCACAGCCTTTGCTTGTGCTGTGAGTTTTTTTAGATTTACCCAGAGTGTTTCTTGCATGGTCTTTTCGTCCCTGTCGTTGCTGATTGTAATTCCGAGATATTTGAAGGCCTCGACTATTTCTAGTTTCTTGCCGTCGCAATGCCAGATGAGTTTATGCTTCTTCTTTACGGGCCTGCCCAAGATGAGCACTTTAGTCTTTTCGTTGTTTAAGCGAAGGTTATTTTCAGACATGTAAGATACCATGTTGTCCAGCTGGCGTTGGAGGCCTATGGGTGTTAGGTCCATCAGGATGATGTTGTCCGCGTACAATGGGCGATCTATCTTCTCACCACCCATCGACGGCGGAGAATGCCTGACCATATGGATTGAATCTCCATAGTCTGCAATGTAGGAGTTGTACAAGGATGGAGCCAAAGGACAGCCCTGCTTGACTCCTCGAGCTGTTCCAATTTCCTCCGACAGACGGCCATCTGCACTCAGGCGAACTCGAATCGAGGTCCCACGATGCAAAGCCTTTATAGGGCTTAAGATTGAATCAGGACAAACTTTTGATTCCAGTTTCATCCAGAGACGCTGCCTGTCGACCTGGTCAAAGGCTTGGACCAGGTCGATAAAGACAACGTAGATTGGAAAGCCACCTTGCAGAACTTTAGCCTTCAGGGCACTCATGAGCAGGATGTTAGTGGTTGTTCCAGAATTTCTAATGAAGCCGTATGTATATTTTTTTTTATCTCTTGGATAAATTCAAACTCATATTTGGAAGGTCTTTTCCTTACCCATCCTGTGGTGCCCATCCCAACACTTTGCCTTTCCCTCTCACAGCCGTCCACTGCAGTGAGTTTCAAATCACTACCCGGTGACACATTCATGGACGTTTCCTGCTTTCCTGGGCCTCCTTCATTCGCATCATACTCTAGATCATCATGAGATGCCCCTCAATGTACCTGTCATACTCTCCATTGTCATAACTTGCATCATTGGTACTACAGGGATTACCGGTACCGGTAAGGGCACCGTTACCGGTAATCCCTTACCGCCCTACTACAAGTTCCCTTTGCAGGTCCTCCCTTAACGCCTGGTTTTCCAGGCGTTGAGGACGGGACCCACAAAGGGACTCCAGAGCTAATAACTATTAGCGCATTCCCCATTCCCATTGAGCCCTATGGGGGCTCAATGGGAATGGGGAATGGTCCTGGTGAATGGGGAATTACCAGTCCCTCCAACCTTGGAATGGACCGGTAATTGCTCCATTCACCAGGGCAGAGTCGGAAGGGTTTTGGAGGCAGCCATGGCGCTAATAGCGCCATGGCTACCTCTAACCTCGTTATGAGGCCCATAGTATTTAGAAGATCCCTTGAGAGTACACTCAAAAAGGTTTCCTGATACTCAAAACATCACCCACCCTCACATTGTGCATCCTACTTGAGCGCTAGTACTTTTCCCCCACAGCTTGGTCCCTTACCCAATCATGATATGAATCGCAACGCATGGACCATCCCCATATCAATTGGAACAGTGATATTTCAGTATATACATATGGGGTGTCCTGATGTGCCATCAGCATTTCCTGTACCCTCCTTTTCCAATCCAACCCATTCAGCCTGGACAACTGTATAGATTCCTTGATTATACGGTTGGTCCGTTCCGCCAAACCCGTGGGCTCTCTGGTTGTATAATGATGTGCATTGATTCACTAACCTCCGCTACCAACGAGGGTGGCCCCCACTCTTCAATCCTTTGCCATCCGCACTGCTGAGTGCATGATTCCCCTCTGCCTGCACGGCTGAGCATTTTTCTGCCGCTTGGTGTGTACGAAGAGTACACAACCAAAAGATGGCCGCCTGATCGCACCCTCGGCCCGGATACTGAACGCCAATCTGATTGGCCCACCCCGCCCAGCCTATCCACTACACCGATCCTGGGGCACCGACAGGCGTGAGCCGGCCCAAAACAAGGCGCACACTAAGACGCCTGTCCTGTGCCTGAGCCATTGAGGCAGCTGCGTCCACAGGAGCAGGAGCTCCTTTCTCCTGGCTGCCGGAGCAGCCCACAGACAACTTCCTGCAGCCCCGTTCACAGAGGTGAGTGGGAGATCCTTAACCTCCGCTACCTACGAGGGTGGCCCCCACTCTTCAATCCTTTGCCATCCGCAATGCTGAGTGCATGATTCCCCTCTGCCTGCACGGCTGAGCATTTTTCTGCCGCTTGGTGTGTACGAAGAGTACACAACCAAAAGATGGCCGCCTGATCGCACCCTCGGCCCGGATACTGAACGCCAATCTGATTGGCCCACCCCGCCCAGCCTATCCACTACACCGATCCTGGGGCACCGGCAGGCGTGAGCCGGCCCAAAACAAGGCGCACACTAAGGCGCCTGTCCTGTGCCTGAGCCAATGAGGCAGCTGCGTCCACAGGAGCAGGAGCTCCTTTCTCCTGGCTGCCGGAGCAGCCCACAGACAACTTCCTGCAGCCCTGTTCACAGAGGTGAGCGGGAGATCCTTAACCTCCGCTACCTACGAGGGTGGCCCCCACTCTTCAATCCTTTGCCATCCACACTGCTGAGTGCATGATTTCCCCTCTGCCTGCACGGCTGAGCATTTTCCTGCCGCTTGGTGTGTACGAAGAGTACACAACCAAAAGATGGCCGCCTGATCGCACCCTCGGCCCGGATACTGAACGCCAATCTGATTGGCCCACCCCGCCCAGCCTATCCACTACACCGATCCTGGGGCACTGGCAGGCGTGAGCCGGCCCAAAACAAGGCGCACACTAAGGCGCCTGTCCTGTGCCTGAGCCATTGAGGCAGCTGCGTCCACAGGAGCAGGAGCTCCTTTCTCCTGGCTGCCGGAGCAGCCCACAGACAACTTCCTGCAGCCCTGTTCACAGAGGTGAGCGGGAGATCCTTAACCTCCGCTACCTACGAGGGTGGCCCCCACTCTTCAATCCTTTGCCATCCGCACTGCTGAGTGCATGATTTCCCCTCTGCCTGCACGGCTGAGCATTTTTCTGCCGCTTGGTGTGTACGAAGAGTACACAACCAAAAGATGGCCGCCTGATCGCACCCTCGGCCCGGATACTGAACGCCAATCTGATTGGCCCACCCCGCCCAGCCTATCCACTACACCGATCCTGGGGCACCGGCAGGCGTGAGCCGGCCCAAAACAAGGCGCACACTAAGGCGCCTGTCCTGTGCCTGTCCGTTGCCGTACGGGCCGTTGGCCAGAAACGCTGCCCAAAACAACTACTGTACACTAGTCCGTAAGTGTGTCCCCTTGACTTATCTTTGTGCAACTCTCGCTGCCTTAACGCCTGCCCGCACTCACACTGTGTTCCTTTGCCAGCCTATAGGGGCCCTGCCACTGTGTTACCATTGTGTTCCTCTGCCAGCCTCTAGGGGCCCTGCCACTGTGTTACCATTGTGTTCCTCTGCAAGCCTATAGGGGCCCTGCCACTGTGTTACCATTGTGTTCCTCTGCCAGCCTATAGGGGCCCTGCCACTGTGTTACCATTGTGTTCCCATTGTGTTCCTCTGCCAGCCTATAGGGGCCCTGCCACTGTGTTACCATTGTGTTCCTCTGCCAGCCTATAGGGGCTCTGCCACTGTGTTACCATGCCATTGTGTTCCTTTGCAAGCCTATAGGGGCCCTGCCACAGTGTTGCCATGCTAGCTTTTTACCGGCCCTGCCACTACGAGCGCTACCACTAGCCCCTAGCTGCCCTGCCAGACCTACAACTGCCTCTGCACATGCCTCGACCTACCCCCAGTGCCAGCCCTGTACCGCACAACACCACCCAGCTCAGTGCTCTAATGCATCCCCCTGCCACCCACCTCACAGCGCCCACACCCCTCCTCTCCTTCTCCTCTATCTCGCTCATTACTCTCTCTCTTTGGGCCATCTGCAGCTTGCTCCCTGCATACCCAGACCTCCCTCCACCGCCCTCCATCATGCCTCACTCCTCCCCACCCGCATCACCACACACCACTCTCAACCACTGCATTATCAACCCTCCTGAACACCTTCTTAGGCGCTACAGACTAAGAACCTGTACCAAACCCTCATTTGTGTTCCACAGCTCTCCACCATCTACCTTCAGTAGGAACCAAAAGCTCAGCTATCGCACCCACACAACATCTTTACGCTCACACCCTCCAGCCCATGCGCATACCCTCCACCCCCATGCGCTCATACATGCACCCCTCCCTCCTTCACTCACAAGTGCTCCCACCACTTCGTTCTCACCGAACACCAGCGCTCAGGACCCACCACCTACCAACCGCTTCCTTAAATGCACCCTCATTAATGCACGCTCCATCCATGCCCATGCCATAGAGATCAATGACCTCATCACCACCCACAAACTAGACATGTTAGCAGTATCCAAAACTTGGCTCCACGAGGCATCCAACCCATCCCTACACCTTGCCCTCCCACAGGACTACATCCTTAGGCAGGACCGCAAAACCTCTAAAGGTGGGGGCGTTGCCCTCATCTATAGAAACTCACTTGCCATTAGGCAGTGTAACCAACACTGGGACAACAACGCTGACCTTCTCCAAACGAGCTCTCTCCCCTAATTGCACCATCAACCTCTTAGTCACATACAGACCTCCAGGCTCCCCTCCGGACGTCCAAAAGCATCTCCTCGAAATCATTAGCAACAACCTGAAAAGCTCCACCAAAACCATTCTACTTGGTGACCTTAACCTTGGCTTAGATGACCCCAAGGACAAATCTGCCACACACCTGGCCAACAATCTTTCCAACATGGGGTTCATCCACAAAATCACCATACCTACTCACTGCAAAGGCCGGTCCATCGACTGGGTAGCAGATCATAACTGCTCATCATCCATCACCTCCATCTCAGCCCTCCCCTGGACAGATCACCATCTCATCCAATTCTCCATCCCCACCACACCCACTCGTAAAATCCTTACTCATGCACCCCCCGCCAAAGTCAGAAGCTCCAAAAAGCTCACAGCGACCAATCTCGCTCCTCTTCTTGATATCCCTGAACTCAAGCATCCCTTTATCCAAGATCCCACCTCTCTTGCTAACATCTACAACAACGCCCTCACCCAAGCCATTGACTCTATTGCCCCGCTGGAAGACAAAAAAGGAAAAAAATCCATGCACTCCAACTCTTGGTTCTCAGAAGAACTATCTGTCCTGCGCACCATGAAGCGCAAAGCCTTATCCAACTGGCAGTCTACGCCCAACCAATCCTCTCTCAATGAGTTCAAAGAAATCTCACGGACCTACAAAATGGCCATCTTCGAAGCTAAATCTGAATCATACAATCAAAGAATAACCAAATCCCGTTCCAAAACCAGAGAAATATTCTCTATTTTCAAAGAACTCACCACTCCCGAGTCCAGCCCAGACGAAATCATCAAGGATGAAGCTTGGTGCACAGGCATCCAGACAGCCCTCCTAAATAAAGTCAAAACGCTTCAAGACAAAATTGCATCCCAATGTAAAGCACTCAATACCTCTGCCACGCCTCCTTCTCTCCCCCCTCACAACACTCACCCGCAAACACCTGTCACAGATTAGACAAATTTTATAAAGGATACAGCCGTGTAAAGGATACAGTCGGTATTCACTTTCGGGGAGCCCTTCCGTTCTGGGGTATCTTGAACGTGCAGCGAACCAGATTCTTCCGGGACACCTTGCGCGTGATGCTAAACAAGACTCCCCCCCCCCCCAAGAGCGTAGCCTGTAGGAATTTAATAATAACTAACAGGCCAGGGGCTTGGGCGAAAAGGCAGGAGCAGCGACAACAGAGCTAAGGGAACAAACAAAAAACAATGGTTCAAGAGAGCAACTAAGTTTACCCGAAATGCAGCAACCAGCCACCCACAATTACCCTCTCTTACCTGCTGAGCTAGAGAGAAATCCCACAACCTTTTGTGAGTCCAAGGCGCTCTACGACAACCAGGCGATGCAGGAGGAAGGTTCCAGTTGGTAAGAGTTAGTGTAGAGGTCCACCTAACCCGAACGGCACGAGGGCGCAGCTAATGTCCAAAAGCAATCCCTTATTCCATTCAGCAAAGCGTCCTTGTAGTGAAGGTGAGCGATCCAAATAGTGACCAGTAGAATCAGGAGAGCGTTCATATAGTCACGTTGATGCGTGGAAAAAGAAGGGGAAGTAGGAAGTCCGTGATGATAGGGATCAGAGGGGACAAATGGAGCTTTATCTAGAAATTCAGTGGTGAGAAACAAATCCGAAAACGTCACAACAAACAGGAGTAGGAGAGAGCAGTCCGTTATACAAAGCCAGGAGTTCGAGTGCCAAAGGGAAAACAGGAGGGGGTTTTGTCGCCAGAAATAGTAAGGGCTGAGACGTATAGAATAATCCTTAAAGCATGAGCCGGGTCTAGGAGGTTCAGGAAACAGGATAACATGAATCGGGCGCTTAAACTAACTGCTTAGTTTTAGGAGCACCTATTGCATGGACCGGCTTAGTTAAATACGATTAGCATTCCCAGGACGTGAGACGCGTTGCCGGCGTGTCACGTGATCGTAAAAAGTGGGGATGCTGGGAAATGTAGTGCGGCGTGTCTCGCGGCTTGGATTTAGTTGCCAAGGCAACTTCCACCTGGAAACGGACGGCCCTAGTCGTCCGTGTGCAGGAAAGCGGGGCATGACAGTACCCCTCCGCAAAGAGCGGCTACCCCGATAGGCACGTAATCTTTCCAAAAAGAAGGCACGCAAAAGCCGGGGTGCATGCACATTTGAGGCCGGCTCCCAAGTTCTATCTTCGGGGCCGTAACCCTTCCAATCAATCAGATAAGATCGCACTCCGTGGCGCAGACGAGTGTCTAGTATAGCATGTACTTCGTATTCGTCTTCCCCCCGCACATTGATGGGAGCAGGAGCAACAGAAAGTCGAGTGCCAGGTACAAAGGGACGGAGGAGGGAAACATGGAAAACAGGGTGAATCCGCCAATGAGATGGAATGTCCAAACGGATTGCAACAGGATTGAGACAGTGCAGTACTTTATAGGGACCTACATAGCGAGGCAAAAGTTTTTGCTTACCCCGAATGTTAAGATGCTTGGTCGAGAGCCAGGCACGATCACCCGGTGCATAGGAGGGGGCAGGTGAACGATGCCTATCCGCTTGTGTTTTTGTCCAGGACTGCGCAGCCAATAGATGAGACACAATCGAGTCGCGTATAGCAACCAGTGTGTCTCTTGTAGATTTTGCAGCAGGGATCTGGTCCAGTGAAGGTAGGACATGTGGAAGAATCCTTGGGTGTACACCATACAATGCGTAAAACGGAGAACAACCTGTTGAAGAGTGCCGAGAGTTATTGTAAGCAAATTCCGCGGTTCCCAGAACGGACAACCAGTCGGTCTGATGTTGTAAGCACAGACAACGAAGGTACTGTTCCATGGTGCCATTGGTGCGTTCGGTTTGACCGTCCGTTTGAGGGTGGTAGGATGACGAGAGCCGTGCATCTATGCCCAAGGAATGGGTAAGGGCTTTCCAGAACCGTGAGGTAAACTGGGTGCCCCGATCGGAAATCATGATTGTGGGAAGACCAAAAAAACGCACCACATGATCAAAGAATAGTTTAGCCAACAATGGAGCAGTAGGTTGTCCAGAACATGGTATAAACCGTGCCATTTTTGTGAAAACATCCACAACCACAAGTACAGTTGTCATCCCCCTGACCGAAGGGAGTTCCACCACGAAATCGAGAGTAACCGTATGCCACGGATGTGGTGGGAGAGGCATTTTCATCAATAGACCGAAAGGTTTCCCAGGTTGTCTCTTGCATTGAATACACACTGCACACTTGGACACGTACGAATTAGAATCCTTCTTCATACCCGGCCACCAGCACCATCGGTGTAATAGGTCATATGTTTTAAGCTGACCAGGGTGCGCAGCCAACGGGGTATCATGTGCCCATTCCAAGGCCTTCCGTCTGGTTTGGTCGTCAGGTAAATACAAAAGCCCATGAACATAAGGAAGACCCGTAACGATTTGGGCATCTAAGGTATTGAGAAAGGAAGCATGATCTTTGGTCCACTGTCGTACTCGGTCAAGGAAGGAGGCGGAGACCGAACAGACACATACCACAGAACCTGAGGGCAATATAGGTGATACCGAGTCCTGGGTGTTAAAATCAGTACCGACACGGGATAAGGCATCCGCCTTCCCATGTAGAAGGCCAGGGCGATAAGTAACTGTGAAATCGAAAAGTGTGAAGAACAAATGCCAACGTATTTGACAGGCATTGGTACATTTTGCATGCGAAAGAGCTTGAAGGTTCCGATGGTCGGAGTACACCGTGATGGTGTGTCGAGCACCCAGGAGATGGTGTCTCCACTCCTTGAAAGCTGCTCGAATTGCCAGAAACTCTCTCTCCATGACGGTGTAGTTGCGTTCAGCCGGAGATAGTTTTCGGGAGAAATAGGCCACCGGATGTAACCGTTGTGTAGCAGGGCAGATCTGAGACAAGATGGCCCCCACCGCTATCGCGGAGGCATCCGCCTCCACTATGAAAGGGAGAGAGGAGTTCGGGTGTTGCAGAACAGGAGCTGTAGTGAAGGCCTTTTTTAATGACTCAAAGGCCGACTGGGCTTCGTTGTCCCAAACAAAGGGGACCTTGGGACTAGTGAGACGGGTAAGAGGTGCCACTATTTCAGAGAAGGAGGCAATAAAACGTCTGTAGAAATTTGAAAAACCCAGAAAAGACTGGAGCGCTTTTACTGAGTCCGGAACTGGCCAGTCCATTACAGCTTTGACTTTGGAAGTACACATGAGCACCCCTTTTGCCGAGATCTGAAACCCTAAGAATTCGACTGAGGTGGCGTGGAACACACATTTCTCTAGTTTAGCATAGAGGGAGTGAGTCCGCAAACGCCGCAATACGGAGCGAACATGTTGGATGTGTTGAGCGAGTGAATCCGAGAATATCAGGATATCGTCTAAGTAGATCACCACATAACAATCCAGCATGTCTCCAAAGATGTCATTAACAAAGTGCTGAAAAGTGGCGGGGGCGTTACAAAGCCCAAAGGGCATGACGCAGTATTCGTAGAGCCCAAACTTCGTCTTCAAAGCGGTTTTCCATTCATCACCGCTTCGCATTCTGACCAAATTATATGCCCCTCTGAGATCTAATTTGGTAAAAATGGTGGAAGATGTCATCTTATCAAGTAGTTCCGTTATGAGAGGTAGCGGGTACTGGTTCTTGATCGTTATTTTGTTCAAGGCCCTGTAATCTACGCAAGGGCGTAGGTCCCCCTCCTTTTTTGGCACAAAGAATATGGGAGAGGCAGCAGGGGACCGGGAAGGTCGAATATGACCCAGACGCAATGCATTATCCACATACCCTTTTAGATGTTCCTCTTCTTTGATGGTTAAGGAGTAGACACGACCGTGAGGCACCACTGCCCCAGGTACCAAGTCAATGGGGCAGTCGTAACAACGGTGTGGGGGCAATATCTCTGATAGTCCCTTGTCAAAGATATCGGAAAATTCTTTGTATACCATCGGCAGTTCGGGCGTTGGATCCTTTAGCGTGGCATTAATGTAGGGGACATTAGACAATAAAGCCAAACAAGGAGAAGCAGGCGACATATCCGGGTTTTGAAAACCATGTTGGTTACAAAACGCGGAAGAAAAATGCACCGTCCGTTGGACCCAGTCAATTACAGGGTTGTGAGTCCGAAGCCAGGGAAGACCAAGAATGATCCCAAATTGAGGGGCCGAAATAAGGTCAAACACTATATGTTCAGTGTGGCCTTCTTGGGTGGACATGCAAAGCGGGATTGTCTGTTCCGTTACCCATCCGGATACCAGACGAGAACCGTCTACAGCATGCACCTCCTCAGGTCTAGCCTTAGGGACTACCATTACACCATGGCATCGAGCTAACTGTATATCCATGTAGTTACCGTTAGCCCCCGAATCAATCATGACTGGTTTGGTGAAAGGCTCAACACCCGGGATCACAAAATACATTGCCAGATAGATGTGCGAGGAGGGAGGACATTGTTCCGAGCCATCCATTTGGTGACTCATCCTTAGGGCTCGGCTTAAGGACGAGTCTTGGCGTTTCCCGCCGTCTTGATAGGTCGCTTAGGGCATACACGGATGAAGTGACCGGACTGGCCACAATAGAAACATAAATTATTAACCATACGCCGTTCACGTTCGGCTTTGATTAATGGACCTCTGATAGCCCCTATTTGCATCGGTTCGACTTCTCCTGAAGAGGTAGAAGGGGGGCTTTCTGCCTTGGCTGAAAGATGAAGATCAGGGACACGCCTTTCGCCACGTCTCTGCCGTAACCTAGCATCGACCTGCAAAACCAAGTCTACCAGTTCCGGAAAACCGGACGGTAGAGCCGGTACCACTGATAAAGCGTCTTTTAATTCTTCTGAAAGTCCCTTATAGAAGACGGCTGCTTTCTTTTGTTCGGGCCAGGTAGTTTCCGCTGCCAACTGATTAAAGCGGGCAAGGTAGGATATAAGGTCCGATTTGCCTTGGCTGATAGCAAGGAACTCGAGATCGGAAGTCTGTGCTTTGTAACGCATATCGAATACACTATTCATGGACTGAATAAGGGTATCGAAATCATACAAGGCTGGGTTGTTGGCTTCGAGCAACAGGTTAGCCCAAGCTGCTGCTGTTCCTCCCAAATGGGAAAGAAGGAACGCTGCTTTAGTAACAGCATCAGGAAATGCCAGCGGCCGACACAGAAAATGCAGACGGCACTGATTAATGAAGGTCCGATATGTTTTCGGATCTCCAAAAAAGCGTTCCGGAGGGGCCAAAGGGAAAGGTCCCGGAAGAACAATGGGGGCTGAAGCAGGAGGTGGAACTTGGGGCGAAGGAGGGGCTGCTGCAATAGCATCACCAAACTCCTCATCGGGTGGTAGTGGCTGCACGAAACTCTGTAGTACATCCATGCGCTGATGGAGGGTCGCATGTGCTGATGCCATGTCGGTACGTAAAGCCGCAAAGGCTTGCAGCAAGGCAGCCATTTGATCGGCTCCGGCTTCCATGACCGACAGGCAAAAAATTGGCTCCTAAATCTGTCACAGATTAGACAAATTTTATAAAGGATACAGCCGTGTAAAGGATACAGTCGGTATTCACTTTCGGGGAGCCCTTCCGTTCTGGGGTATCTTGAACGTGCAGCGAACCAGATTCTTCCGGGACACCTTGCGCGTGATGCTAAACAAGACTTCCCCCCCCCCCCAAGAGCGTAGCCTGTAGGAATTTAATAATAACTAACAGGCCAGGGGCTTGGGCGAAAAGGCAGGAGCAGCGACAACAGAGCTAAGGGAACAAACAAAAAACAATGGTTCAAGAGAGCAACTAAGTTTACCCGAAATGCAGCAACCAGCCACCCACAATTACCCTCTCTTACCTGCTGAGCTAGAGAGAAATCCCACAACCTTTTGTGAGTCCAAGGCACTCTACGACAACCAGGCGATGCAGGAGGAAGGTTCCAGTTGGTAAGAGTTAGTGTAGAGGTCCACCTAACCCGAACGGCACGAGGGCGCAGCTAATGTCCAAAAGCAATACCTTATTCCATTCAGCAAAGCGTCCTTGTAGTGAAGGTGAGCGATCCAAATAGTGACCAGTAGAATCAGGAGAGCGTTCATATAGTCACGTTGATGCGTGGAAAAAGAAGGGGAAGTAGGAAGTCCGTGATGATAGGGATCAGAGGGGACAAATGGAGCTTTAGCTAGAAATTCAGTGGTGAGAAACAAATCCGAAAACGTCACAACAAACAGGAGTAGGAGAGAGCAGTCCGTTATACAAAGCCAGGAGTTCGAGTGCCAAAGGGAAAACAGGAGGGGGTTTTGTCGCCAGAAATAGTAAGGGCTGAGACGTATAGAATAATCCTTAAAGCATGAGCCGGGTCTAGGAGGTTCAGGAAACAGGATAACATGAATCGGGCGCTTAAACTAACTGCTTAGTTTTAGGAGCACCTATTGCATGGACCGGCTTAGTTAAATACGATTAGCATTCCCAGGACGTGAGACGCGTTGCCGGCGTGTCACGTGATCGTAAAAAGTGGGGATGCTGGGAAATGTAGTGCGGCGTGTCCCGCGGCTTGGATTTAGTCGCCAAGGCAACTTCCACCTGGAAACGGACGTCCCTAGTCGTCCGTGTGCAGGAAAGCGGGGCATGACAACACCCCTCTTTGCCTTCAGAGAAGTTACAGAACTAGAAACCTCTGCTCTACTCAAAAACATCAAACCTTCCATTTGCAAGGGAGACATATGCCCTCCCACTATCATCAAAGAGTGCTCAGAAGCCCTCACCCCCATCATCACAGCTTTCATCAATGCCTCCTTCTCCTTAGGAACCGTACCTCATTGCCTGAAAGAGTCTTGGGTTCGCTCACTCTTAAAAAAACCCTCCTTAGATCCCACCTCCCCCAGCAACTATCGCCCCATCACCACCGTCCCCTTCCTCCTCAAAATCCTTGATAAAGCAGCCCACAACCAAATTCAGCAATACATTGAGACCCACTCTATCCTAGGCAGAAGACAATCGGGCTTTTGCAAAGGCCATGGGACCGAAACTGCCCTACTAGATTTAAAAAATCAAATCACCAAAATAATGGACACAGGCAAACCTGCTCTCCTCCTGCTACTCGACCTCTCCGCGGCATTTGACTTAGTGGACCATGACATCCTCACATCTCACCTATTTAATGCAGCCCACTTCTCCCTTAAAGCAACCTCTTGGATCACCTCCTTTCTAGAAGGCCGAGCCATGAAGGTGTACTCTGACCAGGCCAATGCTCCTCCGACCACCATAAATTGCGGAGTCCCACAAGGGTCATGCACTGCACCGACCCTATATAACCTCTTCACTAAACCCCTCTTCGACCTACTGGACTCTCTTGGCATAGCTTATACCAACTATGCCGATGACACACAAGTCCTCCTCCCCCTCACTGGAGACTATGCCCAAGACATAGAAGCCCTCCTTACCATTTTACTCCACGATCCAGGCATGGATGGCGATCAACGGCCTCTGTCTTAACGGAGACAAAACAGAGATCATCATCCTGGCCCCCAGCGAAATCCTCTCCAAGCTCAGCCAAGACTATTCACACATAACCATCGACAACACCAACATACCCGTCTCCACTGCTGTGAAGACCCTAGGAGTATATTTAGACGCTACTCTCTCCATGACAAGACAGGTCAACGCCATCTCCTCCTCCTCCTCACTGACCACCAAACTCATCTTCGCAATAAAACCCTATCTTACCACTCCCAACTGCCTCTCCATTGCTAGAGCCACCATAGGAGCCAGGCTAGACTATTGCAACGCCCTCTTAGCTGGCACTTCAACCCAATACCTAAATAAACTCCAAACAGTGCAAAACAATGCGCTCCGCGCTGCCCTGCACATCCCCAAATTCGACCATGTGTCGCAGGCCAGAAGAAATGCTCATTGGCTCCCAGTTAAAGAAAGAATTAACTTCAAAGTACTCTCCCTCACACACAAATGTATCAATCATACCGCTCCCTCCTACCTAGCAGAAACCATCACCAGGAAATCCTCCCTTCGTCCTATAAGAACCCCCCATGACAACCAACTCCGGGTTCCCACCATAAGAAGAGCTAAAGCTGGAGGCATTGGCTTCCCACACATAGCACCTAAGCTCTGGAACAACCTCCCTAACTCTCTTAGAGCGGAACCTTCACTGTTTTCCTTTCGGAAATCCCTCAAAACCTTGCTCTTCACATAATCACCTCCTACCCTCCCCTCCGACATAAATGACATATGTTTAAACGCCATGATGTCTGCACTGCTAAGTTTGTAACTAAAACATGTTACTGTAAATCTAATGCCTTGTAAACGTATATTTCTAAAACATATACCGTAACTCAAAATGCCTGTAAACTTTAACAACCTTCCTTCTGTAACCAGCCAATTTGCTTATATGTAACAGCGCCACGATGCCCACGGGCTGAGCGTGCGCTTTATAAATATGAATAAATAAATAAATAAATGCCATGTAGTTCCAAATATTGCCTCATCTCATTAGACACTAACTAAACACAGTTGTCGGATATAATAATCTTGGGGTATTCTTCTCAAAGAAACAGTTTTTCTAATTAATCAATCACTACACCAAATGTCACGCACTCTACGAATTCAACTTTGAACCCCGAGAGGCCTAGTCCACCACAACTATGACAAACCTATTCTCTCTCCCCAACATTGGCATTGGACCCATAAAGTTAATGCCATTTTTCTTTCCATGCGTTATTAGGAACTTCCACACTAGCGCTTTCCACCTTTAGGGTCTTAAGAGACTTGTCACTTGGAGAACATAGGATGCACTGCCCCACCTCAATGTTTTCCATGGCTTCCATTCCTGTCTACCACAATCTGTATTTTAGTCTCCCTTTAGATAAGCTTTTTCCCAAATGACCTCTGTGGGCGCGCTTGGTCAGTTCACCCCGTAATGAAAAAGGAGGCATCATCATCTCCCTCAGGCAAGTCCCTATTCAGAAATACTCAATTCATCTCTAAATCTATAATAAGGCGATTTCAACGCTTCTACTGGCTTGTATCCTGGATCCATGTATACCATAGCCGACCTCGTCTCAAGGTCCTCACTCACAGGGTGCAACCAAACCTTTTTAGAGAAAACATTGCTTACAGTTTTGTTTATTTGAGCTATCCACTCCTCTATGTCGCCCGTGGGATCAGCACTGTCAGAGTGGCCCTAGAAAGGCAATCAGCAACGAAGTTACACATCCCCCGGAACATATTCTACAATGAAGTTGTAACTATAGAGTTGCTAACCAATTCGCAATCCTAGGAGTTGCTAACCCTGAACCTTTCATGGTAACAAATCAGCCAAGGGCTTATGATCTCTCCTCTCCTTGTAGGGTATACCCCAAACATATGTTAAGAAATACAGAGAGTCCCAACAGCATGCCAGGCTTTCCCGCTCTATAGTGGAATATCTGGATTCAATGTCAATTAAGTTCAAGCAAAAGCCACTGGTACTGCCTTACCCCTCCTAATCTGACTCAGCACCGATGCCAGATACATCTGCATCGACTGATACAATGGTTTCAGCAGCCGGGTCAAACCTGTAAAACATGAGAGCATTGGCTATTTCCCCTTTACGTCTCTTAAATGCACCTTCTTCTTCTACCTGCCCCCACCTGAATTCCATCCTGTCCCTTAACAAGGAACGTAAAGGCTCACTTTTTACCACCAGATTCTCCAGAAACTTGGAATAAAATTGAATTACACCTAAACGTGTTTTAACTCATCTTTGTAAGAAGGTGACTTAAGTTTAACAATAACATCCACCATTTCAGGACGTGGTACCAATTCCCAATGCCATGCCCAAACGCACTCTTGAATCTTGAACCCACATCCGTGGCAAATTCTTCTGCTCTGTTCTCCCCCACCAATCTCACTTGTAATTCCTTGCCAGGATGCAATTCAATGCCTAACTTCCCTTGGTGACGCCACCCCAATAAGTAATGCCTTTACTGACCGCTTACATTTTCCCTTTTCTTGTCCTGTCCCCATAGGCAATATCTCCCCACACCAAACTGATTATGTCTGTTTTCCCACCACCAAATGCACGTGGCCGTATATCAGTGTTGTGGAGCACATGGCCTTTCTCACCCAAAAACTCCTTGTACTTGTTTTCAGAAATAATGGTATAAGGAGACCCTGAATCAGCTAGACCCTTCAACATACCCCCTGCCAATATGATTTCCACTTTGGGGGGGAATGTATTCTTCATCGTCCTCTTCAATCACCCCCCACAATGGTACCAATCTTATTTGCCCACTCTCCCTTCTCCTCCCCGGCAAACTGCAAAATGCCCCATGATGCCCTCATAGCTGGGCACTCTTTTGCGTTCATGGAACGTGTGTTGAACCCACACCTGGTACATTGCCCCTTCCGGTTTTCATGTTTAAATATATTGTTGTCACTGGTAGTTGTGGGCCACCCACCGCCATAGGTAATCCTACCGTGCTTGTATGCCTTTTTCATGCCACTGTTGTTTCCCATGCCCACCTGTATTTTCACCCACATTTTCTACAATGCCCTGTACGAACTCCTTATTGCCTCTTGACCTTACCTCCTTAAGGCACATGCTAGTTAATTCCGTACCTTTGGCCATCATCAAGGCCCCGATTAAGGTTGGATTCTTTGCCTGCCACAACCGTTCCTGTATATTGGGGTTTCACGTATGCAACATTAACAGGTCTCTAATATACTCCTCCTCATGCCTTATGAACTTGCATGATGCCAATAATACCCTGAGGTCGGCCACAAAAGGGTCCACGGCTTCCCCCAGACCCTGTCTCTTTGGAAAAAACATGTACCTTTCCAACACAATATTGGTTTGTTTCCCAAACTGTACCTGAAATATTTTCATAGCCATGCCATATAAACCCTCACCATCCCCTCTACTCCCATTCGCACCCAAATCATCGACTACATCTGGAAGTTTTTTGATTATCCTCACTGCTTCTACACATAAGGGTAGAACATTTCTGTTCATCAGAATACCTTTCAGCCCCAGTTGTCACAAAGTAAAATTTAAATAAATCTCTCCAATCTTCCCATGGAATTGGTGGTTTTCCAGGTGTAGCCAAAACATGGGTGGAGGCTCTAAGTTATGCATGGTGTATGACTTCTCGGAAGATCAGCCACCTGCCTCAACAATCTTCAGATGGGCGATCTCCCACTGTCACTTCTGGATGGAGTCGGGACAGTCACACACAGAGTGCAAACCCTCTGACAATGGATAATGTCCTTCCTAGTCTCCCAAGGGTGTAATCTCTGTAGCTGTTGATGCTGCATGCAGAAATGTATGCCAGCTAAAAGAGGGTTGCTCCGCTAGTGATATATTGCCTGTATCCCAGCAGTCTTCAGACAGGAGTACCTCCACTGTCCCTTTCGGATGGAGACAGGACTGTCCCCTCACATGCCACAACTAATACAAGACAACACACTGCCCGAAGAGTGTAAAACTAGTTGCAGTGTTCCAACTAAGTATTCCTGCTCACAATCTGGCCCAAACACAGGCGGAGCTGTTCCCGTCTTCCAAGATGAAGTAAAAATAAGTAACCTGTAATTCAATTAAAGAGCCAAAGGAGGGCGCAGTCATGGCTTCTGGCAGGGAATCAGTACATGAAAGCTTCCTCATGGCGTTAGGGTCACACGACATCGACCCCTTTCCTCGCGTTAATAACGTGACACACAGTATGCGTCTCACTTCAGGGTTAATCCCAGATGATGGAACCGGGACCATTAAAGGTGCGGTGCAGACCAGTCCGGGTATTGCCTGAGACCCATCCGCTCCTGCCACACCAAAGGCCACTTAGGAGGTCCGCTTCAGCATGCAGGTCAGGAGGTCCTGTCCCGGCTCTACACAAGCGCTGTGTCGGGGATCTGCCTCTACGGATCCTGCGGAATGCCTCCTGCTCTTGATACTGACCCGCTACTGGAGTTTCTTCTCACCAGCTCGTCCTTCCTCGTTGCCACAAGGAAGTAAATAAGGACGAGGGTGCAACTGAAGAAAAGTAGCTCATTCCATGACACATATTATAATGGAATATAAGACCCCCGTCAGCAATGGCAAGGTCACCTGAAATGACCATTGTCCAGAAGTCAGTGACAGTTGCTGACCTCTGACGCTAAGCTACGTAATGGCCTCGGGTACGCGAGGTGAGACAATGATGCCCCCCCCCCCCCCTAACCGAGGCATGCAACACTATACAACAGTTTTGCAGCTTCTGTATCTCGTTACTTCTGACAGAGCGCGCACTTCTGTCTACTGAAAGCATTATTCCCCTTTTACTTGGCTTCAGCTTTTAGTCTTTTTGGGCAGTTTGTTGATTGTATGTTAATGTTAAAGGTATTTGTACCGCGCACCGTCACCACCGAAGTGGTCCCCATGCGCTCCGTACAGTGAGCTAAATCATGGCCATTTCCTCACACAAATTATTTCCAAGAGGGCAGCATGCTTTTGCTTTATGTCCCCAGTGCTACTGCTGTGCACAAGACCCACTGTATCTCTTATTTGGGAATCCTTTCGTGAGCTCAGTTGTTCAGAGGCTGAGGGGCTGTGGTGGGCACATTAACCCACTGTGCTATGATGTTCTGTACCATTATGTTAAAACAGCAGCAATGCATTCATTAGTGTGTGTTTGTGTTCAGCTCAATACATGTACTATGTTGTCCGTGTAGTGTGCTTGTGTGATCATGGCATGCCTGTCGTTTTTCCTCGGCTAGCAGCTGTCTTCTGTGTGTGGCTGTGGCACAGTTGGCACTGGTCCTTACCTGATGGTGGTTCTTCAGTTTGGTGGGTTACTGGTAGGCATCGAGCTTCACTGCATCACAGTGATCCTCTTCCTTCAGCCCATGCGGTGCCTTGATGTCGAAAAGTTATTCCAGGTACTGTCTGCTGACATAGCAGTGCCACAAATACATTGGGCCTAATTACGAGTTTGCCGGTCCGGAAGCAAGGGGGTCTGTAAGCTCAAACCGGCACCCTTGTTTCCGGACCGGCCTACTATGGGTTTGCCTGCCAGGGCCACTGCACCCAACAGGTCTGCCCTGCCGGGTGCAGCGGCCAGAGTAGGCAGACTCTTCACGGAAGCGCCGGCACCGCTAGCAACAGTGCCAGCGCTTCCGAGTACCCAATCCTATAGTGTCCTATGGGACTCCACGGGAATGGGGACTAACATTTTACTGGCGTCCTCATAGCTGGACAAGCATGGGAATGGCAAGCATTGTTGCTGCCTCCACGCTTTTAATTACTAATTGATGGAAATGTTCCCAGGAATCTCAAACCTAGTGCTAACATAACATTTGTTTTGATATTGCATGTTCTTGGACTTTCACATTTATTGCATTCCACTGTTACTAATGACAGCTACAACAGCAGGGTTTACCTTTTTGACATGTGGGCGGGGTGTGTGGGCAGAGCCGTGTGCAAATGGATAGTCTTGTTTGGCTACGGGTGTTGCATACATCTCGGGGTTTTTGATTTTCAAATGTAGGCAGGTATGTTTATATCTCAAATGATGGATGATTTTGAAATGGAAAAGGCTGCATGAACGATGAAGCAGTAATGATTTACTGTAGGTGAGTTACAGGTGGCTGTGCAGCACTTTTGCAGTGAGAAAGTAGTCTTTTCAGCATACATGTCTTAGCTCTGCCTTTCCCTCCCAAACCATCCATTAAGCCTTTCTCCTGTGTATGTGATGGTGGGGGCTGAGAGAGGCAGATCTTTCTTTGGATATTTCGATTATATATTTTCTTGTCATGTAAATGCTTGTAGTATTTCATTTAGATCATTCCTATTGTACATAAATTAATCATATGATAATGTTTGCTTTCCCCAGGATGAATACATTATTGGTGGGAAGCTGGGTTCAGCAAAAAGTGAGGATCACGGGCTACAAAAGGTAAATAACTGCTGTGATGTATGTCTGCCTCTATATACGTTGTTCTTTGTGTCTGATGTGGCTTGTCTCATGGCCTGCATACTCGTGCCGTCCTTGCCTCCTCTTCCTTCCTGTCCAGTATCCTCCCCCCCCCATCGTGCCCTGTGGGTGCGCTAGGAACCAATAGTGGCCCTGGCATTTGTTTTCAAAGTGCCCCAAGTTGCAAAGAAGCATAACCAGCAATCCCAACCCCCAACGGAGCATAACCAGCAATCCCAATCCCCAACGGAGAGTAACCAGCAATCCCAACCCCCAACGGAGCATAACCTGCAATCCCATCCCCCAACGGAGCATAACCAGCAATCCCAACCCCCAACGGAGCATAACCAGCAATCCCATCCCCCAACGGAGCATAACCAGCAATCCCATCCCCCAACAGAGCATAACCAGCAATCCCAACCCCCAACGGAGCATAACCAGCAATCCCAATCCCCAACGGAGAGTAACCAGCAATCCCAACCCCCAACGGAGCATAACCTGCAATCCCATCCCCCAACGGAGCATAACCAGCAATCCCAACCCCCAACGGAGCATAACCAGCAATCCCATCCCCCAACGGAGCATAACCAGCAATCCCATCCCCCAACAGAGCATAACCAGCAATCCCAACCCCCAACGGAGAATAACCAGCAATCCCAACCCCCAACGGAGCATAACCAGCAATCCCATCCCCCAACGGAGCATAACCAGCAATCCCAACCCCCAACGGAGCATAACCAGCAATCCCAACCCCCAACGGAGAATAACCAGCAATCCCAACCCCCAACGGAGCATAACCAGCAATCCCATCCCCCAACGGAGCATAACCAGCAATCCCAACCCCCAACGGAGCATAACCAGCAATCCCAACCCCCAACGGAGCATAACCAGCAATCCCAACCCCCAACGGAGAATAACCAGCAATCCCAACCCCCAACGGAGCATAACCAGCAATCCCATCCCCCAACGGAGCATAACCAGCAATCCCAACCCCCAACGGAGCATAACCAGCAATCCCATCCCCCAACGGAGCATAACCAGCAATCCCATCCCCCAACGGAGCATAACCAGCAATCCCAACGCCCAACGGAGCATAACCAGCAATCCCAACCCCCAACGGAGCATAACCAGCAATCCCAACCCCCAACGGAGCATAACCAGCAATCCCAACGCCCAACGGAGCATAACCAGCAATCCCAACCCCCAACGGAGCATAACCAGCAATCCCAACGCCCAACGGAGCATAACCAGCAATCCCAACGCCCAACGGAGCATAACCAGCAATCCCAACCCCCAACGGAGCATAACCAGCAATCCCAACCCCCAACGGAGCATAACCAGCAATCCCAACGCCCAACGGAGCATAACCAGCAATCCCAACCCCCAACAGAGCATAACCAGCAATCCCAACCCCCAAAGGAGCATAACCAGCAATCCCAACCCCCAACAGAGCATAACCAGCAATCCCAATCCCCCACAGAGCATAACCAGCAATCCCATCCCCCAATGGAGAGTTTAGATGGGGGTAAAAGTGTGGATTTTAAAGCACATTTATCCATAAACCGTGATTAAAGTCATGTTAAACTTATTTTAGGACCCCTTGCTGACAAATTTCTTTCCACCCAATCAAAAGAAGAAATGTACAGACCGACAGTTCTCTTTCCCCCTTCTCTATTACTTGCACCCATCACAAAAAAATACCTTGATGTGCTTGCCCCAAGAATAACTGGTCCCCGCTCCCTTCTCCCCATCACAAACCATAACTTGATGTGCTAGCCCCAAGAATCTCTGTTCCCCCACCCCCTTATCCCCATCACAAACCATACCTTGATATGCTTGCCCCAAGAATCTCTGGTCCCCGCTCCCTTCTCCCCATCACAAACCATACCTTGATGTGCTTGCCCCAAGAATCTCTGGTCCCCGCTCCCTTCTCCCGATCACAAACCATACCTTGATGTGCTTGCCCCAAGAATCTCTGGTCCCCACTCACTTCTCCCCATCACAAACCATAACTTGATGTGCTTGCCCCAAGAATCTCTGGTCCCCGCTCCCTTCTCCCCATCACAAACCATACCTTGATGTGCTTGCCCCAAGAATCTCTGGTCCCGCTCCCTTCTCCCCATCACAAACCATACCTTGATGTGCTTGCCCCAAGAATCTCTGGTCCCTACTCCCTTCTCCCCATCATAAACCATAACTTGATGTGCTAACCACAAGAATCTCTGGTCCCCCAACCCCTTATCCCCATCACAAACCATAACTTGATGTGCTAGCCCCAAGAATCTCTGGTCCACAATCCCATATCCACCCATAGCTTGATGTACTTGCCCCAATAATCTCTGGTCCACACTCCCTTCTCCCCATATCCACCCAAAGCTTGATATGCTGGCTACAAGAATCTCTGTTCCCTCTGCCTCCTGCACCCTTGTCACAACCCATAGCTTCATATCTGCATATGCTTGCCCCAAGAAACCCTATTCTGCCCACCCACTTCTCCTTATCACAACTCCTAGGGTATTATGCTGGCCCCAAGTATCCTTGTCCTCTCTCCCCTGCGCCCCTGTCGCTACCCATAGCTTGATATGCTGTCCCAAGAAATTCTGCTCCCCCCTCTCATCACAACCCAGAAACCAATCTCGGGATTAAGCGTGTTATAAATAACCTGCACTTCCACGATCCAAAAGTACAAGGCCTAGTAGAATCGTCATTGCCCCTTGCATTGTTGCGCTTTGAGACACACGTGTATAGGCGCATAATAAATAACCAATCAAAATAAAAACCCATTCGTTGATATGCTGGCCATAAAGGCCCTCATTACGAGTCCGGCGGTAGCCATGCCGGTAAAACCGGCAGTCTGCTGATGGACCCGGAGGGATTTACCGGCTCCGGACTTGCCGGAATTACCGGGGCATTGCAGCCCTGGTGATCCAATAATTCCAGAGCCGGCATTCTGTTACTCCCCATTCCCGTGGGGAATGGGGACATGGAAACACCAGCACCATGTGGTAATGGTGCCAGTGTTTTCACGTCTGTGTGCTGGCGGTAGCTGTTCCGCCCTCCAGGTCAGACCTGGTGGGCGGGGCGGCTCCCGCCCGCAGAACTCGTAGTTTGCCGGTCCGGAAAACTGCCGCTACGGCACCGTAAATTCCGGACCGGCAAACTTGGAATGAGGGCCTATGTCCTCTGTGCGCTCCTCTCATAACCTATTTCAATGCACTTGTATGTGATGGGAGAAACCCTGCAGCACCCCATACTCCACTGTTTGTTGCCTTTATTATTTATTTATTGTTATTTATCTGTTTCTCCTCGCTTCGCACTTTCCACTTCTCCCCCGTTCCATGCACTTTTCCCCTCCCCCTCTCCCATGCACTTGCGCATTCTCAATGTCACTGGGCCTAGTAAGATCGCTGTTTTGTTCTCCCCTGCTCCCCTCCCTTGCCTTGTCGCGCTCTGAAACACGAGCGCGATAGAAATAAAATATCGATATCAACCCAACCCACCACATATAAAAAGAAGCATTTTCGATTGCAATATTTTCAGCCGCAAGATAATGGGTCTTTACCATCTGATATCATATCTCTGAAAGATCCCTTGCTACCCCCCCACACTCATGCTGGACACATATTAAAGAACAGATGACTTTTCAAGTGCAACATCAGCATTCTAGAATGAGTGTGTTTGTGTTGTGGCATAGGCACAGGACCTGGTCTAATAATAGCAGGTTTAAGAAGGCAGGTGTATGTGGCTGTGGTATATATGTAGGCCAGGGGACCTGGTCTAATAATAGCAGGTACGAGGCAGGTGTACGGGCTGTAGTGTAGTGTAGATGTAGGGCACAGAGCAGGTACATATACCCCAGCATAGGCACAGGACCTGGTCTAATAATAGCAGGCACGAGGCTGGTGTACGGGCTGCAGTATAGATGTAGAGACACAGAGCAGATGCTTCTACCCCAGCATAGGCACAGTACCCAGTCTAATAATAGCAGGTACGAGGCAGGTGTACGGGCTGCAGTATAGATGTAGGGCACAGAGCAGGTACATCTACCCCAGCATAGGCACAGGACCCGGTCTAATAATAGCAGGTATGGGGCATAGCGTATGTAGAGGATATGGCAGCAACGTGCATGCCCTAGCATAAGAAGAACATATGGCAGCAACATGGAAGATACACATAGCGTAAGTAGAGGATATGGATTAGCAATGATCAGAAATGCTCACTTTCCTGAGAGAGTAGAAGAGAGCCAGGGGTTTCAAGTGGTGTTGCCATGACTGAGGCAAGACTTTGTGTGCAGTATATCTAAATGGCCACTATCATGCATGTTGCAACACTATAGCCATTTCAACATATAGCCATTGATACTTTTTGACCTAGAGAACTAAATCATTCATAGGAACTGAATGTTCTGGTCACCTTAGGTGCTCTCTGCACAGTTCGGTTGGTGTGGGGCTTTGCTGAGGATAAAGGTCATTGGCAGACTGGGGTGGGGTGCAGCGGGTAAAGGGCAACCATGTCAAGAGAATCTGCATCATCAAGAGAGAGAAAGAGACGGGTATAAGTAGGAGGAGGCATGTGGGATTGTAACCAGAGAGAGGCCGGGAGGGTGGATTAAAGAGAGTGGGATGGGAATGTTAGCAGGGAACAGGATGTGATGATAGTCGGGCAAAAGAGTGGGCCAAGGCAGAATGGGAGATCATTGAATGATAGAAGGAATGATATCCTGTCAATCATGCCATCCTGCTCAACCGTCTCCGTGATAACCTGGGCATCACTGGTCAGGCTCTGGCATGGCTGACTTCTTTCCTCTCCGACTGACCCTCCCAGGTCCAACTTGGGTCCTTCCTCTCTGATATCTTTATCTCTACTTGTGTCCCCCAGGGTTCTAACCTCTCTCCCTGTTTTTTCAACCAATGCCTGGCACTCCTTGCCCACCGCATCGCCGCTCTTTGCCCCAACTTTCAGTGCGATGTGGATAATACCCAGCTCATATTCAGGCTACCCTTGGCCTCCTCCTCTCCTTCCCTCATCTCCGATTGTCTGTCTGCCATCCATGAGTGGTGTGCCGCCAATGACCTCTGCCTTAACGCCAGTAAGACTGAGATTGTACTCATCGGCACACCCGCTCCCTCCTTCCCTGCAGCTCTATGGCTGGCCTCTCTTGGCCCTCTTCCTGCTCCCACCCTCAAGTCAGAAAACCTCGGAGTCATGTTCGACTCCACACTCTCCTTCTCTCCTCACATCTCTGACGTCTCTAAGAAGTCACACTACCAGCTGTACCGCCTCAGAGGTATCCTTCCTTTCCTCTCCTTCCCCCAGAAGCTCAATGTTTCCAGAGCCCTGGTCCTCTCTAGGCTGGATTATTGTAACAGCCTCTATCTAGATCTACCTGCCTCTACTCTCTGCCCTCTGCAACAGATACAGAATAGGACTGCAAGTCTTGTCCTTGGCCTCAAGCCCAGGGATCGTATCTCTCCAGGACTGAAATCTCTTCACTGGCTCCCAGTGGCTGCGAGGATTAAGTTCGAAACCCTCTGCATTGTCCACAAGGCCTTCTGGGGCCAGGGGCCAAAATACCTTCAACTCTCACTTCCTAGATATCTACCTTCTTGAGCTCTTCGCTCATCCTCATCCAACTCCCTCAGGGTCAGTCGCTTCTCCAAGCGACGAGTTGGTGGTAGATCTCTTTCTTCGGCTGGCGCCTCCCTCTGGAACAGCCTTCCTGCCTCCCTGAAACTTGAGGAGAACCATCTCCGGTTCCAGAAGCACCTCAAAACCTTCCTCTTTGCCTCTGCTTTCTCTCTACCTCTCCCCTGTTGAATCCCTGGCTGAAAAGGCACTGGCTACCTGGCCACCTCTTCAGATTCTCGGGCCCAGACCCCTCCAGTTGCCCACCTGCACTGCCTCCCTGGCAACCCCGGCACCTGTGGACTGTTTTCTGTATCCCTACAGTCCCCCTACCAGCACTCATGTCTGCACTTACCTTGCACTTGCCACCTGCTGCTGTTTTATTTATCTATTTTTTCCTACTTTCCCATGTACTGCACTTTTCCCTTTCCCCTGCACTTTTCCCTTTCCCCCTCCCCATGCACTTGCGCGATCTAAATGATACCTGGCCTAGTAGGAACGTTGTTCTGTCTTCCCTTTGTTCCCCCTCACCTGCCACGTTGCGTCTTGAAACACTTGTGTATAGGCGCGTTATAAATGCTATATCATATCATATACAGTGGCACCACTTTACAGAAAACATCAACATTTATAGATCATGCCTGTGTGGTGCACAGCACCATATAGGCATGATCTATTAATTTTGATAGCGGTCTTGCAATCCAGGCTTCCAGATCTCCTAGAGCCTTCTTCCGCCAGCTTGCCGTCCCTTCTTCTCACTGGGAACCTTCTGGTGTCTCCCACAGCGTGCTGGTCTCCTCTCCTTCTCTCCTGTACACGGCACCATCTCTTGCAGTTCCTCCTGGGAAGACTGAGCATGGTACAAAGTCCTTCTTCGCTTTTTATCTCATAGTTGGCGTTGCCTATCCCAGATTATCTGGTCTGCTCACTTTGGGTCCACAGGGTGCTCGCCAGTACTCTGTGCCTCTTCCTCGTCACAGTACTGAATTGACACGTTTCCCAGGAGTCAACAGTGCTCTTCTTCATCTTGGTATTTTGTACATGGACTCTTCTTGGGTAATCCCTACTCTGGCTCGTACCAGTACTTGTTAACGCAGTGGAAGTGTCTACCTTACACAGGTACATGGAAGTCTAGGGAACTGTGGGACCCAGTGTTAGGGTAAGAGAATGAGGGAGGTGGGGCAAGGGTGGGGTATACTGCGTTTCTCCTGTGGTGTTGTCCCTCATCCCATAAGGGTTATACCTCCCCATGTGATCCTCCTACGGTGCACCACCCCCAGGGGGACTATTGTACTCTGGCTGCACTGCCCTGGCCCCACGCAATCCTCCTACGGTTCACCACCCCCCAGGGGGACTATTGTACTGTGGCTGTACTGCCCTGGCCCCATGTGATCCTCCCACGGTGCACCACCCCCAGGGGGACTATTATACTGTGGCTGCACTGCCCTGGCCCCATGTGATCCTCCCACGGTGCACCACCCCCAGGGGGATTATTGTACTGTGGATGCACTCCCCTGGCCCCATGTGATCATCCCACAGTGCACCACCCCCAGGGGGACTATTGTACTGTGGCTGTACTGCCCTGGCCCCATGTGATCCTCCCCTGGTACACCACCCCCCAGGGGGACTATTGTACTGTGGCTGTACTGGCCTGGCCCCATGTGATCCACCTTGGGTGCACCACCCCCAGGGGGACTATTGTACTGTGGTTGCACTGCCCTGGCCCCATGTGATCCTCCCACGGTGCTCCACCCCCAGGGGGACTATTGTACTGTGGCTGCACTGCCCTGGCCCCATGTGATCCTCCCACAGTGCACCACCCCCCAGGGGGACTATTGTACTGTGGCTGTACTGCCCTGGCCCCATGTGATCCACCTTGGGTGCACCACCCCCGGGGGGACTATTGTACTGTGGCTGCACTGCCCTGGCCCCATGTGATCCTCCCACGGTGCACCACCCCAGTGGGACTATTGTACTGTGGCTGCACTGCCCTGGCCCCATGCGATCCTCCTTCATTGCACCACCCCCAGGGGGACTATTGTACTGTGGCTGCACTGACCTGGCCCCATGTGATCCTCCCACGGTGCACCACCCCCAGGGGGACTATTGTACTGTGGCTGCACTGCCCTGGCCCCATGTGATCCTCCCACGGTGCACCACCCCCAGGGGGACTTTTGTACTGTGGCTGCACTGCCCTGGCCCCATGTGATCCTCCCACGGTGCACCACCCCCAGGGGGACTATTGTACTGTGGTTGCACTGCCCTGGCCCCATGTGACCCTCCCACGGTGCACCACCCCAGAGGGACTATTGTACTGTGGCTGCACTGCCCTGGCCCCATGTGATCCTCCTTCGGTGCACCACCCCCGGGGGGACTATTGTAATGTGGCTGCACTGCCCTGGCCCCATGTGATCCTCCCACGGTGCACCACCCCCCAGGGGGACTATTGTACTGTGGCTGTACTGCCCTGGCCCCATGTGATCCACCTTCGGTGCACCACCCCCGGGGGGACTATTGTACTGTGCCTGCTCTGCCCTAGCCCCATGTGATCCTCCCACGGTGCACCACCCCCAGGAGGACTATTGTACTGTGGCTGCACTGCCCTGGCCCCATGTGATCCTCCTTCGTTGCCTCCACCCCCAGGGGGACTATTGTACTGTGGCTGCACTGCCCTGGCCCCATGTGATCCTCCCACGGTGCACCACCCCCAGGGGGACTATTGTGCTGTGGCTGCACTGCCCTGGCCCCATGTGATCCTCCCACGGTGCACCACCCCCAGGGGAATTTTGTACTGTGGCTGCACTGCCCTGGCCCCCTGTGATCCTCCCACGGTGCACCACCCCCAGGGGGACTATTGTACTGTGGCTGCACTGCCCTGGCCCCATGTGATCCTCCCACGGTGCACCACCCCCAGGGGGACTAGTGTACGGTGGCTGCACTGCTCTGGCCCCATGTGATCCTTCTTCGGTGCACCACCCCCGGGGGGACTATTGTAATGTGGCTGCACTGCCCTTGCCCCATGTGATCCTCCCACGGTGCACCACCCCCCAGGGGGACTATTGTACTGTGGCTGTACTGCTCTGGCCCCATGTGATCCTCCTTCGTTGCACCACCCCCAGGGCGACTATTGTACTGTGGCTGCACTGCTCTAGCCCCATGTAATCCTCCCACGGTGCACCGCCCCCAGGGGGACTATTGTACTCTGGCTGCACTGCCCTGGCCCCATGTGATCCTCCCACGGTGCACCACCCCCAGGGGGACTTTTGTACTGTGGCTGCACTGCCCTGGCCCCATGTGATCCTCCCACGGTGCACCACCCCCAGGGGGACTATTGTACTGTGGCTGCACTGCCCTGGCCCCATGTGATCCTCCCACGGTGCACCACCCCCAGGGGGACTATTGTACTGTGGCTGCACTGCCCTGGCCCCATGTGATCCACCTTGGGTGCACCACCCCCAGGGGGACTATTGTACTGTGGCTGCACTGCCCTGGCCCAATGTGATCCTCCCACGGTGCACCACACCCAGGGGGACTAGTGTACTGTGGCTGCACTGCCCTGGCCCCATGGAAGGGTCCTCCCCTATGGGAGAAGGGACGACATCCACCGATTTGTCACACCCATCATTGGTTACACCATCTCTAACACGAGCAGTGAACCCAAGGGTGGAAAACGTATTCAAGCCTGTACAGTAGGGGCCATGTAAAACCTGATTCTCTTGTTGTCACCACAACAAACAAAAGAGCATGCTTGCTACTGTCCAACGCTGAGAAACCACCATATTAGGAGTACAAAAGATGATATGCTCTGGCAAAAGAGTAACTACTTCCGGAGCTTACTCTACTCGTATAGATAACACCGCCACAGTCCTTGCGAGTTATAATAATGCACAGTGGGATTTAGTACGAAACATCTGGATTCAGTCCTTGCGCCAATTAAATCCCAATTACACAAAATTACTAATCAAGAGAAACAAGTAGCCCAAAATATTCTCAAAAATACCCTCGATTCAGCAGCATAGCTGAGGGTACCTTCCTCAAACGCCATTTCTGGTTTCATAATTCAGGCTACAAACCCAAAACTCTGGCAACCCTAATGAACATGCCCATAGACTGTAGATGGTCGTTAGAGACCGCAAAGAAAGAACATGAAACCTTAAAAACACTAGGACACATTTCCAATAAATCCTTTCCTCATTGCGGGAGCTTCAATACCCAGTGTTTATTTCGAAGCCAAGGGTTCACAAGTGCCTCACAGTCTGGATTTGAGTCCACTTCACCCTCATGGTACACACATCGAAGCCAGTCCTCCCCTTTTGAAACCGACCAACGAAGAATTTTTAAAAGAGGTAAAGGTTGGGGCAGAATTTCAGCCTCAATAGGCTCTGCTGCCTCTTCCAACAATTGACGTTCAGGTTCAGGTCCAGGTCCCCTCCCATGGTTCCCCGGTAGAGGGTCGCATAACTCTTTTTGCCCACTCATGGGAGGGTATAATATCAGACCACTGGGTGTTGACAACAGTGGCCAAAGGATATTAATAGAATTCTTAGAAAGTCTTTGCCACCATCCTCCAAGATGGAGGAGAATGTTTCCAGAGCATCACTTGATTTTTTACAAGAAGATATACAAACACTTCTACAGAAGGGAGCGATAGAGCTGGTTCCACTTCTAGAGGTAAACAAAGGTATTTATTCAGTGTACTTCCTTGTCGAAGTACCAAGTACCAAAAGATCTGCGTAGACCGAATGGAAAAATCTCCCACCAATCTAAACAAAGAGACCTTCCCTTCTGCATCCAAAAATTATAAAAAGGCCACCCTACCAACCAAAGGTTCTAAGTATAATGACAGAATCAGCAATGCTAGCTCTGGCACTAAAGAGCTATTTATGATATTACATGAGCTTGAGTCGCCAGTGCCGCCGCCAGACACATGTACCAAAGACACTGCCTGGTGCACAGATATCCAAAAAGCTCTGCTAGACAAAATCGCCCTGCTTCAGTCGAAGATCGAACAAAAAAAGATAAACCTCACCTTGAATCAAGCCACGCATATCCCTATACACACCACCCAGACCCTTATCACCTATTTCAGTTCCTCCCCTGTCTCTACAGAGGAAGTTTGGAAAATGATTACCAGCCTTAAACTGTCTCACTGTCAAAGAGACATATTTATTTAAATTTATATAGTGCACAGTGGCCCTGGGGCATTGTGGCGCTTGTTAGAGAAGGCTTACAGATTGTAGTTTAATACATACATCATTTGGTCAACAATACCAGGATTATAGAAAGGGTGTGCATGTTCCATGGTTACAGAGGAACATTGGGTTGACGTATGCATACAGGCCGTTTAAGCACAGACAGGTTAGTTGAACAGATTAGTTTTCAGCATTTTGTGGAAGACAGTATATGATTTTTCATTTCTGAGAGGAATGAGGAGGTCGTTCCAGTTCTTAGGTGCTAGGTGTTGGAAGCTGGCACCTCTTGCTTTCACTATTTTAAAGGAGGGAATGCAGACATATGCCCAAACTCTTTTATCAAGGAATACCCAGCCAAATTCACCCCCTTCATTACAACCTTAATCAACGCCTCCTTTGAAACTAATACTGTCCCTATCAACCTAAAAGCTGCCGGGACCCTCCCACTTCTGAAGAAGCTCACCCTTGATCCCAACATACCCACAAACTACCGCTCTATAACAACAGTGCCCTTACTCCTTTAAAATACTTGACCGTGCAGCCTATCTGCAAATTCAAAATCCTCTTGAAACTCACAACCTCTTAGGCCTCCCTCAATCAGTCTTCCGACCAGCACACAGCACTACGACTGCCTTAGTAGACCTAAAAATACAAATGGATGAGATAAAAGACAATGGCAAACTAGCACTCCTCCTCTTGCTTGACCTCTCAGCTGCCTTCGATTTAGTGAACCATTACATCCTTTGCAACTACCATGCCGCGGCAGCCCAATTTTCTACTAATGCCATTCACCGGATACAGTCCTTCCTCTCCAATAGAACTATGAGAGTCTTCTCAGCTACATCAGCAGTGCTGCCAGCCCCTTTCATCTGTGGTGTAAGGTTCTTGCGTATCACCGACCCGATACAATATTTTCACAAAACCCTTATTCAACCTTCTTGACGACCTAGGTGTCACCTACACCAACTACGCAGATGATGCCAAAATACTCATACCTATAACGTAATCATGACCAAGATACTAAATCGCTAAACAAAATTTACCAAATGATCGAGATATGGATGACCCAACACGGCCTCTGCCTCAACGTTGAAAAGACAGAATTACTCATCATAGGATCTCGACATCAACTAAACAGACTAACCGACTCCTTTCACTCATTCATAATTGATGGCATTCTTATCAAAGACTCTAAGGAAGTAAAAACCGTGGAAGTTTACCTTGACTATGCCCTCTCACTTAATCGTCAAGTCAACGCCACAGCCTCGGCGTCTGCTTACATCTCTGAACTTATCAACGCATGCGGACACTACTTGTCATCTGACAGCTGCAACACGCCAGCCAGAGCGCTTATACTATCTAGATTATATTACTGTAACACCCTGTACCCAGGCGCTGACAAATACAACCTAAAAAAACTACAGGTGGTCCAACGCAACACCCTCAGAGCAGCCCTCAATATCCCTAAAAATGTACATATCTCTGCGGAGAGACGCAAGGCCCAAAGGCTGCCTGTACATAATCAAATCCTATACAAAACCCTCTCACTGACACACACATGTATCTCACTTTCAGCTCCCAAATACTTATCCAATATAATCTCACAGCACAAATCCAACAGACCCACCCTCACTGCCTACACAAACCTTCTAACCGTTCCCAAATGCAAACTTCAGAAAGAAGGGGGAAACAACTTCCCAATGTTAGCTGCTAAACATTGGAATGCCCTTCCTCCAGCCCTCAGATCTGAATCCTGCTACTGGTCCTTCCGCAAGAGTCTGAAAACATGGTCCTTCTCACTTGAGTAACTACACCCCCTCTAAGCCTCATTCACCACCGACACCTACCTACACAGACTACGCACCTATACTTCACACCTGCTTCTTAACTACCTATGAAAAATGCTCTCACGTCGCCGATAAGTCAATTTCACGTGACTAGTACGGTTGAACAATAGCTGTACTCTTAATTGCAAGACTCCTGCCTTGTGCTTATTGCTAATGTACCACCTCTTTGTAACATCTATTGATTTGTTCTAATGCAATGCATGTAATGTCTCCAAGAAATGAAGCGCCCAGATGCCCTGGGGCTTGGTGCGCTCTGTAAATGACAAAATAAATAAATAAGACTACGCATCCAGGTATCCCCAGACAAAATCCAAAGGGAAGACACTGTTAATTAACTGGTCAGGGAAATTTGCGTACGCTTTTCCCCCCAACTCCACTTCTGAAACAAATAGTCCACAAGCTACATCCTATGTGGGCACGTCAAACATGCAAGATACACCAGGAACAAGTAATCATGATCCTAATAGCACCTATGTGGGTGGTAGGGAGAATTCTCTGTTTAGGCTGAATTTCCTAACCTAGTGAGTTCCCCAGCAGCTTTGCTGGATTTCTGGAGTTTGTTTTTTTCCATCCTGCCAAGAGTGAGACTCTTTTCCTCCCACTCTTGGACATGAATGTGTGTAATTCCTTTGAAACGTCAATGTGTTCGATGGGCTATGGGGTCTATTACTCCATAGGGTCTCATATGTTTTTCTATGTGTGTTACACCGCACCCTACGTGCCGTAAAACTGGGGCGTCCCAGCGGACCTCCACCATAGACTCCATACCCGGGGACTGACTACTGTCTCCCCGGGCATGTAAAGTCACCATTGGCTTTACTAGACCTAAATTTACTAACAGAACTAGTACCAACCATCTTATTGTGGATGTACTAGTAGGGGTAATTCGATTACTCCTGGATCTGTTACTCGAGGGGGCACTGTCCCGTCCCCCCTCGTCGAGTTTTGGCTGGTGGCAGTGGAAACTACTTGTTATGTTCGACCCCGAACATAACCCTAGGGGATTCGTCCCATTGTTGGAGATTGATACTTTTTCTCGTTAATCTCTAACGTACCACCGATCTATTTATCTTACAAAAGTTTATCGGATGGTATTTTCTGCCAGAACTCGGTTTGTAAAATGGCCTCTGTGTTCGTCTCTGTGACTCCTAAACCAAAGGTCGAGCCCTTTGTTCCACTTTTGGCGGGCTCTGTACAGAGACCCTCCAAAGTGGTGCCATTCTGTCTGGGTTACCACAGGGGTGTGGGAGGGTTTTAGGCACCCTGGACCGAGTTGCCTTGCCAACTCCGGTCGCACTCTGGAGTGATTGGCCCAAGTGGTGAGCCTTCACGCTCACCACTTAGCATGTGTTGATTGACAGCTAGGCTGAATGAATGGGGGTTTTCTGCATAAAAACAGGGCTTTTGGGACTGGATCTTCAGAAGTCGCCACAGGACCTAAGAATCCGACGAGGGTAACGCTGAGCCGACCTGCACGACGACACCTCCGGTGGAGCCCTGCGGAACTGACTCACCACTTCCCGACGACAGAGGAGATCTCCCTGCCGGAGAGTCTCTTCCCCTGACTGGTGGGAACAACCAGTCCCCTTTGCTTTTTATGCGCCTCAGGACGCAGTGGTCGAATTGCCCGTGCAGAGCACCGCAGCAACCGGATAGCCACGACCCCTGTACCGCGACCAAAAGGTGGTGCCTTGTGACGGAGCACTCCGCGGCTGGTCTCTTCCCTGGTGGTGCACCGGACTTCACTTTTCTTCGACAACGAGATCATCTCTACTCTTGGCAAAGACCCGACGTGCATCCACCACCAGGAACAACTGCCCCCGCCGGAGCTGCCCTCCACAACAAGGTACCGTGTCCGCCTGGCTTCCCTTTTGATCGGTTCGAGTGAGGTGTCTTAATCCTCTCCTTTCCGTTGGGTCGCCTCCAAGCTTTTCTCCTTTATTGTTCTGAACTGGTTCAATCTGTCGAAACAATTTGCTACAAAGACTTGAATGCATCTCCACTAGAGACTTTTTGGGACATATCGCCTTGCCTCTCTCCGAGTGGGCCTGGCCTCTGAACTTTATGATCTATGGTGGTTCTTGCCTTCTTACCGTACATTTTGCCCGTGAAGTATTGAACTGTGTTAATTTCGTAACCGGCCTATCTTTTTCTCTCCCGTCCTAACTAATATTAGAGTGTCATCTAGGTTGAGGTATACACCTCTGTCTGTAAATAAGTGGCGCCGGTAGAACCTAGACTTGTCGAAATATTGCTAGGGGGATTGATCGTTTCTTCTTCGTAGAGTTATTGTGTTTGATTTGTTTGCCGTGAATTCGCCATAGTGTTTTTCATAGATGTTTTGTTATAAATAAATACCTTAATATCTTTACACTAAGCCTCGTTGCGTGTTTGCTTGTCTTGCTGGGAAGAATTGCCCTATTTTGTATACTCCAGATACTGCTCAACTCTTCTTGAGGGAAGTCTGACTGCTCAGCCACAGCTACCAAGTGAATCTGTGTGGTACAGACTGCTACCAAGTGGGTTCACCGCCAAACACCTGTAGTCCTAAATCTTTTGCAGTGGTCCCAGAGGGAACTGCACAGGTTTCCGCCTAACAGTGGGCACGTCCGACATGCAAGTTACACCAGGAACAAGTAATCCTGATCCTAATAGCTCCTGTGTGGGCACGTCAAACATGGTTTTTGTGATGCTGGAAATGCATTGGAGGGACAGGGCCTCCCTGTCCTTGTCCTGTAGTCCTTTTTCATTTGTGTTCTGTATTGTCTTCTACCCAGGAGTCCATGTGGGACTCCTGGCAGTGCAGCTCTTCCTGTTTTTGGTTTGGTGTACAGACCCATGGGATACCCTTATGGCACCCATGGGTTGGGGTACAACCCTGTGCCCCTAGTGTATGTTTTTGGGCACCTGTGGGTATGAGCAGGGTATGGGCTGGTGGCAGCTCCATGCTGAATTTGACAGGTGCTCTGAGTATCCTCCATTTTGGGATACCCAGGCCCTGCCATTGGAATCAGTTGATTACTGGCCCCTTTGGCCTCTTGCTTTCTATTGCCTGTTGTTAAGATGGATTTCTGAACTCTGTCCTGGAGGGGCAGAGGTTCAGAAGGCCAGACTAGTTTCTTGGAACAGGGTAACCTCTGGACAAGCCAGACCAATCAGGGTAGCGATGGCGGCGGTCAAGACTAGGTCTCAAGAGGGGTGAGCGTGACTGAAAGCCCGCAATGAGCACACAAAGCAAGGACGCTTACAAATTACTCCAAGCAGGTGTAGACACATTTATTACAAGGCCTCTGTAACATTGACCATAGTAAAGAATCACGGTAAAACTCAAGTAAACCAACACATCACAATCAAATACAATATATGTACACTAAAGAGTTTGAAGCACGAAATATGCAGATCACCTACATGGGGAGGAAAACAGGCAGTGCAAGTAATCGTTAGACCCAGTTCGCCTTCAGAGGCCACCTAACTAGAAGGAAGTCCGATCCCTACGAAGAGTGGAGCCTTGTGCTCAAAAGTACCTGCACACGCTGGTGCCAAAGGGCCAAGGGGAGTCTCTTCAAGGGAATCAGGCAGTTCAGAGCGGTGAACAAAGGAGGGCGAACAGATCTCCGCTACTGAAGCGCGGCCTCCAGTTGTGGGCAGAAGCAGAGCGCGAGTGCGAAAAAGGCGTGCTGTTTAACACAGCGAGGAAAAGCTACAGGCTACTGCAGGTGGGCGACCAGTTCCTAGCGTTGCTACTCACCAGTCCCCGATGCATGCAGACCCAGGCTTCTCCGCGTCAGTTTCAGTGCTGGCAGGTTCAGATACGAGCAGGGGACGTCTCGGCATCGTGTAGATTCCACGGCAGCCGAAGTTAGAGTTGAGGATGTCCCAAACACAGTGAACCTGCACAGATTGTTCCCACAGCAGGGCAACGAAGTGGTTGTGTGTATTTCAGCCCAATGTACACTTCTCACTTCAGACCTGGGAATGCCAAGTGTACGAATCATGTGAGAGTGTCAAGGACTCAGAATACAGCAGCAACCTGACGGCGGTGACAGAGCAAGACTCCTGGGTAGGCTGGTCAGTCCACTGTATGGCCCAGAGACACTTCCAAAGGCTTACGTGCAGGAGATGATGAAGATGCCGAGAATAGTTGTTCTCACTATTCCAAAGGGTTGAAGTACCAGTACAAGCCTTCTCGTTCGATCAGAGGCAGAATGGTTTCACAGGGCGACAGCAGTGCAGAGGAGCAGTCCTTCAGTGGGTCACCAGCGATTCCTCGGTTCAGCCTCTTAGTTGCAGGATACTTGGCTCCTGTATCCGTCGTTCGTGAGAACTCAGGAGATCGACATGGTAGTGGTGTTTCCAGCCTCGTCTTATCCAGAGTTCCCTTCGCGCCAAAACGTATGGGACCCAATGGGAGATCTGCTCACAAAACACTCACACCATACGTGGACCTATCACGGACCACAATGGTCCCAGGCATTCAAGACACACCAGACTCTCTGGCACCCAGGATCTGTATTGGGACTAGACATCCCAGCCCACATCCTGGAGGCACACACAAGGCATGCAGAAGCCCGCGAAAGCATCTGTGTTTCGCGGGAAAGTACATGCCCAAATAAGGACGGCTCCGGGTCGGCTCGACCTGGGGAAGGTGAAGGGGCAAGACGGTCAACGGACATGACAAAGAACCTCGTGGCATGGCCATCTTGGAAGCCAGGCCACCCATTTTGGCCAAACGCGAGAAGCGCGATTAACATGGCAAAAGGGAGTTCAAAAACACAAAGAAACGATCGCTGCCACCAGTCCCGCCCGTGACATACTTGCACAGTTCGTTATAAATCCATCGAGAGTTTCTAGGGCCTGTAGAATGACTAGAGACCCAAGAGCGCGGTAATGTAAGTTACGGTGCACTCTTGTGCCATGTTGCGCGAAAGCTGCAACAAGAGAAAAGAACTACGGAAAACAACGTTTCCCGGTACTGACTGTCTTAAGGGCATGTCAGTTTCCCCATAAGAATGGAGCGAAAGCCCAGAGGAGTGCGGCGGAAGGCTGCACTTCTCTGGCAAAGTCTAGATCAGGGTGAAAACAACAGCAAAAAGTTTAGGGGTTGCCACATGGAAGGAAAATTACCTACAATTTGAAATCTTTCCTAACACCTGTTACCTTGTATTCCCAGAGTCCTGGGGAGCCCTGACTTTGTCTCTTGCCCCTGACTGGCTGTTGGGTGGAAGTTCCATATATGGTGTTGTGTGAAGTCCAGGCCTGGATGCCTGGTTTCTGGTATGAAACACAATGACTGAGACAACCCTGCCCAAAACTGGTATGAATGCAGTGTGTAGTGTTGAATGGCTGGGTACTTGTCCCAATACACATTCCTTGTTGTGAGTGTCTGAGAGTGAGAAGAATGGCCTGAATGCACTGTATGCCTGATTGGCTCACTGACTGCTGAATGCCCTTCTGAGTGATTGGTTGCCTGAGTGTGACCCAGCAGAATGAATGAGAGATCAAATAGTATATCTGGGGGCCTCTCACTGCTAGAATTCGTTCAGAAGCTGGAGTTGAAACTAACATTGAAACTGAAGCTGAATCTCAAACCCGAGCCTGAAGAAGAAGGTTGATTGCTGTCTCCCTTCACCGAAAGTCGCTGTGCCGTCGAGACTGATCCAAGAGAGGACCTGGTTAGGCGCCCTCTTCCCGTGCTCCGAGGGACCATTGAGCACCGCTAACCTTTGCCGAAGCTCCCTGGAAGTCAGACCCTCGACAGGCTGCCGACCGGAGACAGGGACCGCCGAGGAGAACAAAGGTAAGCAGGTTTGCATAACCTCTGGAGTCCCGTCAAAGCCGTGTTGCCCAGAAGAGGGAACCGATTGACGATGTGCCATTGACGACCAGAGCTGTACGCTCCTTTGCCTAAGACTTTTGATTCATGGACACACTCATCCGCACCGTCGCCTACCTTATCCTGCCGGAGAAGGCCAGGCCATTGACGTGCCGAGGAGCATCCGCCGGTGGGTTTCCCGGCACCCAAAGACCGTAGAGATGCCGGACGACTTGACGCCCTTGCTGGGCCACAGTTCTTCACAAACTCTTTGTGGTCCTGAACTATCGACATTGAGGTGCCCCGTATGCCTCTTCCTTGCAGGACATCTACGACTCGTCAGCGACAAGCACCGCCAGGACCGAAGCAGCTGCCTCAACGCCGTCCAAATTCCATCGAGGATTCTCGATGCCAAGTTAACTTTGTTCAAGGCCCATCGACGATCCGTGGCTCCTGCTTCAAAGGGAGTCAGTCAAGAAGGATCCCTCGACGCCTCCTCAAGGAACTCTGCTATTCCAGGTACATTGGAGTGGTAGAAACATTATAGAAGGGGATAAGACTTATAGAACAATATATGGATTGGGCTTGTGATATATCTTTATTTTATAGGTTGCCCAGGTGGAGGGATCTGGACACAGAACTGTGTCCAGTGTTAGGGGCCAGTATTCTGCCAATTGTTCTAACCAACCGCTGTCCTCCTATGTCTATTGTTGATTACCTTTACTAAGTGATTTGTGTGACATTTATCCAGAGTACATGTATATATAATCTGCTTGTTCTCTCATTGCTATTATTATACCTGTAAATTCTGTATTATACTTGTAAACTTTGTAATTATGGTTCTGTCTGTTTTTCTTATGTTGTAACTAAGTGATGCGCCCGGTTGCCCCTGGGCCTGGTGCGCTATACAAATAAATAAAATATAAAATACAAATACAGATGCACTTTAATGAAATCTGATAATAATAGTGGTACCACTTAGAACTGTATATATTTGCCATTATAGATTTACTGAGCACAAAGTGAGTTATTTTGATTGTGTATATAACCTTGAACCTTAATTATATAAAGACTGTGTTTTAACTAATACAGTGTGTGGACATTGCTTTGTGAGGGCTTGGGGACTACACTGTACTTAAGAACCAGCCTGCATCTCCTCCTGAGAAGCTTGGACTTGATTGCTCGTCCATTGCTACCAACAATAGTGAATCTTGGCTGGGGTCCTCTGTGCCTCTCCTCTACCATATAGAGAGCAGGAGTACAGACCCCCCGCCCCCTCCAGTCTTTACAGTTTTCACATCAGTTGAAGATGCCCTCCATTAAAACTACCATGCCCTTACCACATGTTGGTCAAGGGACAACACTCCATCCATGTCCTCAACACTGAACTTGGCAGCCTGGCTCCTGAGGTCATAGAACTTGATCATTAAAATCTAAGCCTATGTATGGACATTTTAAAAGAAGCAAACAAACCAAATACAGGACACTGCTATTTCAACAAATGGAAACACTTTGTTGTGTGGCGCAAAACATCAACCTTTTTGACTGTTCACCTTCACATATTGATTTAGGGTTAGTCTTCAACTCGCTATGAGTACACCTAGCAGCACTTGCAGCATGCACCACTTCCCATAAACTATCCTGATGGTTTTACGGACACATCCATGTTTTTCTCCTCAATGTATTTCTAAGTTCAATGTTAACCAGTCCATAGAACTTCCTGCTTTCTTTCAAACCCCTAAGAATTCAAGCAGAAAATGGCCTCCATACACAAGATGTCAGAAGGGCCGTCCTGTATTACATACAATAACCAAAGCCACTAAGGAAGACTAACCTCAGGAAGAGAAGGGGACCCTATCTCTAAGTCGCCATTTCAAAATGGATTTCGGGTGGATCCAGTTACGCCATCCAAGAAAAGCTTACCTTTCACACCCAGAGCACACTCAACTCGGGCGCAGTGGTTACTGTAGCTTTTATTGCTAATTTGCCTTTGGATGCCCTTTGCAAAGCTGCTACTTGGAGTTGTATTCACAGCTTCATGCAGCACTACTGTTTTGATACTCATGCACGAGGTGACACACAGGTGGGTACTGCTCACTAGTCTATGTAAAGCTTGTGATTCTAAGCAGATCCACAAGCCTCAGAAGGCAGACATTATTTATCGTAATTGTATTTCTGATGCTTGTATCTGATTAGATCCACACACGCCCATCCTTCCTCCCCTTTTGGAGTTGAAGGTACATAGACAAGACACAAACATCTTTCACCTTCTCTGTACTTTCCTTACTCATGTACACTCTTCATGCTCCCTCATGTCAGAACCAAAACAATCTGCGGGACCTTGACGTGTGAAGCACCATGGGTACAGTACATGTCACAATGGGGATAGTATTACACACACGCCCAGTTGACATCCCTTTTCGTACTTTGAAAACAAGATAAGTAATACTCTGCCCCTACCACTAGATGTCAGCCTATGCAAAGCATGTCTTAGCAGATACAAGCATCAGAAATACGGTTAGGGTAAGTAATGTATGATATATATATATATATATATATATTACATGGCCACGGTAGTGGCCATGTAGTTATGGTTAAGTTGCTGTTTCCATAGGAAGAGCACTTTTTTGGCGGCTTATAACTTTGCTCTCCCTGGACGGATCCTCACCAAACTTTGCAAAAAAAGTAGTTGGGTCACTCTGAATGTCTTTGCAAAGTTTGGTGAGGATACGTCCAGGGGGGGAAAAGTTATAGGGGGGGTCCCAAAACTTTTTTTTTTCCCATAGACTGAATGGGAAAAAACTTTGCGCACGGCTACAGCCCGAACTGCTGGACGGATTTACACCAAATTTGCGGCAGGAGCGGCGGCCTGGTCCCAAAAGCGTGCTTTTGTAAATTCGGTGTAAATCCGTCCAGTAGTTTTTTAAAAAATGACCAAAATGTAAGGCAAAAACATTAGTGATATCTGCGTTCGCTTCGCGGACGGACTTCCCTGTTCTCTCAGCGGACAGCACCCCGATTGGCCCATGGGCTTGTGTCATGTCCGCGGACATGCAACGTGTTCGCTGATTGGATGGCGTGGAGCGCGTCAGATTTTTCGGTAGCGCCCGCCATATTGGATTCACGGACGTCCCCGGACAGCGCAGTGAAACTTTGTTCAAAATGTGTATTTTGTAGAGTGTGTTGGTGTGTAGGAGTGTTTGGGGAGGGTGGGAGTGTATGAGATAGGATGAAAGTTGTGTTTTTTATATGTTAGACGTTCTTTTTGTGTTCGATTTGTTTGCGGCCATCACGGGTGTTCTGAAATGTTCTAAATAAACTGACTAGGGGGTGTTCTAAGGAGTCAATATGTGTCCGTTGTGTTCGCAAGCAAGGTGAAACTGTTCTAAGAACACTTGCGGCGTCCGGGGAGTGTTCGTAGGTGGTGTCCTGAGGACGCTGTCCGTATTGTTCTCTGTCAAGTTGAATGTGTTCTAAGAACACGTGCAGTGTCCTGAAATGTTCGCAAATAAACAAAATGGGGGTGTTCTGAAGACGTTTTTGAGAACACTCCCGGTGTCCTGAAATGTTTGTAGGGGTTGTTCTGAGGACGCTGTCCGTATTGTTCTCTGTCAAGTTGAATGTGTTCTAAGAACACTTGCGGTGTCCTGAAATGTTCGCAAATAAACAAAATGGGGGTGTTCTGAAGACGTTTCTAAGAACACTCGCGGTGTCCGGGGAGTGTTCGCAGGGGGTGTCCTGAGGACGCTGTCCGTATTGTTCTCTGTCAAGTTGAATGTGTCCTAAGAACACTTGCGGTGTACTGAAATGTTCGCATGTTCGCAAATAAAGAAGATGGTGGTGTTCTGAAGACGCTTCTAAGAACACTTGTGGTTTACGGGGAGTGTTCGTAGGGGGGGTCCTAAGGACGCTGTCCGTATTGTTCTCTGTCAAGTTGAATGTGTCCTAAGAACACTCGCGGTGTCCTGAAATGTTCGCAAATAAACAAAATGGGGGTGTTCTGAAGACGCTTCTAAGAACACTTGCGGTGTCCGGGGAGTGTTCGTAGGGGTGTCCTGCGGACGCTGTCCGTATTGTTCTTTGTCAAGTTGAATGTGTCCTAAGAACACTCGCGGTGTCCTGAAATGTTCGCAAATAAACAAGATGGTGGTGTTCTGAAGACGCTTCTAAGAACACTCCCGTTGTCCGGGGAGTGTTCGTAGGGGGTGTCCTGAGGACGCTGTCCGTATTGTTCTTTGTCAAGTTGAATGTGTCCTAAGATCACTCGCGGTGTCCTGAAATGTTCGCAAATAAACAAGATGGTGGTGTTCTGAAGACGCTTCTAAGAACACTCCCGGTGTCCTGGAATGTTCGTAGGGGGTGTCCTTAGGACGCTGTCCGTATTGTTTGTTGTTAAGTTGAAAGTGTTGTAAGAACTATCGCGTTGTTCTGAAATGTTCGTAGGGGGTGTCCTGAAAACGGTGTCCGTATTGTTCGCTGGCAAGTTCAAAGTGTTCTAAGAACACTTCCATTGTTCGCGGACATTAAAAGTTTCCCATAGATCATAGTTGAAATGTTTGACTCTATGGATGTGATATGCTGCGGTGGTTGTTGCCAGGGCATAGAGTCTTGGGTGCATGGCCATTTGGCCATGCACCCAAGACTCTATGTCCTGGCAACAACCACCGCAGCATATCACATTCATATTTGCTTATAACTTTGGGTGAAAAACAAATGTATAAGGAACAAAGGTATTAGATACTATGGATGTGATATGCTGCTATGGTTGTCCTTATTATTGTATACTTACTGTTTGGTCTAGTAATGGGAGTCCATGTTTTTCTTCTTCATTTCTGTGACAAAAGAAAATAGCATGTTAGTATTAGTATTTTGTAATGACTTATTACATTGTTTAAGCAATATACTTTTATTTTTTTTCGACCCTCATATTTAGTAGAGTACAAATCAGAGTACTGTGCAATTTGCTCAGTTTCTGTATTTGTTGCTAAAATCATTGGGACCGTGGGAGAAAAAAAATCCATGTTGGATTAAAAAAAAAAACTTTTTCTGTTATGCTACAGTTTATTTGTTTGTTTGTTTTCAGTGTTCACTTGCTGTTTCTGGCTAATGCTTTATACTTTGCTTTGTTGTATTTTTTTTGGAGCAGTAACAGATTCTTCATTTGTTTTGATATTATAAAATTTTGGAGCAGTTAGATACCAATTGGCGTATTCTAACTGTCTATTTTTTTAATCTATTTTAGTGGTTTTGATTTACCTACTTGGATATTGTTAAATTTTGGGACAGTTAGATACCAATTGGCGTATTCTAACTGTGTATTTTGTGGCCTAATTTAGTGGTATTCATTTATCTGATTAGTTGTTGTAGAATCTTTGAGCTGTTAGATAGCTTTTGGAGTATTCTAACAGTTTATATTTTTGTAACACAAATTTACTTAAAGGTTTAAATACAGTTTATTTATCAAATTTTGGTTTTAAGAACAGCAAATAAGCGTTTGTAAGATTTGCTGGTAATCTCTGCTTTAGAGTAACGGTACTATCATTACATTAAAACCATCCACATTTCTTTTTTATGTATGCAGTGTAGTGCCCTGAATTGGTTGTGGCTCCTGCGTGGTAGATTATACCTATTGTTGTGAAGGTTTTCTTACCAAGTGATATTTGACCATGTGTGAATCCAGTCAGCTTGCAGTTGTTTTTGGTACCATCTGCATTGTAACGAAGAAGCATTAGTATTACGAATTTACTATGTGTTTGTATTACTAACGTGGAGCGATTATCTGAATTGCAGGAAGAGCAAAATCTACCATGGTTTGCATTTTGTACAAGTCGCTGACATGGAGTGGATTCACAATTTGTAATTGATATATATATATGAAGCGTTCATTGGGGATTTCTTTTTGTGTCACATTGTTGCAGAGAGTGCATGTATGTTTCCACATGTATGAAATATGAAAGATTTCATTTATAGGTATGTTTTTGTTTTCCAGTACTTGTAGTAAGTACATTAGAAATTCTTGTGGATCTTCCTGTGAGTTTATAGTGAATTTCAACATTCCAGCACAGTAGTCCAATTGTCGTCTTATTCCAAAAACACTATATGTGTTGTCAGGATTGTTTGCTGCATTTCTGTGAAGTACTAACATTTGCAAACACAATGGGTCTGTACTGTGTGAGTAAATGTTGTCAACAATTGGTGTTAATTGAAATAGAATATTCATTGCTACATTTGCATAGCAACTTACACCAACTATATTTGAGAATTTAAATGGTCCAGGTAGTTCTGTATCTAACTGCTTTTTTTGGAGTTTGTCTTCCTTCTTTAAAGAAGTACCTGGTTTACTTTCTCTAATTGATTCTTTTTTGTTTGTGGTACTCGATGAAGTATTAGTTTCTTTTACTCTCTTTGGAGGATTTGCAGTGACGTCCTGTTGCATTTCTGTTTGATTTAGTTTTCTTTTACAACGTTTTAGTTTTTGTGGAACAGAATATGTGTTTAGATGGGGAGTGTATAGTGAGCGAAGTCTATTATATTCTAAAATGCAAGGAATATCATCGTTTACTTTACTTGCATCAAAGTTGATTAGAAATAGACCGTCAAGTGTACGTAAGCGTGATAGTGCTACGTAGCTCATGCCTTCTTTAAAGACTGTGTTACCAATATCTATCATTGCTTTGTCTAGGGTAAGACCTTGTGATTTATGAATTGTGACTGCGTATGCAAGAGTTAGAGAAAATTGTTCTCTGCGTACATACATATCTTTGAAGAGAAGGAATCTAGATGTTGAGCGTCCTATCCATTTTACTTCTGAAAGTTTGTCAAAGAGTATATTGACAAACTGAATTTTGTTGTCACATGGGTATGTTTGAAAGCCAACAACTGTACCCAGTGCTCCATTAACTAGTCCTTGGTCCACGTCAAGGTTACGTTTAAGCATTACTCTGCAATTTAAGGATAATTTTAACATCTTTTCTAAGCCTGCTGTGTTTGAGATTGATTTTTCTAAATTATTTAGTCTTGTTGTGGCTTGGTCACACATGGGTAGTGTCATACCATGTACATCTAGTTTGTCTGTGGCGCTAATTTCCATTATTGGTTGCATTTCTTTACTTAGCATGATTTCATTGAATTTAAAAAAGCTTGCAAGAGTTGGCATTAAGGCCATACAATTGACATTTTTGTGGGCTAATTGTTCCATAACATCTATAGCACATGCATTATCGCCATAAAGTGCATTAATGTGCCGGGTTTTCAATGTTGCTTCTGCTTCTTTAGAAAGTATACCAACTCTCAAACTTTTTAAAATGTTGGCATAAGTTAGATCTGCAGATTGGCGCATGTTTTCTGTTAATTCTCTGTATTGGAAATGTTGCCAAAGGTTGACATTTCCAATGCTGCCAACAGTTTAACGGCAGAGTTTGTGCCCTAATGTTTTAAAAATAGGTTCACCTTTTACTGGTGTTAATTGAAGCAGATCTCCAAAAACAATAATGTGTTTTCCTGTAAAGAGCTCTTCATAGTCTGTTTTGGGTACTTCTTGTAATCTGAGGTAAATCAAAGCTAACATCAGGTTGGAGACCATTCTCACTTCATCTATTAGTAGCATTTTCATTTGTTTCAATACTCCGCGTAATTCCATTGCAGCTTCTGCAGAAAGTTTGTAATAGTCTAATTTGTTCTGGTGTTCTACTGGTAATAGTAGTAATCGGTGTAATGTAACACCACCTATGTTGTAGGCAGCTAAACCTGTGGGGGCAGTGACAACAGCTGACAGTTTTTTGTTTGTCAATTGTTGAAGGAACCTACTAATGATTTTGATTAGGAATGTTTTGCCAGAACCAGCTTCACCACTGACGTGCAGTAGTATAGGTTTATAATTATGGCAGGAACATTCTTTATTTTCATGTTTTACACCATGTGCAATTTGTTTTGTTACTTCTTGAAAAATGCTACTTTGCTCATTGTTTAGTTTTGATTGTAGTATAGTTAAGTCTTCCTTATCTTCATACTGACACATGGTGTTTTCTACTTCTATCATAGCTAATTCTGCCTCATTTGTTATTAGTGGTTCTCCCAGTGGTTCTTGGCTTCCTGTTACAGAAGGTTGACTACTGTCAGGAGTATCCTTATCTAGTTGGGCTTGGAGTTCTTCTTCATGTTGCTGTTCATTGTGCAACATTGTTTTGTACTGTGTAAAGTTTACATCAGTTATAGTGCTTTCATTTGCTTTGAAAGCATCCTCATATGAGTCATAGTTATCTAGTAATTGTTCTTCTTTTCTCCATGGTTTGAAGAGTTGTAGCAGGAACATGTAACATACTTCTTTATGTTGAGGAGTCTTCAATGACAATTTGATATGATTAATTAAATTTGGTTTAGTGAGTTTAACTAAGCTGCCTTCACAGTCTGTCACTCTATATTTACCTTTTTTTTCATCGGGTTTCACATTATTTTTGTATGTGTAGTCTTGGGCTATTTGGTATAGACACATGTTTTCCAAAGTATTACTTCTGTTTGGGTAGTATGTGTCCAATAAATTGTTTTTTAAAATGTCTTGGCTGTTGGGATCATGTTTGGCTATTGTTTCTATATCTTCGTATGATTTTAGAACTCTTTTTCTAGATTTAGCTGGACCAAGACTTAGCCATACTATATTTTCAGATTTACCATACAATGAAGTACCAGTTAAACGATCAGCTGCTTCATAAGATCCACATTCTCTATGGGTGAGCATTTTTATGCCAAAGCTGTATAATTTCTGAGATACTGTTTTATCTGATGACAGGTCATTCCAGAGGTGTTGGAGCTCTGTCTTTTCTGCTTTAGTTAAGTATGCTGTGACATATCGTGCAACTGCAGTAGAATTGTCTGCAATGTACTGCACATCTTTGTTTGCATTCCATAAGTGGGCAATGAATGCATTGTAATCATTGATACATTTTTCTTCTTTTCTTTTTATGTAATATGTATTTTTAGGTGACTTTCCTTTAACAGTATGTCTAACTGAAGACATGAGGTTGTTTACTTGACCTGTATTTGTAACTGGTCTAGGGAAACCAAATCCGCATTTGGTGTAGTATTTGCCTTTGTTTTTGTATTTGCGACAACAATATTTTCCACATTTGTGTCTTTGAAATTGTAAAATTTGTGCACGAAGATCACTATTTGTGGCTTCTGATGGAATTTCACAAGTGACATATTTTTCAATGAACTGTAAAACAGTGGCATCACTGTCTTGACCAAATTTAGGAGCATCTTTAATCCATAAAAGCATGTGGATATGTGGTGCTCCTCTGGCTTGGTATTCTTTTCTCCAAAAGAAGTGTTGCACTTCCCCAAGGGGAGGAACAGTTTTATTACAAATAAAATGTAGCATAGCAATGAAGCGATGGTGAAAATATCTTGAAACATTAACAGGATCCAAAGAACAAAGTTCTCCAGGTGTTAGAATATCTATGTTTGTTTTGTTTTTATTTGATATGCGTAGGAAATCATGTAAATCTTCCCATGCATATTCTGCACAACTTAATGTAACAAACCAAGTGGATGGGCCAAGGTTTCTGATCATACAACGTACATCTCCATGACGTCGAAACCTGTACTCTTTAGTGCCACGCATATTTGCTAATAGATTAGTAATATTTGATTGTAAAACCTCATCTTTTTGTTGCACTTTCTCTAATAATTGTGTAGCTGTCATATTTTGAAAGTGTGATCCTGATTTTAATATGTGTGCAACTCCGTAACATAAAGTTGCTAGTTCACTTTCAAAGAGTAGGTTGAATATGTATTCCACATTTTGTCTAAATCTGGGATCTTCAGAATACATCCGTAATGAGCGGTATTCTGAAGCTGATATTTGAATAGGTCTATCATTATACCTTCCTCCTTTGCCAGTAGGAAAGAGTAGAGGAAAAGCACGTGCTTCTATACTTTTTTCCCATATACTGATTGGCGATCCTTTTGTTTGACGCATTTGGTAAGTTTCTAGTACATCTTGTACGGTGTCATTACAGTGCAAAGGATGAATTGTATAATGGTCTAAAGTATTTGATATTGTAGCAGGATCTAGTAGCTCAAATTGACCAGCTTCTTGTGTTTCTTGAATTATTTCAGTTGTATCTTTCAAGTTTTCTTCAATATTAATTTCTTTGTAATATTCATTATTCTCTTTAAGATATTGGAAGGCTTGTCTAACTTTATATAAATCTACCAGCTGTTGCCATATTTTTTTGTCTTTTGTAGGTACTCCATTTACTAATATAATTAAAGATTGCTGCATTGGACGTTGCACTCCTAGAGTATGCACATTTTCTTTTAGATTTAATGGTAAATAATCTACTTTTCCACGAATGCCTTTTACCAATTCAGAGGGAGGTAATTTTGCTGTTTTTGGTTGAAGGCGTTATCATTGCTTGAAATGGGTGTACTGTTTGCATTATGATGCTCTCATATAAATTAAGTTGTTGTAGAGGTTTTGGTACTGGGTATAATTCCAAATTATTTGTGATAGAACGTGAAGGAGTTTGGTTGTTGTCAAGTTTTGTAGTGCAATAACTGCAAAGTATTAAGGGCTCAGTTATTTCATATTTGTTTTCTGCTAGAAGGTAGAGAGCTAATTCAAACCATTTAGAATCTTCATTGTCTTCTATTTTGTATGATAGGTCCACAGTGTTTGTGTTACTTTTATAAAAAATTCTATGGCAACATACACATACATGGTTTGGTACTTCAGCTGATGTACTTTTAAATTTTAGTATTTCTTTTTTGTATGTGTTTAGCAAAAGGTTGCCATGTGTAGAATTGTTGCTTAATTGGTTTAAAGCTATTTCATTCTGTAAATGGCTTTCACTTCCAAAATATTTTTTCTGGATATAGTGAATTTCTTCAAGTAGGTCTTTTGCTGTACCATGTAGAAGGATGTTATTTAACTTTGCTAGTGCTAAAGCAGGACTTTTAGCATAGTACAGTTTATAGACTAGATTTCTTATAGTTGAATGATGTGTTGATATCCTTTTGATATCATGGAAAGTGGTTTTACAAGTAGGTCCTGTAATGCAGGCCAATGAATGTCCTTGAAGTCCTGTGTACTTGCGCACTGGACAGGTATCTATATTTTGCAGTAATTTAATTTTGATTTTGTCTTTGCTTTTTACATATTTATTGAGGAATTGGTGTAAAGATTTGAAACATTGTTTGGGAATGTTACACATTGACGTGCATGGCCATTTGTACACTAGACTTTCTGATTCAGTTGAATGGAGGGGTAATTCTAAGTTTCAGGGCATATTTTTGTAAGGAGTACTTCTTGTTCCATTATGGTATTATTCACTTTTTCATAACCTCGACCACTGCTATTTATGGCAATTGTATTTGTTTGCTTTTGTTTGTACGCTTCTTCATTAAAATATGGTTCTGTGCTCGTAGTGTGATTCCATTCACCTCCGCAGATACTTAAGAAGTTCTTTCTGTTGACATTTCGCTTATTGAGAAGTCTTTTTTGTAATTTAGTTATTAGTTTTGTTACTGGTTTCATTTTGTTTAACAGTAAAATAAACAAATTTCTTTTGAGAAGAATTGCACTGTCCATCAATGCTTCTAAGATTAATTTCCTACGGTAGGTTTTAAGCTTTGAACCTGATTTCTCTCCTGTTTTTATAAGATTTTGAAGGACTTTGTGACGGTATATTTTGGCTAAAATACTTTTCTTGGTATGCTTACTTTGCACTATATTAAAATTTGAAGAAGTAGTTTTATCTGTACTGAAAGCTGATTTTCTGTTAATTGTTTTTTGGTTTGTTTTACATTTTGATAGAGGAAGCGAAGTTGTTGTACTTGAAACTTCTTGTGTTTCACTAAATGATTGTATTAGCTGTTTTGTTTCAACTTTTATTTACAAATTCTGCTAGAGATGGATGCTTATGTTGGACTCCTTTATTTTCATATGCTCTAATTTTGCGTTGCTTTCTACGGAGTTGTCTTTTGGTAGGCATTCTTTAGGGTCTGTTGAAAAAAATAAAGAAGATATGGGTTGGGGTGTTCTGGAATGTATGTGTGCTGTGTGCATGAGTGTTTGAGTAAGATGATAAAGATGTATGTAATGGTGTGTGATTGTGTATTGGGAACTAAAACTAGTAGGGATAGGTATTCTTGAATTTATGTGTCACTAAACTGGGGTTCAGATGACAAAAAAAAAGTAAGCTAGTGGTGTGGAAAAGTACAAATAGTAAATCTAATGTATACAATTAAAACAGTTGTTTGTTCTATAATATGAAAATTGTAGTGGTTCAGTTGGCTAATTTGTGTGTCCAAAAATAGAAATTTGTGGGCCATTCGGGTTGTAAATCGCTGTTTACAACATGGACATTTTTGGACAAAATGGTACAAAATCTCTATTTTAAGAAACCATAATAGCTGGTATTAATGTTATAGTATATTTGATTAATAATATAAATATTATGGTGATATTTTACTTACTTTTTTTTAAAAATTAACAGGTAACTTCCTAGTTTTTCTTTCTTCTTCGAATTCGGCTGCTTCTTTTCAGGAAACTGGTCTTCACTGCAACTGTAAAAGCTTCAAATTAGTAACTTTGTTTGTATATAGCACTGTTTTTAATTTAGATATTGATTTTTTTAATTTAATTGAAATCCTCAGTGCCTTCTGTAAAACCATTAAACTAATTTATTTACATAAGATACATTGCATCAGTTCAGTGCATATGATATGTTCTTAATGAACACATTGTATTGAATGACTAACTGTAGCAAAAATAAAATATCTTTACTATGTCTTGTGAAATTTATAATATATTAGTGAATACCACTATTTCTGTAAGTAAACTGTTCTAGGTAATAGGGCCTCAATGTCATGTCTAATTTAAAGTAATTAAGTAAATAAATAAATAAAAACAAAAAATATGAAATTGTATAAGTATTTTTATAAAGGTTTAAACATAGATTGTGTTTGCATGCAATTTTGTTTGAATATATGTAGTCTATATATTTCATTTAAAAAATGTTAGTTTAACATGATTTGAGTGAGTGTGTTTAAAGAAAGTAAAAAGTATAAAGGTGTATAAGTTATAGTTGATTTTAGGAAATTGAAAAAAGTACAGTAAATTCATTTTACAGATTTTACAAGGTAAAAGTCTGTTTGAAAATGTGTTCATCTACCATAGCTCTCAAGTCACACGCTTTTGGCGGGTGTCACACGCCTTGTAAAGGGCAGACTCACCCGCCAAGCCTCCTGCACGCCCAAAACAAAATCGGGTGATTTCACCCGCCTGTAAAACAAAAATGGTTGAGAGCTATGTCATCTACTATACAGAAAATATGCATACCTGAAGTTTGTGTTCATGCATATGGATATGCGTGGAGCTGCAAGTAGAAATCTTGAAGACTTGTACAGTATTTGTGGTAGATGCTGCTTGCCAATGATATGACACTTGTACTCAGAGAGATTCAGAGTACATTTGCAGTGCTGATCTATGATGATGCAGTTATATGTAGAGGTCTTGAATGTGATTGGTGCATGGTCATGTGATTTTTGAGGTACATCCAATGAGGGAATGGCAGAGAGAGTGTAGTGGAAATGGTAGAAGGGCTGTTCATGTTACGATATGTCCGCGGACATGGCGGTAGTTTCAGGACATCGGGAGTTACATCCGGGGATTTTTGGGTTCAGAAGTCATGCAAATGAGAATAAGCACTGAAAGGGATTGGTCAGGAAAGTTTGGTGGGTGTGTTGTGCCAGGAGAGATTTTTTGAGATACTCATTTTGCTGAGAGAACAAAAGATAGCTATGGCTGTGTGTTTCAGAAAACAGATTGTTTGGATTTTAGGAGATTCGTGGATACATTGGTTGAAGGTGCATGCAGAAAGCTGTGGAGAAGCTGTAGATCTTGGATTCCCACATGTGGAAGTACACTGGCATGGAGTACGTGGAATGAAGTGGTTGGACTTGCTACCTCTCTGTGCTACTTTGGAGACAGAGCAACATCCAGACATAATTGTAATTCATTGTGGAGGGAACAGTTTAGGGCATGTGACTGGAATTTTTTTGCAATTTGCTATGAAAGAAGGACTGAGGAAGGTTATGGACATGTGTCCTAATTCTCAAGTGATATTTTCACGGATTGCGCAGAGACAAATGTGGCTTCGTTGTTCTTCATTTGGTCCACAAATGGAAAAAGCAAGGCGCAATGTTAATAAGGCTGTTTGTGGCTTTCTAAGAGATTTTGGCATGTCTTCTTTTCACAATGAAAATATTATGTTTTGTAGTACATACATTTTTCGCAGAGATGGAGTCCATCTTACTTATGCTGGCAATCAGATTTTTCTGAGAAATGTACAAAATGCATTGCGACCTTTTTCGGAATTACGACAACGATTTTGAAGTAGATGTTAAGCATTTACATTTTTTGACTTACAAACACCACCCAAAGGCTTTTTTCAGAGCCACCACTTCTTTCCAGAGAAAATTACAATGTTTGTGATGGAGTAGTAACCCAATTTTTTTAATGTTCGCGAACTGTCCGCGAACTGTCCGCGAACTTCTAAAAAATACAAAGAGCCCTGCTTCATTTATTTTCACTTCTATTTTTTAACTGGGAAAGGCGGCTCTGAAAAGAGCCTTATTTTTTTTTGATTTTTGTAATTTTGTATTTTTTTTGGTTTTTCAGACACGACACACTAGGAGAGGAGGGTAAAGGAGGGTAAAGGGGGGGACACCAACCACAGGGATAAGAAAGGGCGCGCTGAGAGAGGAAGATGTAGAGTGGGTTTTATTTGGGTAGTGAGCAGGTCTTCTCGTGCTCTGAGACGATAGTCTCAAAAGCACTCCAAAGTCGCTCCCCCCTGCAGACTACTGTGTCACAGTACATACATACAACTGTGACCCTCGAAAGGTAAGGGTCATCAGCATTCTGTATGGCCTGTGAGGCAGGTTGAGAAAGACGCTGTCCCACAGAGGTGGTCCTTGTGGTGACAGGATCAGAAACAGAGGATGAAGTAGAGGAAATCAACCTGCTATGTTCTTCGCAAGGTACAACCCTGCGAATAGCCCCAGAGTGAAATGACCTCAGGTGTCGCTTCATAGTAGTGGTCCCAAAGCTCTAGTTACCGTGCTTCCCGCGACTGAGTATCATTTTGCACTCATTGCAGGTAACATGGTTCGCACGAGCCTTAGGACCATTCCCATGAATGGTAAATAACCGCCACACCCAAGACTCACGTCTAGTGCGGGTAGTAGGGATTTCCTCTACCTCATTCTCATCATCCTCTTCTTCCACCTCTGCATCCTCAGTCCTGTTCCCCTCTTCAGGCCCTTGGGGAGGTGGTGGTGGTGGTGCTGAAGCAGGTGCAGCACCAAGTGGCAGTTCAGCAGCCAAGGATGCCATGTCGATGATGGTGTAGTCTGTAGGTGGCAGCAAAAATCACTGTGTTCTGAAGAATAGCCAGAAACACAATGGGAATAAGCTCTTGGGCATGGACTTTTATAGGGGTGCTTGTGCGCGGTCCGCGGACATGCGCACTGTGCGCGGACAGATCGAACACAAAAAAAGGATCGGAAAGTTTCAAAAGGTATATAGAAACTCAAGATTGCTATGTGGGACTTGTGGCATGGTGAGATTTTATTGAAAAGTATTATGGATTAACTGAAAAAGTACTTTTAAATTGTTCGGGGACACGAACAGTGTCCGCATTTCAGGACACACGATGAGCGTGGGCGCGGTCATATGATCTGTTTGCGAACTAGTCTGCGAAGGAACCGCTTGTCCGCAGGACACCAAGTGCACCGAGATGGTTAGCGAATGCGCATTGATGTCCTACGGACACTGTTCGGGTTCTGAAGTAATTAAAAGTGCGTCACACGTGAAACGAATATTTCAGGACACCGCGTGTGTTCTTAGAACAGTTTAAACTTGGTAGCGAACAGTAAGGACAGATATAGTGTGCTTTAGGGCATGTGTAATTTAGTTTATGTATGAACATTTCAGGACACCAATGGTGTTCTTAGAACACTTTCAATTGGGTAGCGAACACTACGAACAGTTGTACTCTTGTTCAGGACACATCATTTTGTTTATTTACGAACATTTCAGGACACCAATTGTGTTCTTAGGACAGTTTTAAGTTGATAGCGAACATTACGGAAAGATATAGAGGCTGATTCATGGAAAAATTAGCGCGGCGCAGTGCAAGTGCGAAAATCGCACGAAAAGCAGCGCACATCGATTCATGGAAGGCCGTGCGCGAGAAAACCATCGGATGTGCGATAATAAAGTGCGCGGCGCACGTTGGCGCACAGGCCATCTAACTGCGTGCGCCAGGTCACAGCAAAAATCGCACAGGCCACAGCGAAAATCGCACATAGCGCGGCGCACGCTACAAAAGTAGGCGGAACACGGGGCATAACACTCGGAATGGGGAACAGCTTGCCAAAATGTGGGCATCACGGGGGAAGAACAGGGTACAAGTGCGCGGAACGCCCACACGCTCGCCTACAACACGTATTCATGGAATAGAATAGGGCAAAAAGCGCACGCTCAAACCAGCGCACAGGCACAAACACGACCGCTCCAAGAAAGCAGGCGGTAGCGTCTCTGTGCCTGGAAGAAATGTGCGCCAAAAGGTGCGCCAACAAATAGCACCTATATACTGCCATGATGAATGTCCCATACTGTGGCCCTCCAGGACAAATGACGTGCAAAGGGGTACCCACAAACACGGACACCCGCTGACAAAAAATATGTGTGCGTGGATACCGGGGTGCGCGGGAAGTCTCACACGCGAATTGGCAGGGCATGTGAATTCCAGGGGTTTGCGGGAAGTTCCACACGCGATTTGTCAGGGTACGTGGATTACAGGGGTGCGCGGGAAGTTCCACACGCGATTTGGCCGTGTATGTGGATTCCAGGGGTGCGCGGGAAGTTCCACACGCGATTTGGCCGGGTACGTGGATTTCAGGGGTGCACGGGAAGTTCCACACGCGATTTGTCAGGGTACGTGGATTTCAGTGGTGCGCGGGAAGTTCCACACGCGATTTGGCCGTGTACATGGATTTCAGGGGTGCGCGGGAAGTACTCCACGTGATTTGGCCGGGTACGTGGATTTCAGGGGTGCGCGGGAAGTTCCACACGCGATTTGTCAGGGTACGTGGATTTCAGGGGTGCGCGGGAAGTTCCACACGCGATTTGGCCGTGTACGTGGATTTCAGGGGTGCGCGGGAAGTCCCACACGCGATTTGGCCGGGTACGTGGATTTCAGGGGTGCGCGGGAAGTTCCACACACGATTTGTCAGGGTACGTGGATTTCAGTGGTGCGCGGGAAGTTCCACACGCGATTTGGCCGTGTATGTGGATTTCAGGGGTGCGCGGGAAGTACCACACGCGATTTGGCCGGGTACGTGGATTTCAGGGGTGCGCGGGAAGTTCCACACGCGATTTGTCAGGGTACGTGGATTTCAGGGGTGCGCGGGAAGTTCCACACGCGATTTGGCCGTGTACGTGGATTTCAGGGGTGCGCGGGAAGTCCCACACGCAATTTGGCCGGGTAAGTGGATTTCAGGTGTGCGCGGGAAGTTCCACACGCGATTTGTCAGGGTACGTGGATTTCAGTTGTGCGCGGGAAATTCCACACGCGATTTGGCTGTGTGCTCCCAGGTATTCCCTGTACACCCTCCACGGCCCCTGCAGGCAGCACACACCACAGGGGACTACCCTGCACACCTGCTCATGTCACCCAGCACCCCCACCCCCCAGCATCCAGGGGCACCCTCCACCAGGCCCCCACCGATGTCCCCCTGCACCCCCACCCCCCAGCATCCAGGGGCACCCTCCACCAGGCCCCCACTCATGTCTCCCACCACCCCCACCACCCAGCCACCAGGGGCACCCACCACCAGGCCCCCACCCATGTCTCCCACCACCCCGACCCCCCAGCAGTGCAGGGGCACCCTCCACCAGGCCCCCACTCATGTCTCCCACCACCCCCACCCCCCAGCCACCATGGGCAGCCCCCACCAGGCCCCCACTCATGTCTTCCACCACCCCCACCCCCCAGCAGTGCAGGGGCACCCTCCACCAGGCCCCCACTCATGTCTCCCACCACCCCCACCCCCCAGCAGTGCAGGGGCAGCCTCCACCAGGCCCCCACTCATGTCCCCCTGCACCCCCACCCCCCAGCCACCAGGGGCACCCTCCACCAGGCCCCCACTCATGTCTCCCAAAGCCCCCACCCCCCAGCCACCAGGGGCAGCCTCCACCAGGCCCCCACTCATGTCTCCCACCACCCCCACCACCCAGCCACCGGGGGCACCCTCCACCAGGCCCCCACCCATGTCTCCCACCACCCCCACCCCCCAGCAGTGCAGGGGCACCCTCCACCAGGCCCCCACTCATGTCTCCCACCACCCCCACCCCCCAGCCACCATGGGCATCCCCCACCAGGCCCCCACTCATGTCCCCCTGCCACCCCCACCCCCCAGCCACCATGGGCAGCCCCCACCAGGCCCCCACTCATGTCCCCTATCACCCCCACCCCCCAGCAGTGCAGGGGCACCCTCCACCAGGCCCCCACTCATGTCCCCCTGCACCCCCACCCCCCAGCCACCAGGGGCAGCCTCCACCAGGCCCCCACTCATGTCTCCCACCACCCCCACCCCCCAGCATCCAGGGGCACCCTCCACCAGGCCCCCACTCATGTCTCCCACCACCCCCACCCCCCAGCAGTGCAGGGGCACCCTCCACCAGGCCCCCACTCATGTCTCCGACCACCCCCAGCCACCATGGGCATCCCCCACCAGGCCCCCACTCATGTCCCCCTGCCACCCCCACCCCCCATCCACCATGGGCAGCCCTCACCAGGCCCCCACTCATGTCCCCTATCACCCCCACCCCCCAGCAGTGCAGGGGCACCCTCCACCAGGCCCCCACTCATGTCCCCCTGCACCCCCACCCCTCAGCCACCAGGGGCAGCCTCCACCAGGCACCCACTCATGTCCCCCTGCACCCCCACCCCCAGCCACCAGGGGCACCCTCCACCAGGCCCCCACTCATGTCTCCCACCACCCCCACCCCCAGCCACCAGGGGCAGCCTCCACCAGGCCCCCACTCATGTCTCCCACCACCCCCACCATCCAGCCACCAGGGGCACCCTCCACCAGGCCCCCACCCATGTCTCCCACCACCCCCACCCCCCAGCAGTGCAGGGGCACCCTCCACCAGGCCCCCACTCATGTCTCCCACCCACCCCCACCCTCCAGCCACCAGGGGCAGCCTCCACCAGGCCCCCACTCATGTCTCCCACCCACCCCCACCCCCCAGCCACCATGGGCAGCCTCCACCAGGCCCCCACTCATGTCCCCCTGCACCCAGGTCCTCACAATCGCCAACCATGTGCGTAATGGTCAGCCTCCACAGCCAAAAGGCCCTACCAAGTAACCCATTCACCCACATGGAAATGAAAATTACATGTTACACCCCCAACGTACATAAAGCAAATGAACCCATGTCTGTCACACACAATGGTTGCAAATGAATTTGAAAACACCCAACATGACATGCATGAAACCAATGAGATGATACCACACAGTGAAGTATGAAAACAAAAATGTATTTAAAAAATATGAATGCAAATGAAATGAAACAAACTACAATGCCAATGAAAAAAAGAAAAGGTGCATGTCCGTCCCAAATAATGAAAAACACAAAATCCCAAAAAAATGTACTTCAAAGTCACATTAAAAATGAAATCAATCCGACAGAAAAAAAATAAAATCCAAACACCATTGTTCCATGGAGAAGAAAAAATAAAATTAAAAAATAAAACAATCTAATGAAGAACTATGTACACAATATCCAAGAGTCCATGAGCCCAACCGAACAAAGGAAACCTACTAAAAACCCTAACAAAAAAGCAACTATATACAAAAAGTGGAGCTGTGTCCGTCGACTCCAAATCATAAGAATAAACAAAGGAAACCTAAAACTAAAGAACTATATACAAAGGCGGCGGGCAAGTCCAGCTGCTCACTCCGTAGTGTTCCGGGCCAGAGCATCATCAAACTCCTCGTCTATGTCCCGGAGGCGGTCCTGTTCCATGGCCCCGAGGGTCCGCAGGGACGACGCCATCTGCTCCTCCAACCCCCTGCGGATTGCCTCGAGGCACTCGGCCCGCCTCAGGGCCCTCCGCATGGAGTTCTCTGCCCTGACCATCGTGAGCCGCTCCTCTTCCGCCCACCGCCGCTCCGCACCTATCTGCTGGCCCAACCGCAGCCACACGGAAGACACTTCCTGTCCTGGGTCCTCCTGCCCTCCGGCCGATGCCTGCCCCTCCGATGTTGAAGGCCCCGAGCCATGATGCCTCCCACGTTGACTCTGCTGCTGCCTCCGACGCAACTGCCTCTGCCAGCACGACGGCATCCAGGTTGATGGAATCCACCAACGCCGTCGTGCACGTGCCCTGCCTGATGATGCCGGCACATCCTCCATCTGCTGGGGTACAGTTGCTGTGGTGTCCACCCCTGCTTGACCTCCGACTCCCGACTGTGGCAGGGATGGGATCCCCACCGAGCTGGCTGCATAGGTCAGGGCAGGTCCACAGGGGGCCCTGATGGCATCTGGGCCGGAAGACGGCAAGGAGAACGACTGGCGTATAGCCTCCACAGAGGAGGAGAGGGCCGCCAGATTGGCCGACACATGCAGGAAACCCCCGAACATGGAAGATCCCAATTGGGCCACGTCGGCACGGTGCTCTTCGTGATGATGTGCGTGCTCCTCCCGGGAAGCACGCACGTCATCACGAATTGCACCCGCGCGCATCGCAACCCCAATCAGGACCTTCTCCATACGGACACGGGTCCCCTCGTCCGCAGGTGGAGGGGAGTCAGGTGACATGGACATCCCCTCTACCTGCGGACGGGCCTGGGACGGGGCAACCCTGCTGGTGCATGGTGGTGCACTCACAGGGTCAGCGACAGTGACATGCACAGTCCCCTCCACGGTGACCTGTGCTGCCTCCTGCCCCTGGCCCTGGACTGCACCACTTGCACCAGCAGGGATGCCCCCACCAGGCACCATGTGTGCCCCTGTGGCGGCCTCCTCCTCCTCTGTGGAAACCACCAACCTGGATGGCTCCTCACCGTCTTCCACCGTAGCAGGGCCCTGTGGGGGCTCACCCACCCCTTCCGCTGCAGCCGTGGGGGCATCCCCGCCGCCTTGCTCCACAGCGCCGTCTCCGCCCTCTTCTTCACTAGCCGCTGCATAGAGGGAGACAAAGAACACAAGCATCAGGGTACTGTACAATGGTCCTCTAGACAGGAAGCAATAGCAGATGAGTACCACTGTCAAAGTACACTTCCATCATGTCCCTCCACAACACATGGGTCAGTCCAGGCAAAACACACACAGTAACAGGCATGGTGCATGCCATGGACATTTCCATACATGTCCAATGGACTCTTGAAACATACAATGATATGGAACTCACATGCATCATGGGTCATGCCTATCACATGCACACACTTCACCTCAGTCACATCCATCTGGCCCCATACACCCCAAACACAGCGTATACAAGGGTAACTAGGCTGCATCAGTGAATCTGTGCATTGTCACACACATGTGTCATGCATCCATGGCATGCACAAGACACAGACACGCAGGTCAGGCACACAGACATGGCTACCATATATGTGCCTGCCATCAGCACCCATCCCTCACCCCCACCCATGTCCAGGAACAGAGACTGGCATGCTCTCATGTCTAAAATCTGCATAGGGCTCCCCATGTCGCATTTAAACACATGCAACAACCATGTGGTTCACACATCACTGGTCGCACATGCATTACCATGATGTCCCTGCACACATACATGCATACATGGCCTATGGCACACATACAGGCAAGTATCATAGAACCAGCACACCGCAACATGCCCTGTCTCACACAGTAATGCATGGACACTTACCGCTCAACTCCAGACGGGTCTCCCTCTCAAGGATCTGGGCGTGGAGCGCTGGGCGTACGCGTTCCAGGACCCTCATCTGGATGGAACGCATGCGGCCCCAGCCCCCCTCCACGAGGCGCCGGCCCTTCACAAGTGTCCTGGACCTCAAGTCCTCCCAGCGCTTCTTGATCTTCTGGACGTCGCGGGTTGCCACCCCCTCCGCGTTGATGGCAACCACACAGTCGGCCCAGATCCTCTCCCGTCCTTCCTTGCTGGCGTGGGACAATCCAAAGAGGGCATCATACTGCCCCAGGACATGCTCCACCAGGACACCAACTTCGGTGGCAGTGAAGCTGGTGCCCCTCTGCCCCTCTGGCCTGGGGTTGCCACTGGTGCCAGATGTGGAAGTGCCCGACATGGCAACCCCAGAGGCAGGTGTGGGTGGGCAACTGGGTCCTGGGGCTGGGCTGTGGAGCGATGTAATCCCAGTCAGGAGTCTTCAGTTCCAGCTGGGATGGACACAGCAACTGGACCCCTGCAGATGGCTGATGTGCAGGCACCAAATGGCAGGGCACGGTGGCAGCAGGCAGGCAGGCAGCAGCAGATGGCACGTGGGAGGCTGCTCGGGGCACTGGGGGGCAGTAATTCTGCCTTCTGGGCAGGAGCGTGGTCTTCCATGTGTTTTCGCGTGGCCAGCTTGATACGGAGTGATTTGGCACGTGAAAATCCTGCACGTCAGCGTGAAATTCGAGGAAAGGCCCTTAGCGCGTAAGCGCGTCAGCACGCATACGCGATTCTATTGGACCAAAGGCCCTCAGCGCGTAAGCGCGTCTGTGACGTGACCCGCAGGGGTTTTTCCCACACAGCACGTGATGACAGAGCACACGTGGAAAGACTGCACGTCAGAGTGTCATCACGTGTAACTGGACAAAAGTGCGCGTACACGCGATTGGCCTATGTACGTGTATATGAGGGATGCGCGGGCACTTACACACGCAAGTACGTCAGCGCACCTGTATCCCGGGGTGCGCGGGAATTTCCACACGCTATTGGACTGGGTACTGGATTTCAGGGGTGCGCGGGTCACACGCTCGCCTACAACACGCGCAACGCATAAATTTGCGCGCTAACAAAATAACAAGCTCAGACCCAGGATGAACATACCGTTCCTAGCAGCAGTGGGCGTGGGCTACCAAAGGAGGAGGAGGAGGAGGAGGATAGTCAGGGCCAGAATATTCACACCCAGAACCAGCCTTTTCGGGATGCCTGATCACCAGGTGTATGGGAGGTACAGGTTTCCACTACACATAATATTGGACCTGGTGAGTGAGTGGGAGGATGACCTCACATCACCCACCCTGTGCTCCCAAGCACTCAGCCCCCCTGGAGAAGGTCCTCAATGTACTGCACTTCTTAGCCACTGGATCATTTCAGCGGACAAGTGCCATAGTGGGTGGGGTATCACAGGCCACCCAGTCACGCTGCCTACACCAGGTCTTGAACATCATCACTGCACGTCCATCAGTCCGCAGGCACATATACCTGCCCAGAACACCTGCAGAAAGGCATGCTGCCGCCATGGATTTTTACGGTGTGGCACGATTCCCCAAAGTGCTAGGTGCCATCGACTGCACCCATGTGGCTCTACGTCCCCCCAGGGTATCAGAGCACATCTATAGGAACCGCAAGCACTGGCATTCCATCAACGTGCAGGTAGTATGTAATGCCAAGGGAATCATCACCTCAGTATATGCCAACTATCCCGGCTCCACCCACGACAGCTTCATTTACCGAATTTCCACTATAAGCCGGGACCTAGAAGCTGGGCGGCATGGCGATACATGGCTGCTTGGTGAGTATGAATGCCACTGCACATGCATGCATGTCAGATACTGAGCAAGGTCACAACCCCACCAATGATACCAATCACCACCTCCACAGGGGACAGTGCCTACCCTCTCAGCCCCCACATGATGACGCCAATTCGGAACCCCACCACGCCACCCCAGGTAAGATATAACACAGCCCATATTACAACCCGGGGCATAGTGGAGCGCACATTCGGAGTGCTAAAGTCACGCTTTCGCTCCCTTGACCGTTCTGGCGGGCAGCTGTTGTACGCTTCCCCAGTAGTGTGCAGGATCATAGTGGCAGCATGTGTCCTGCACAACGTTGCAACACGCCGGGGCCTGGCCGTGGACATGGTGGTGGCCCCACATCCCCAACCACATGCACAGCCACTGCGAATGGGAGGGGAAAGGGCACGGGGGGAGGCAGCCCGTACACAGCTAGTGGCTAATTACTTCACATAGAAATCACACCCCTGTGGAGTGCACACTGCCCTGGCACATTCCATCTGACAATCAATGATGACTCAACCTGATACTGATCCTGAATGTCTGGAGAATCAACCGTGAAAACCATATCAGCCTGAGATTGTTCACCTGGCAGTGTTACAATGTGTGCATCCCTACCCACACAGACACCACCAATGCAGTTTTGTGAAGAAATACATTCAAGCAGCTAAAATGAATACACACTTGCAAAATGCAACAAGAGGACAGTGCCATGTCAGCCAACCCATCCCCAGCACCGCCACACGACACACCGTGCCATGTCATGCTATTTGCAGGTAAACAAAGTAATCCCCACAACATGACACTAGTGTCACAATGTACAGTGTCCCTAATTGAAACTTGCAACACCTGAAATGCTTACAGTAATGCAGGACCAACAACAAACTTGAGCAGGTACTACCATTAACATGACATCACAAATGTAATAAATTAGTAGTCTCACCACCTGGAAATGCCTGCACTCCCACCACTACCAACTGTGCAGTGTTGGCGCCATGTAGAGTTGTAGGTGCACTGCTGCAAACATGGACCCCATCTCCAAACTAGAGGGCCTTGTGTAGACATGAGGAAGGGACCTGCAAATTGGGAGGTAGACACAGATGATGAGTTACACATCAATGCAACATGCAGTGTACAACACAACAGCAATATGCACTAGGAATGTATACACAGTATTGACTAGACTACCCACACATGTAGTGGGAGTCCAATGTCACCATGTACGTCAATGTCACTTGGGCACACCCTTTGCAAGCCCATGGAAACGGGAAGCAGGAGGGGTGTGTGTGACTCAAACCCAAGCATCTGAACCAAATACATGACAAGCCTGCATGTGCCCAGCCACAATGCAGCGTATGCCCACAGGAACCACGGAAGGCAACAAATTGTCCCAAAAAAATTGGGAAAAAAATAATTAAAAATAAAAATAAAAATAAAAATAAAAAAAAATCAAAAATGGCCATTGATGGGCCCGGGGGGGGGGGGTTGGGGAGGCCACCCAGGAGGTCCGAGGACAGGGTGCGCACCAAAACCCACCTGTGGATCCTGGGAAAAAACACCTCCATGGGCTCATGGCCCACACGGCTACCCTATTGTGGGAGTATCACTGCTGTCGCTATTATCACCCTGTGCAGCTGCATCCGGAGGTGGTTGCACTATGGGAGGCAGCCCACGCAAGGCCCTAGTCTGCTCCTCCATGGCTGCAAGCATGCGGGTGTGGTAGGTCTCGTTCTGGAGGATGAGTGTGCGGAGGTCCCCATGCAACAACTCACGGGATGCCCGGACCTCCGCCCTCGTTGCCTGCATCTCAGCTGAGAGCGTACGGGTGAGACGCTCCAGCTGCTGTTCTGTCCTTTGGTGTGTTGAAGCCTCAAGCTCAACAAGAGTCGTCCTGAGGTGAAGGAGCTCCTGCCTCAGGGCTTCCCTGTGGCCCTGGGACTCTATGGAGATGGCCTCCTGCAGAGTCGCCAGTGCCGCTCGCCTGTCCCTGTTGGACGCCAACATGTCCTCCCTGTGTGACTGGCAGATGGAGTCGGTTGCCTGCTGTAGTCGCTCCATCAGCCTTTCAGGGGGGACAATGGAAGTGGCCACCCTATCCATGGTCTGAGCCATCATCTCGGATGATGCTGCCTGTTGGGTTGCCATACCGTAAATGGATTGCTCCCATGCGGTATTGCCAGGTGGCGTACGGCCACCACGTCGGCGGGCACCACACCTGCCTGAGGCAAGGCGAACTGCGCCTTGCTGTGCCGGCACTGCCTGAGGCTGCAGGACTGCATTCCCCCTCTGATCTGCTGGCCCAGGAACAGGATTAGATGTCGCGGAGTGTGACCCTGCATCCGTAACCACCAAAGGCGTAGCTGCCAACACTGACATCCCCATTGAGGGTTCTGACCCTGGTGCAGGTGGGTGGGACAGAACAGAATCCCTCCCTGGAACACTCACCTGCGACGGCGCATAGGTCTCATCATCCGAATCAACACCTGAGTACAGCTCGGGGGAGGTGCAGCCAGAGACACCCCTTGAGAGCACGACCTGCAGCACTTGTGGGTTCTCACCCACCACCACACCACGTCCCTCACTGGTGGTTGGTCGGCCCTCGGACCCCTCCTGGGTCTGCACCATCTCCACAACCCCAGCAGTATCAGGTGCGTCTTCCCCTGCAAAGACATAAAAACAAAGAAATGGAAACAGGCATTAGCACCATGGCACACAATGAGGGCTGAGAAGCAAGAGAACCAGTACTTGATTGACACATGTCCCACATGACTAAAACCCTCCCATGCATGCACCCTCACTGCGTATGAAGGGGAGGCAAATAGCACACATTGATGACACCAAGATGGAAGATGAACACATTTTCTGCATGCTGCCTGGCAGTGCCATCACACATTGGCCTGTGATTGCCAGGTGAAACACACATGCCATCACACAGATGGCATGTACCATTACTATTGAGTGAAGATGGAGAGGAGGGCAGCACCTATTCATTCAGTCCAGTTCCCGCATGTAATAGCTTTTCTAATTCAAACAGGTCAGATTGTTCACCTGGAGCTGCCAGTCCAAAATGGTCCAATTGCACAGGGACATGTGTGAACCAATGATATCCAGGTAACAAAGCCACTCCACTTTACCATAGCCATGTCAGACATGTGACTAGAGGACTGCGAAATGCCTAGTAAAAGTGGTGGAATGCAAACAATCTGACTGAATGAACAGTGAAAAATAAGCAACAATGTTGTGGCAAGGTGACACTTCAAGGGCAACTGGCGTGCAGTTGGGCTAGATGTCTACTGTTGGCAGAAGGGATACTGCTATGGCCAAATGCAGCTGCGCAGGATGTATTGCATGAAGCACATGGCTGACCCATACGACTCAGCCGCACACACTCTCACCTGGCACATAAACAGAAGCCCTCACACACACACCATGCACATGGATGACACACACATGCATGTGCACTCACCGGACAATGCCTCGTAATCAGGCAGATCTCCCACGCCTTGGATCTGTTCCTCCGTGACGTAGGTCCCAGCGACTGACTCATGTGGAGTGAGTTCCATGTCTACTACTGGAGACCCACCTCCAGTCACTAGAGTTGCGGCATGACTTGAGGCCAGCTTACTCTTTGCCCTGCGTTTTAGGTCATTCCAGCGCTTATAGCAATCATTGGCTGTGCGCCTCACGATTCCAAGGGCACTTACGATGTCCGCAATGGTCTGCCAGTGTGCCTGGCGTTGTGCAGGTGTGGTCTTGGATCCTGCAACAATGACCATCTCGTTATCATGTGCGGACACATACTCGACAAGTGCATTCAGTTCGTCATCCGTGAAGCTGGGCTTCCTCGACGGGCCGGACTGTGTAGCTGTGTCTGGGGCATCAGCCTGTGCCGGACGAGCACTCTTCCTCTTCCGCTTGGAAGGTGGTGGTGATCCTGAGTGTCCTGCGCCGCTCTGGACACTAGGGGCAGGAGCCCTGGTGGACTCTGTATCAGGAGTGTGGGATTGCACACTCAGCATGGGAGTTGGTGCAGGCATTGGCTCAAGTGTAATGGTGTCAGGGGGAATGTCAGCAGGATGGACTAGGACCAACACTGTCCTGGCTGGGTGTGTGAGAGCTGGGGTGGATGGAGCTGCAGCTGCCCCTGCAGCCTCTCCGCCCTGCCTACTTGGGGCAGCAGATGACCTTGCTGCCCCAGATGCACGTGGCATGATGACATCAACGTGCACCAGCGCACGTGTCATAGGCCTGCTGACCTGGAAGTCAGCCATGGAGTCAGCCAGGTCTGGTGCCACAATGGGCTGGTCCAACAAGGGCTGAGCATGGATGGTGTCAGCCACATCAGCCTCAACGGGAGGGGGGGACTATGGGTGCCCTTAACTGGTCCTCCACACATGGGGGGACAGGCTCACCCTGCAAGTAACGACCACGTCCCCTACCGGATCCACCACGGCCACCACTTGTGGCTCTTCCACCTTTGCCACCCTTACGGAATCCTCGCCTCCCAGCCATGGCACTGATGTTAATGTGCGTATGGGAGTGGCTGTAAACTATTGTCCTGGGCAATTGGGGGTCAAAGGGGTTGGGTACCAGATGGTAATTGTACCCTAGTGCTCTAGCAAGGCTGAATGTAACCCCTGGGGAAAGATGACGGGTCACGCTACGCACAGGAGCCCCAAAAAAGGGAGATGACGTGCACGCAACCCCTCCTAGACCACGTGTGCAGAAAGAAAAACCTGCACTACGCTGTGGCACCCAGTAACACAAGAATGAACATATGCGTGTCACACGCAGCCTAGAATGACCTCTGAAGGGGTAGGCGACACACGGGGCAAGCACAGATGTTAGATACGTGCGTGACTCACCGTCTGCCAGGTAAAAGAGCGTGAAAAAGGAGCGCGTTTGGTTGGCAACACCCCCGCCAAAAGAAAATTTGTACGCTGTCTGAGGAGACAGGACAACAGTAGAAGGGAACACTGTTTGAGGGAACAGGCCCAGGTAAACCAGTAAAAGAGAAAAAGCTGTCAGAGGTAACAGGGAATACGAACTTGAAACGCTGTGAAGTAAATCGCGTGTGAAACGACAAGAAGTACAGAATTCACCCACTCGCTCTCCACGAAAAGCACGTACAAGGAAATGGTGTTCTACACGTACCATTTATACAGGCCCACACGTCCAGCGTCACTTATGCGGCGTGTACGCGCTAGGGCCATTTCCACCAATTACACGCTTTGTCACTGCCGCGTGTACGCGCTAGGCCCATTCCCACCAATTACACGCTTTGACACTCGGACGTGTCTTTCATTTTTTTAACACGCAACATTTTCAAACGTGTGCCCAATTCTACGTGCACGTGACTTCATAGACGCGCATACGCTGGCGACGCCTTTACGCGCTAAGGGCCTTTGGTCCAATGACATCGCATATGCGTGCTGCCGTGCATTCGCGCATGGCCCTTTCCTCGTATTACACGCGGACGTGCATTTTTTCACGCGCGCTGAAATGCGCATGCACGTCTGTACGCGTCACGTCACAGGGGCGCTTGCGCCTGAGGGGCCTTCTGTCCAATGAAAATGCGTATGCGTGCAGACGCGCTTACGCGCTAAGGGCCTTTCCTCGAATTACACGCTGACGTGCAGATTTTTCACGTGCCAAATCACTCCGTATCAAGCTGGCCACGCGTATGCACACGGAAGACCACGCTCCTGCCCAGAAGGCCGAATTACTGCCCCCCAGAGCCCCGAGCACGCTCCCACCTGTCATCTGCTGCTGCCTGACTGCCTGCTGCCCACGTGCACTGCCATTTGCTGCCTGCACATCAGCCAGGGGTGCTGTTGCTGTGACCGCCCCTGCTGGAACCGAAGACTCCCGACTGGGATTCCATCGCTCCACAGCCCAGCCCCAGGACCCAGTTGCCCACCCACTCCTGCCTCTGGGGTTGTCATGTCGGGGCAAACACCATCTGTGACCACTGACAACCCCCGGCCAGAGAGGCAGAGGGGCACCAGCTTCAGTGCCACCGAAGTTGGTGTCCTGGTGGAGCAAGTCCTGGGGCAGTATGATGCCCTCTTCGGAAGTTCCCGCGCCGACAAGGAAGGACGGACTCGGATCTGGCATTGCATTTGGCATGCAAGCCTACACACACAAGCACCATCCATGTCTCACACATTACAGCCCTCGCATGTGTCAGCCCCACGGCCCTGTACACCCCCAGCCATACTCGACCCCATACAAACAGATGTGCAACCTGCACACTACCGAATAATCACCACACGCACTGCTCACAATCAGGATCAGGGCCCAACAGGGGAAGATGGCACGGAGTCATCCAGGTTGGTGGGGGGTTTGGTGGGGGGTTTGGTGGGGGAGGAGGCCGTGCAAGCACCAGAGACGGGGTCTGGAGGTGGGGATCCCACTGGTGCTAGTGGTGCAGTGCAGGACCAGGGACAGGAGGCAGCACAGGCCGCCGCGGAGGTGCCTGTGTGCAATCCTGTCCCCGATCCTGTCCCTGCATCATCTTGCACCAGCAGGGATGCCTACGTCCAGACCCGTTTTCAGGCAGGGGATGAGCTGACGTCAACTGGCCTTCCTCTGCCTGCGGACATGGCTATCCAGGTCCGGGTTGAGCCTGTCCTGGCTGGTGTGGCGTTGCGTCAACGGGCCATGCGAGGTGACCTGCAGTCTTTTCATGCAGAGACTGCACGTCATCTCGAATGGCTCGTTGACCACGTCAGCCTGCTGGGACAGGTCACCCAGGCCGGATTCCTCCGTCTGATGGGGCTTAATCCGACCCCCTCCTCAACTGGACCCCCTACGCGCCAGTCGTCCTCTGTGCCATCTTCCCACCCATCAGTCACATGGGTGACCTGTGGAGCTGCCTCTGACGGTGCGGCCAGGTGGTGGAGGAGGCATCCCTGCCACAGTCGGGAGTCGGACATCCAGCAGGGGTGGCCACATCTACGACTGCACCCCAGCCGGCGGAGGATGTGCAGGCAGCAGGAGGCAGTGCACGGGCAGAGGCAGAGCAGCAGCAGCAACATGGTGGGAGCCATGAAGGCTCGGGGCCTTCGACATCGGAGGGGCAGGCATCGGCCGGAGGGCAGGAGGACCCAGGACAGAGAGTGTCTTCCGTGTGGCAGCGGTTGGGCCACGCCATGGTCAGGGCAGAAAACTCCATGCGGAGGGCCCTGAGGCGGGCCGAGTGCCTCGAGGAAATCCGCAGGGGGTTGGAGGAGGACACGGCGTCGTCCCTGCGGACCCTCGGGGCCATGGAACAGGACCGCCTCCGGGACATCGAACAGGAGTTCGATGATGCCCTGGCCCGGAACACCACGGAGTGAGCCGCTGGACCTGCCCGCCACCTTTGTATATAGTTCTTTAGTTTTAGGTTTCCTTTGTTTGTTCTTATGATTTGGGGTCGACGGACACTGCTCCACTTTTTGTATATAGTTGCATTTTAGTTAGGGTTTTTTGTAGGTTTCCTTTGTTCAGTTGGGCTTATGGACCCTTGGATGTTTTGTACATAGTTCTTCATTGGATTGATTTTATTTTTCATTTGACTTTGGACAGCATTTTTTTGGATTTGGTGTTTTTATTTTTTTATACGGACATGCAGCTTATCTTTTTTTCATTGCCATTGTAGTTTGTTTCACTTCTTTTGCATTCTTATTTTTTTTAATACAATTTTGTTTTCATACTTCACTGTGTGGTATCATCTCATTGGTTTCATGCATGTCATGTTGGGTGTTTTCCCATTCAATTGCAACCATTGTGTGTGACGGACATGGGTTCATTAGCTTTATGAACATTGGGGGTGTAACATGTAATTTCCATTTCCATGTGGGTGAATGGGTTACTTGGTAGGGCTTTTTGGCTGTGGAGGCTGACCATAACGCACATGATTGGGGATTGTGAGGACCTGGTGGAGGGTGACCCTGGTGGCTGGGGGGTGGGGGTGGTGGGAGACATGAGTGGGGGCCTGGTGGAGGGTGCCCCTGCACTGCTGGGAGGTGCGGGTGGTGGGAGACATGAGTGGGGGCCTGGTGGGGGCTGCCCCTGGTGGCTGGGGGGTGGGGGTGCAGGGGGACATGAGTGGGGGCCTGGTGGAGGCTGCCCCTGGTGGCTGCGGGGTGGGGGTGGTGGGAGTCATGAGTGGGGGCCTGGTGGAGGGTGCCCCTGGTGGCTGAGGGGTGGGGGTGGTGGGAGACATGAGTGGGGGCCTGGTGGAGGCTGCCCCTGGTGGCTGAGGGGTGGGGGTGGTAGGAGACATGAGTGGGGGCCTGGTGAAGGCTGCCCCTGGTGCGGAGTGGTGGGGGTGGTGGGAGACATGAGTGTGGGCCTGGTGGAGGCTGCCCCTGCACTGCTGGGTGGTGGGGGTGGTGGGAGACATGAGTGGGGGCCTGGTGGAGGGTGCCCCTGCACTGCTGGGGGGTGGGGGTGGTGGGAGACATGGGTGGGGGCCTGGTGGAGGCTGCCCCTGGTGGCTGGGGGGTGGGGGTGGTGGGAGACATGAGTGGGGGCCTGGTGGAGGGTGCCCCTGGTGGCTGGGTGGTGGGGGTGGTGGGAGACATGAGTGGGGGCCTGGTGGAGGCTGCCCCTGCACTGCTGGGGGGTGGGGGTGGTGGGAGACATGCATTGTTGATCAGTAGTGCAAGGTGACATGTGGGTTAGCTGGGGGGCATGCCCATGGTGGATGGGCTGCCTGCGGGACATGAGCAGGGGTGCAGGGTAGTCCCCCGTGGTGTGGGCTGCCTGCAGGGGCCGTGGAGGTTGTGGAGCGTACACCTGGGAGGACCCACACGGCCAATTCACGTGTAGTACTCCCCAGAACCCCTGAAATACACATACCCTGCTGAAATCGCGTGTGGAACTTCCCGCGCACCCCTGAAATACACGTACCCTGCTGAAATCGCGTGTGGAACTTCCCGCGCACCCATGGAATACACGTACCCTGCTCGCACTGGGCCAATCGCGTGTGGAACTTCCCGCGCACCCCTGAAATACACGTACCCTGCTGGAATCGCGTGTGGAACTTCCCGCGCACCCCTGGAATACACGTACCCTGCTGAAATCGCGTGTGGTACTTCCCGCGCACCCATGGAATACACGTACCCTGCTTGCACTGGCCCAATCGCGTGTGGAACTTCCCGCGCACCCCTGAAATACACGTACCCTGCTGGAATCGCGTGTGGAACTTCCCGCACACCCCTGGAATACACGTACCCTGCTGAAATTGCGTGTGGTACTTCCCGCGCACCCATGGAATACACGTATCCTGCTCGCACTGGCCCAATCGCGTGTGGAACTTCCCGCGCACCCCTGAAATACACGTACCCTGCTGGAATCGCGTGTGGAACTTCCCGCGCACCCCTGGAATACACGTACCCTGCTGATATCGCGTGTGGAACTTCCCGCGCACCCCTTTAATACACGTACCCTGCTGAAATCGCGTGTGGAACTTCCCGCGCACCCCTGGAATACACGTACCCTGCTGAAATCGCGTGTGGAACTTCCTGCGCACCCATGGAATACACGTACCCTGCTCGCACTGGGCCAATCGCTTGTGGAACTTCCCGCGCACCCCTGAAATACACGTACCCTGCTGGAATCGCGTGTGGAACTTCCCGCGCACCCCTGGAATACACGTACCCTGCTGAAATCGCGTGTGGTACTTCCCGCGCACCCATGGAATACACGTACCCTGCTCGCACTGGCCCAATCGCGTGTGGAACTTCCCGCGCACCCCTGAAATACACGTACCCTGCTGTAATCGCGTGTGGAACTTCCCGCACACCCCTGGAATACACGTACCCTGCTGAAATCGCGTGTGGAACTTCCCGCGCACCCCTGAAATACACGTACCCTGCTGAAATCGCGTGTGGAACTTCCCGCGCACCCCTGGAATACACGTACCCTGCTGAAATCGCGTGTGGAACTTCCCGCGCACCCATGGAATACACGTACCCTGCTTGCACGGGGCCAAACGCGTGTGGAACTTCCCGCGCACCCCTGAAATACACGTTCCCCGCTTGGCGTTTGCTGTTTGCCAGCCCGGTGAACTGGTCCAGGCTTAGCGCAGCCCTTTGCGATGATTTAGCGATTTTGATGGCTTTTCCTTGCGCAAGGGCGTTCTTGGGGGCGTTACTGGCGCTGCTGCAGGGTCGCTGCGATTCTCTGTGCCACGGCTGGTTTGGGAGCCTAAAATCCATGAATACGCTGTGCGCGGAAATCGGTTTTGGCGCACGTGCCTGGCGCAGACAATCGCACGCGGACACTCTGCGCCAGCCGCTTGCGACACTTTTCTGCGAAATTCTATGAATTACCCTGATAGTGTTCTTTAGAACACTTTAATTTTTGTTTCTTTACGAACATTTCAGAACACTACGAGTGTTCTTAGAACATTTTGAACTTGCATGAGAACATTACGGACAGATGTAGTGTCATCAGGACAGTTACATTTTCGTTTCTTTACGAACATTTCCGAACAACCGTGGTGTCCGTGGACACCTACATTGGTTTTATTACAAGGAACTGAAAGTAATTACAACACAATATAAAAAAGTAACTTTATTTAACATATATAAACAATTTATGACTGAGAAGGTGGGGCAGAAACGGAAACAAAAACAGGAGAATTAGGGTTTTCAATATTAGTGGGATCAGGTGAAGAAGGGATGGAAATCTCATCAAAACGTTGTGGTCCATGGAGAGAGTTTGGGGATAAATGAATGGGATATGGTGAGGGGGGACAAGTACAGGTGGTATGTTGTTGGTGGTTTTAGGTGATCTTCCACAAAGTTCTTTAAATCCATAAAATTTTCCATAAGTTGGTCCATTTTGTGGGTAATGTGTTCAAGAGTGTTATCCACCACTTCTTTTTCTTTGGAAGTTGCAATTTTTGTAGGGTCTGTAAAAAAAGAATGTATATGTTGAATGTATACAAAATAATATTGATCAATTGGTTTATACAGTAAAGTGTGTACCATTAGGTGGACTTTCTTCTAACATTTCGTCTCGTGGGAAATGGTCCTCTAGCCAGTCCAGAGTACTACACATTTCTGTGAGAAAGCAAAGAAGTAATATGTTTTTTTTTCTAATATAGAAAGTTTATAAATATATGAGTAAATAGAAGTGCACTTATTATGTCTGGTGAGATATGTAATCAGTAGTGTATACGTCTGGTTTTGCTGTTGGTTGTGGAGCGTCTGTGAGGTAATTATGGTCGAAGCCACTTTATCTTCTTTTGGTATATTCCATTTTAAAACATATTGTATTTACATGAATGGTTAGTGTGTTACATATATGGGTAACATTTTTTAAGTATTACTACATATACTTTGTATGTGTGCTGCTTTGTGAATTTGTTAAATGTTCCTATGTTATGATATAACTATTACAAATACCTCCCCAGAGTTTTTAGGTGGTGGTACTGTTCTCCGAACATGTCCGCGAACATTAAATAAGTTCGCGGACATCAAGTTCATAAGAAGAGATCTAGTCCGTTCCATATGACATGTATATAAAGTCAAAGTCATTATTGTTAAGTTGTGCTACTAAAAAACTATGAAATTCAGTGAAAAAACTTTGTTAAAGGGACGTTATGGTTCCAAGTAAAACCGAAAAACCCTTGAAATTCGGCAGTTATGGTAAGCTAAGCAACCATAACTCGCGCCACCGTGCACTGCTAACAGAGTAGGACTAGGAGTAATGAAGATTACTGGTAAGTAATCAGAGCATTTCAGGACACCGCAAGTGTTCTTAGAACACATTCAACTTGCCAGAGTACAATACGGACAGCGTCCTCAGGACACCCCCATTTTGTTTATGTACGAACATTTAAGGACACCGCGAGTGTTCTTAGCTCAATTTTAGCTTGCTTGCGAACAAAACGGACACATACTCCGTCTTCAGAACACCTCACCATTTAGTTCATATAGAACATTTCAGAACAGCCATGTTGTCCGCAGACAAATCAAACACAAGTGTCTAGCATATAAAAAAAACAGAACATTGAACCTATCTCATACTCCCCCACCCTCCCCAAACACTCTTACACACCAACACACTCCACTAAATACAATTTTTAATCCAAGTTTCACCGCGCTGTCCGCGGTCGTCTCTGAATGCAAGATGGCGGGCGCCACAGAAAATCTGACGCGCTTCACGCACCACGCCGTCCAATCAGCGAATACGTCACATGTCCGCGGACATCACGCAAGCCGCTCGGCCAATGAGGGCACTGTCCGCGGAGCGAACAGAGATATCACACATTTTTTTGCCTTACATTTTGGTCATTTTAAAAAAAACTACTGGTCGGATTTACACCAAATTTGCAAAAGCACGCTTTTGGGACCAAGCCCCCGCTCCTGCCGAAATTTGGTGTACATCCGACCAGCGGTTTGGGCTGTAGGCGTGCGCAAAGTTTTTTCCCATTATGTCTATGGGAAAAAACAAACGTTTTGGGACCCCCCTTATAACTTTGCCCCCCCTGGACCAAACCTCTCCAAACTTTGCAAAAAAATTCAGAGTGGGCCATATACGTTTTACGGAAAGTTTGGTGAGGATTCGTCCAGAGGGAGCAAAGTTATAAGCCACCCAAAAAATGCTCTTCCTATGGAAACACCAACTTAACCATAACTACATGGACGCTATATATGTTATGACCGGCTCTTGGTCATAGGGTTCACTCCAAGGGACACACAGGATACACAGGCCAGGTACGCATAGTGGTTACTTTATTAGGGTTCTTCTGTTACAAGGATCAGATGTCATCATAGTTATTATGAGATAAAGAGGAAAGGGACAGGTGCCCACTGGCTCCCACCACCCAGGCTCACATAATCTAACTGCCTGGGTTAGAACCCATTCAACTCTAAACATTCTGACCTCACACTCCACACTCACAGCCTACATTCTGATGATGACATCAATCCTGGCTCAGCACACATGCAAGTATAAGACCGGTCATAACAATATATATATATCAGGATCTGCGGTAGTGACCCTGTAGATATCGATAAGTTGCTCAACCCATAGGAAGAGCAGTTTTTGGGCAGCTAATACCTTTGCCACCGTTTTACGAATGATTTTGGCAAAATGTGGTGCAGTTTCGTCAAGGGGGCAAAGTTATAGGGGGGTCCCAAAACCTTTGAAATCCAGATAGACATTAATTGAAAAAGAATTTGCTCATGCCTACAGCCTAAACTGCTGAATGGATTTGCACCAAACGTACGTGAGGGGCGGCATGATTTCAAAATTGTGCTTTTGCAAATTTGGTGTATATCCGTGCAGTCTGTTTTTTTTAAATGGCCAAAACATTGTGTGTTTATCTCTGTTCGGTCCGTGGTCTCATTTCCTGATTCGGATGCCTCAGTGCCAATCATGTAGTCACGTGACGTTTGCGGACGTCAAACACACCTGCTGATTGGGTATTAAAAAATGTGAGCTGCATCAAACTTTGTGAAACGGTTGCCATATTGGATCTGCAAACCACAGTCTTAGTCCGCGGACAGCGAGGCAGAAAAAAGCTCCGGGAAATACATTTGGGGTTATTTTGTGGATGAAAGTGTCTGGGAAGGTTAGGGGAATGGAAACATGTTTTATAGGTGAATAATGGCAGTGTGGGTGCCGCCGAGTCCACGGTCAACTTTACTGTCCGCAGTGTTATTCTGAGCTGCGAACATCTGTTTGTGGACTTCATTCTGTCTGGGAGGTGTTCTGTGTCATGAAAGTAGTGAGTGTGAGTAATATATGTAATGAAATTACCGCTATTTGCAATTCTTCTACCACTGCCGTGCTACCTTATGATGCAAATGCCACTTTATCTGTGTCTATGACCCCAGAAAACATGCCCCCCACTGGTTTGAATGAAATTACCGCTATTTGCAATTCTTTTACCACTGCCGTGCTACCTTATGATGCAAATGCCACTTTATCTGTGTCTATGACCCCAGAAAACATGCCCCCCACTGGTTTGAATGAAATTACCGCTATTTGCAATTCTTTTACCACTGCCGTGCTACCTAATGATGCAAATGCCACTTTATCTGTGTCTATGACCCCAGAAAACATGCCCCCCACTGGTTTGAATGAAATTACCGCTATCTGCAATTCTTCTACCACTGCCTTGCTACCTAATGATGCAAATGCCACTTTATCTGTGTCTATGACCCCAGAAAACATGCCCCCCACTGGTTTGAATGAAATTACCGCTATTTGCAATTCTTCTACCACTGCCTTGCTACCTTATGATGCAAATGCCACTTTATCTGTGTCTATGACCCCAGAAAACATGCCCCCCACTGGTTTGAATGAAATTACCGCTATTTGCAATTCTTCTACCACTGCCGTGCTACCTAATGATGCAAATGCCACTTTATCTGTGTCTATGACCCCAGAAAACATGCCCCCACTGGTTTGAATGAAATTACCGCTATTTGCAATTCTTCTACCACTGCCTTGCTACCTTATGATGCAAATGCCACTTTATCTGTGTCTATGACCCCAGAAAACATGCCTCCCACCGGTTCGGATATGCCACCCTCGACCATCAATGTCACCCCTGAACCGCACCTCAAATGTGCCCTCATCAACGCCCGCTCCATCAATGCGCATGCACTAGACATCCACGACCTTATTACCACCCTAGATCTAGATCTTCTAATGGTCACCGAAACTTGGCTACATGAAGCCTCAGGCCCCGCCCTATCCCTCGCTCTCCCACCTGGCTATGCCATCACGAGACAAGATCGCATGACCACTGGAGGCGGTGTCGCACTCATAGCCAAAGACTCAATCACCATCAGAAAGGCTGACAAAACTATCAACAATAACAGCGACTACCTTCAATTAAAACTCACCATCTCGCACCAAAGCACCATCACCCTACACCTCATCTATCGACCACCAGGCCCCCTAGGAGACTTCCAGGCCTCCATCACCCACCTCCTGGCGGACAACCTCAAACAGTCATCCAAAGCCATTCTCCTTGGAGACATCAACCTTGGCCTGAATGACGCCAAAGACCCTACAGCCAAAGCACTTGACACAGCTCTAGCCACCCTAGGATTCGTCAACACCATCAATAACCCTACACACGCCCTAGGCAGATCACTAGACTGGATCGCCCACCACAATTGCCCCATCACAGTCACGGGCAACACCCCCACCCCATGGTCCGACCACCACACCATCACCTTTAACATCCCCACCACTACAACCACATCCCACCCCCCTCCTCCCTTGCCTCCTGCCCTTACAAGGAGTGCCCGTCAACTGACCAAAGAAAGACTCCTACCCTTCTTACAGGGACCTGCCTTCACAGCCCCATTCTCCAACAACCCAGAAACTCTGGCAAAAAATTATGATACGGCCATCACAGCAGCAATCAATACCATTGCCCCACTTAAACCTCGGAAAACCAAACCCACTAGACACGCTAATGCGTGGTTCACCCAAGACCTTCTAAAACTACGCTCCGACAAACGGGCAGCATTAGCTCTTTGGCAAACATCAGGGGATGAGAAAGACAAACTCAACTTCAAATCCCTTGCAATTAATTACAAGAAAGCCATCATTAAAGCCAAAGCCAAATCCTTTGAAGAGAGAATTACTGAGGCCAAGTCGAACACCAAGGAAATGTTCGCCATTTTCAGGGAACTTGAGAACCCCACACCCACCCCCCAAAACTTCACTAAGGACAAAGAATGGTGTGACAACATCCAAACAGCCATGCGCAATAAGATCAGCTCTCTCCAAGCCAAAATCTTGAACACCAAACTAACTCTCTCCACCCACACTACACCCTCCCCACCACCACTGCCCCCATCACCCACTGAGGCCCCACCCAGCTTCTCGTTTAAAACCATCCAAGAAAACGACATGATCAATATTATGAAAAACATAAAACCCTCCAATTGCAAAGGCGACCCCTGTCCTGCCTCCATCATCAAAGACTGCGCAGACACCTTGGCCCCTTTTCTAACAGCCTTCGTCAACGCCTCTCTCACCACAGGGAGAGTCCCCGCCTGCCTAAAGGAAGCATGGGTCCGACCCCTCATAAAGAAACCCACACTTGACCCCACCTCCCCTAATAACTACCGCCCCATCACCACTGTCCCTTTCCTCCTCAAGATTCTAGACAAAGCAGCCTACCTGCAAGTCCAGCACTTCCTCGAAGAACAGAACCTCCTTGGACTGAGACAATCCGGCTTTCGCCCTAGGCATGGGACAGAGACCGACCTACTCGACCTAAAAAACCAAATGGACGACGCAAGGGACCAAGGCAAACCTGTCTTGCTCCTACTCCTGGATCTGTCGGCAGCTTTTGATCTTGTAGACCACGACATCCTCTGCCACCACCTCTCCTCCACAGCCAACTTCTCTCAAGAAGCCATTACATGGATCACCTCCTTCCTCCAAGGCAGGACCATGCAGGTCTTCTCTGACCTAGCCACTGCATCACCCTCTATCATGCTATGTGGGGTGCCCCAAGGCTCCTGCCTCTCCCCCACCCTCTACAACATCTTCACCCGCCCCCTCTTCCTCATCCTTGACGCCATGGGCATCTCTTACACCAACTACGCCGACGACACACAGATCCTTCTCACTCTGACAGGCGACTATGACACGGACTCTGCTACCCTCAACAACATCTACAACACAATTCAAATGTGGATGGCTATCAACGGCCTCTGCCTGAACTCCGACAAAACTGAGCTCCTACTCGTAGGCTCCCCTGACACCATCAAGAAACTTGACGCTCAGTTCAGCCATTTCACCATTGACTCAATCACGATCCCAGTACTTGACACGGTAAAAACACTAGGCGTCTACCTAGACTCCAATCTATCCATGACCAGACAAGTAAACGCCATTGCCTCCTCGGCCGCTTACCATGCAAAACTCCTTAACGCAATCAGACCTTATCTGTCAAAAGACACTTGCACTAACATAGCCAGGGCCATAACCGGCTCGCGACTTGATTACTGCAATATTCTTTTCCTTGGGACCTCCAACAAAAATCTTGAGAAGCTCCAAGTAATACAGAACAGTGCCCTACGCGCTGCACAAGGCATTGCCAAGAGAGAGCACATCACCGCTGCCATTAAAGCTTCCCACTGGCTCCCCATAAAGGAGAGGATCTTATTCAAGGCTCTAAGCATCACCCACAAATGTGTCCATCTTGCCGCCCCAATGTACCTTTCCCAGAGGATCCACCTGGTCTCCTCCACAAGACCCACTAGATCACCCTATGCCAGCATGCTCTCAGTACCCAGGGTAAAAAGGACCAGAGCAGGGGGCTCCAGTTTCCCGTACCTCGCTGCCGTACACTGGAACACCCTCCCTAGCTCCCTGCGCTCTGAACCCTCACTGACCGCCTTTCGGAAAACCCTGAAAACGACCCTGTTCATCTAACAATTACATGGCCTAGCCCTCATAATTGTATTGTATGATGTATTATGTGATATATCTGATCACAGGTCACTGCCTCACTGTAACCCAAGGCACAACCTGCACACATTGTAACTAAGTCTTCCTTGCAAGTAACAGTGTCACAATGCCCCTGGGCTGCCTGCGCGCTATATACATTTAATAAATAAATAAATAAATAAATATGTGTTTGAAATAAAAAAATATATATTCTAGTGGCTATTGAAGTGTCTACAGTGTTTGTGACATGGTTGAAGTGTATTGTTGTGGCCATGGCCACAGTAATATGTGCACAGTTCTTATGGCTATTATAGGGGGGTGTACAGTATTTGTAACATAGTTGACAGGTATAATGAAAGTGTATACAGTATATATAACATGGTTGAAAGGTATTGTTATGGCCATGGTCAGTGTCCAGATTCTTGGGGGCATGGCTGTAGGCTGGACACTGCCACCGTAATATGTGCACAGCGATTATGACCACACTAATATGCTCAGGCTGAATGATATTATCGAAGTATATACAGTGTTTATAATGCTCCAAATCTGGACACTGCCCATGTCCACAACAATTTCTTCTCAGACACTATGGCTACAGTAATATGCCTGCAGTAATTGATACTCGGCGTGGGCACTTAGTTGAATATGGAAAGAAGGCTGCAATCTGTGCTTGTTTCACTGTAAAGAAAAGAACGTATAGTTTGTTATAGACAATAGTTTTAAAAATGTAACTATAGTTGTATAAATATATATTTACATGTTTGACCCTCATAAGTAGTACATTCCATGTACTATGTCTGGTGCAACATGTGTGCGTGGTACACTGTTGCTTTATCAACATGTCCAAGGCATAAATTAGTTTTCAAAAATTGATTAGCAGATTTTGCTAATGAACATTTATTTGATTAGCAAATGAACTAATTTGATTAGCAATTTTGTACTAATATTGAATATCACCAGAATTAGTTGTACCCCAAGATATAGAATTAGCAAGAATGCAGAAATTATTTCTATGTACCTCTGAAGTATAACATCAGTGCGATGTCTGTAAACTGTAAAGGGTCGCCGCATGAATGGCCAAACAAAGCTCTAAAAACATTTTTCAGTTCAAGGATGTGTGGCTGGGTCATGCAGTCAGTGTTGCAGCACAGTTTTAGTGCGCGGCTGAGCGCAAGCAAGTGGCTGGTATTGATATTTCTCCCACCGAAACGGGCAGGAGAAAATTAATTCCCAGCACAGCCACCTGCACCAATAACACATCCTGCTTGCAGAAGGCCTTTGAATTACATTAAAAAGATATCTTTAGAATAAAAAGTTGGGCTAGGCTTTGCTTACCTCTTAAGGTACGTTCCTAAGTCACAGTGGGATGGTCCTCTCTGCCTAATCTTCCTCTACACTGCAGACCAATTCCTACAAAATAGGCAAAAAGCAACTCATTACCTACCCACAACAATGTACACTCACACTGGGGTGGGGGGGGTCCTCGAGAATCGACAGCCAAACAAATTCCAGTGCAGCCACTTGCCAACACCCAGCCCAGCAATCGGGGACAGCGTTGGGACCTTTCACCTTTATGCAAATTAGGAGGTTTGCATGTATTTTGCCCCAGAGCACCTGTACAGAGCTCTAAGTTTCCTGCATAAAACTGCAGAATCATTGGCTGCATCTGTAATGATTCTGACTTTTATTTGTTTTTGTTATGTGTTAAAATGCCATCTTCCACTAATGCCAGCTACCAAAAAGTAATTGGGGCTGGGGTGGGTGATTTAGGGGTGCAAAAAATAACAGTTCAAAAGATTAGATATGTAGGCTTAGCCGCAAAAGGGGAGGGTACATCGAGATCAGGACCTTTTGCTATGCGCTTCTGAACAGAGGCATCAGACTGCGAGATAGCAGACAAGATAAGTGCAGTTGGATTCTGGTAAACATTTAAAAAACTCTGAAAGACCTTTATTGCAGGCAGTGTGTGAGAGAACAAGGGTGTGTTGGGTGAGGGAGAAGGAACGCTAAGAAACATGGGACAGGGAGCAAGGGAGAGTGGGGGGCTATATGCAAGATTAGAGCGCAGTTGTGAGTGAGAACTCGGGTGCAAGTACTGTGGGTGACTGCGATTGAGAGCTATCGTGCAAGATGCATGAAAACTAGTTTTGAGTAAAAATGAGAGCTAAAGTGAGAGTGAGAAGTAGCATTATTTGAAAACATAAGTGAGTGTGAGAGTAGTGTGCATGTTGAGAGGGCTAAGTTGTGAGAGCTAGGATGCAAGAGTGAGAACTATGGTGTGGGAACGAGAGCTTTGGTGCAAGAGTGAGAACTATGGTGTGAGAACGAGAGCTTTGGTGCAAGAGTGAGCACTATGGTGTGAGAACGAGAGCTTTGGTGCAAAAGTGAGAACTATGCTGTGAGAACGAGAGCTTTGGTGCAAGAGTGAGAACTATGGAGTGAGAACGAGAGCTTTGGTGCAAGAGTGAGAACTATGTTGTGAGAACGAGAGCTTTGGTGCAAGAGAGAGAACTATGGTGTGAGAACGAGAGCTTTGGTGCAAGAGAGAGAACTATGGTGTGAGAACGAGAGCTTTGGTGCAAGAGTGAGAACTATGCTGGTGCTAGAGAAGAGTTTGGGCAAGGCTTCAAAAGAGCCAGGGTTAAAGAGGGTGAGAGATGTTGTTGGAGAGAGCCAGGGAGTAAGAGAAGGGGTGTGTGGGAAGCTGTTAGAGACATGGTACATGTGTTTTGTGACTGGGTGCATGAGGGAAAGCAAGGGTGCTAGAAAGGATGCCTGCATGTGGAGTGCTGGGAGGGTGAAAATTAGCCCAGGGAAGGTGAAATGTTGAAATTAAGGGTTGGTTAAAAGATACAAAATGTGCAGGACAGGAGAAAGAGGATGTGAAAGATGGGGGCTTGCATGAGTTACTGGCGCGAGAGTGGGCGGCCAGAAGAGAGAGAGGGCATGTGTGTGGGAGTTGATCATTGTGTGCATGCCATTTGGGGAAGGGGGAGTCAAACAAAAGAAATAAAGAACAGGGGTGTGTCTGGTGGGGGTAGGTGGAGTTTTCAGGGAGATGGTAGGGGAGGGAGGAAGAAAGGAAGGAGCGGGCCGGGCGGCAGGGTGAAATGAAAAAACAAACTTACCTGCTCCTCGACTTCTCAGGCCAGGCTGGAAGGACTAAGCCCTGCTCTCTAGGCACACCAATATGAGGCCTAGGGGAGAGGGCTTATTTTGAAATGTGCGCACTACAGCAACCACAGTGCGGCCAGGGCCTTTGCCACCAGCAGGTTACTGCGTATTCAGCACCCCTCCCTCTTCTACGAGCAGCCGGCTGCGTTATTACGGCGGGTGCTGGGTGTTGGAGAGCATCCGCTCATATTTATTATTTTTTCATTTCACCCTGCCGCCCGGCCCGCTCCTTCCTTTCTTCCTCCTTACCCTACCATCTCCCTGCAAACTCCCCCCTACCCCCACCAGACCGCTGTTCTTTATTTCTTTTGTTAACTCACAGAAGTTTGCTTTGAAAAAACAAGGTGAAATATTAAGGGTTTGATTAAAGGAGCTGAAAGAGCTCACACGAGGAGATGTGTTGGCCAGAAATTGGGTGGAAATGGCCATAGGGATTAGCATTGGCAGTCAATGGGTGGGCAAATAGCCAAACAACACCTACAAGCATTGCATTTCTCCTCATCTGCATTTTAATGCAGCTTTGCCTTTTAGGCAGCACTAAAGCACCACCTAAGTATATAGCCCAAACTAGGAATATACCAAGGAAGCCTGCTGCTCATAGAAGAGGCCTCTTCTACGAGCAGCAGGCTGCGTTATTATGGTGGGTGCTGGGTGTTAGAGGTTCTCTCTAATATCCAGCACCTGCCGTAATAACGCACCCTGCTGCTCATAGAAGGCCTCTTCTATGAGCAGCAGGCTACGTTATTATGGCAGGTGCTGGGTGTTAGAGGTGCTCTCTAACATCCAGCACCCACCGTAATAACGCACCCTGCTGCTCGTTGAAGGCCTCTTCAGGCTGCGTTATCATGGCGGCAAGTGCTGGGTGTTACAGGTGCTCTCTAATATCCAGCACCCGCCGTAATAACGCACCCTGCTGCTCATAGAAGGCCTCTTCTACGAGCAGCAGGCTGCGTTATTACGGCAGGTGCTGGGTGTTAGAGGTGCTCTCTAACATCCAGCACCCACCGTAATAACGCACCCAGCTGCTCGTTGAAGGCCTCTTCAGGGTGCATTATTATGTCGGGTGCTGGTTGTTAAGGAGAGCGGCTGCTCTCTAACATCCAGCACCCGTCGTAATAACGCATCCTGAAGAGACCTTCAACGAGCAGCAGGGTGAGTTATTACGGCGGCAAGTGCTGGGTGTAAGTCTCTTCTATGAGCAGCAGGCTGCGTTATTACGGCGGGTGCTGGTGTTAGAAAATGGCTGAGAATAATATTTCTCCCGCCCGGGAGAAATATTATCATCACACACTTACACCCAGCACCCACACCATTATGAAAAGGGCCCGGCTCCCCCACCCAAACCTCCCCTAGCACTGCCTCGGCCTCCTTACCTGAGGACGTTGATCCGGAGTGTGAGAGGGGGGCTGAGAACCACCTCTCACCACGTGATGACGCTGCATCCGGGCTGGGCTGACAAAACATTCATACAATGTTTTCAGCCCAGCCCGGGTGCTTCTCCCTCGCCGGCAGTGCAGGTTGTGCACAGAGGCAGAACCTTTAAAGGCACTATCTTTTTTTTTCTTCTTTTTTTTTTGCTGTGGAAATCATATCACAGTTGTTGCGACATGATAGTTAAAATAAACAGCAAAACATTATTATATCGCGATTTGCAATGCGATACCGCTTATTTTATGTCTTGATGTTGTAGTCATTGGGGCAAATAAATCCATGTGGATTGAAAAAAAAAACCTGTACAGATGCAGTATTTGCCATGTGCATGGGTTTAAACAGTATAGTTGCCTGAAGCGGTTGTGGCACCAGTGTGGTATATCATGCCTACTGTTGTTAAGCTTTTCTGGCCAAAAGACACTTGGACGTGTTTAAAGCAAGTATGCTTGCAGTTATTTTTGGTACCATCTGCATTGTACCTTAAGGCAAGTCCCTGAACGCTCACACCAGAGAGCATACAACCCGCTAGGGAAGAAAGGCCCAAGTCGATTTTGTAAGGATAACAAGTTTTAATCTCATGCGCAGATGAGAGCAACAGCAAAGAACTCTGCTCCTAAGAACGTTCTGCCAAAAAGAGGTTCAAGTAGAAACATTTGAATGTACCCAGCGTCATGATGATGCAACAACATTCAGTAAAAATCTGCGCGGCTGATTGGATGGACCCTATACATGCACCACCTTTATATATCACGTGGGTGCTGCGGGGCTCGTCTTCTCACGTCGAAGGTCAGAAAATAAATTAATTGTACTCCTACAATACAGCTTGTTGTATCACTCGTACTGTGCACTTGACAGGCCTCAAGATGGACACAAAGGAGGTTCTGGGACACTCTAACCTTCATACAGTCATTTCACTCACTCCCTCCACGCCATCCGGCTCCATGGTCTCCACCCTCGTTTTGAACTATCATTTATCCCTCCCGTCACCTCGCAATACAAATCACTCGATTGTCACTTTGCCGATATGAAATGTCTGTCCTCTTTGAACAATTCAGGACTTGTTACTCTGGGGTTGGTGGTCAAAGCGCACCTGGTGCCATGGAATTCAGAGGTCTTAGGGTTTAGTCAGTTATATGGGCTATAATTCGTGGTCACCCAGGAATGAGCCGGCTCATGCTTTGGCCAGTGTGAGATAACATGCAGATCAGGCGCCGGTCTCTGATTGCGGCCTTGTATGGCATATTCCTCTTGGGTTAGAAACACATCTTTGCAACACTTTTAGAATAATGAATAGACGTTGTGGCGGGTAGGGGGGTGTGGGCTATCTTTATGGGCGCTCTGGCATGGCTGGGGATTTCTTTGGTCTTGCGAATTTGGGCCTAGTACATGCAATCCCGCATTTCCCGCATAGGTCTTCCCTTCTACGAATGATTACGAATATCTACGCAAAATAGCAATGCTGCTCACGCCTTGGACCACCCCATGTAACTAGACTTTATTTGATTATACTAAGATGGGGTCCTGTTAAACGGGAAGGCATCCCTCTCACAGTTTCCCCAGTGCCCCCTTGCCCATCGCAGTGCCTCGAATGCATCTCACCTCACTTTAAAGCACCTGGTGGTGGGACGATGAGGCTGTCCCCTTCCCAACATACCTTCGAAGCATTAGTAGCACATATTGGCCATGTGAATCTATTTGTATGCCGGAGCGATTGTCTGAATTGCAAAAAGAGCCTAAATGCCATGATTTGCATTCTGCAGAAGCTGTTGAAATGCAATGGATTCACAATTTCGTATGGATACATACAGACATTGTTAATTATCGATGTGCTCTTGTGAAACATGGCTGCAGAGAGTACATGTATGGTTCCACGTGTATGAAATCTGCAAGATTTCATTTATAGGGATGTTCTTTGTTTCTAGTACTTGTAGTAAGTACATTAGGAATTCGTGTGGATCTTCCCGTGTGTTTATGGTGAATGTTATCCTTCCTATCCAGTGGGCCAATTCTTGTGCCTTCTACCTGAGACACGGCTGGTACTGTCAGGATTATTTGTGACATTTCTGTGAAGGATCAGCATTTCCAAACACAACTGGTCTGATCAGTTTAAGTGAATGGTCCCAACAATTGGTGGCAATTGGAAGAGAAGATTGATTGCTACATTTGCATAGCAATTTTCTCCAGGTGTGTTGTTGAATTTAAACGGACCAGATAATTTTTGCCTCTATCTTTTGATGGGCCTGCAGTTGTTCTTTGCTTGTTGGGTGGGATTGCAGGGAGATTGCGATGGTGTCTATTTTCTTTTCTTTGAGGTATAGGGTACATATTCAGATCTGGAGTGCACAGTACATACAGCCCTATTGTATTCTAGGGTGCAAGAAATGTCGCATTGACTTGGGTTGCATTAAAGGTGATTAAGAATAGACCATTGCGTGTACTCAGGCATGAGTGCTACATAACTAATTCCTTCTTTCATTTAATTTTTTTTTTTTTTTATTGGTTTCATAGTCAAACAATATGTTAATAAGAACAAAAAAAACCTTTATCATTATAACACAGCATATTCATCCTACAATCCCTCCGGAACCACCACTATTAAAATCTTCAAACCATAGTCAAATAAAAAGCATCATTCCCAGAGTACATCTCTTCATCTCATGCCTACCATTCAATTTAGACATTCCCAATGTTCACATCCCTCTCTATCTTCAATCGCTACCAAGGAGACCCACTAATTTTACTATTTGATCTCTGCAGAAAATATAAATTCCAGCATTTTCATAACAGCGATTACTAACTTGGTCTGATCCCTTATTAACACCCATTTCCACCAATTCAATGGACTGAGTTTCCCCCCATTGATTTAAATTCACCAAGGAAGAAACTTCTAGTCTGTCTTAGGGATTCACAAGTAGTTGCTAGGTGCTGAGGAGTTTCCACCACCCAACTGGTCGGCATTGAGCATTTACCACCCCCGGTGTTTTCCGCAGCCACTGAACCTTCCTTGTATTTAGGGTGTTCAAGCAACACCTAAGTAGCACATCTCTATACCTTGGGAAGGGAATTTTGCAGATATTTTGGCAGGAGATACACACCATTTTCCTCTAAAGTTAGCAATTTCCTCAATTTAAGACTCTCACATTGATCAATAGTGGTGATCCAGTCCGGTAACATCAACTTCTTTTTTACCATTACAGGATTATGCATCAGCATTTCCAACTCTGTCATTTCCCTTCAGAAAGTTTGCCACCTTTAATCTCCAGAATTCTAGGTGTCTATCTTGGGAATGTTTACCAAAGTCCAAGATTGTGAAGGGTTCCCTCACAGTGTCCATGGCACACTTCCTGTACAGTGAGACTGTTTTCCATAAAGCCATAGACTCCAGAGACTGTAGTCTAATTTCAAATCTTATCGCACAGGATGGCAAACTATTTGGCAGTCTCAGTGCCTTCCTCCAAAACTGGCCCTCCACTTTATCCCACCACAAGCACGATAAGTGAAGTGTGGTTTCCGCTCCATATATTAAAATTTGGCCCACCTTTTGCTTGTAAAAAGAAATTGTTGGAACCAGTTTAAATTTCCCAAATTTACGTTGGAAAGCTCTACCCTGATTTGCCAGCGATATGAACCTTGCTTGCAATCCTGGAGTTGGTCAGCCTCATTGCTACTCTTGTTTATCGTAACCCCTAGATATATCATGGAATCCACTGTTTCTAATGGGATCCCCTCCACCCTCCCCTTAAACTCCTCGGTCTTCTATTTACCTGCCCACTTCATAGTCAGAACTTTTGATTTAGTAATATTGATCTTCAAGCCGTTCTCTCTTAGCGTTCAAAAGCTCCCAATCTCCTCTGTAACCCTATCAGAGTCAGGTCTAAAAAAACCAAATCATCCGCAAAGAGAATCCACGGCACCTCCACACCATTTATTTTTTGAGGAAACGCTCTTATCGCTCTTTGTGAGATGGCCAAATCTGCTATGTAGAGGCAAAACAGCAGGGGCGCCAACACGCAACCTTGCTTTAACCCATGAAAAGTATAGATCTTTTGAGAGAGTAATCCCTTAGCTGACAGTCGAATTCTAACCAACGTATCGGTATGTAGGGCTTCCACAGCCTCTACCAAGTCCCATGGACACCCCCAGGCCCGTAATTTGGCCGACAGCTTCTTTCTAATGACTCCATCAAAGGCCTTTTTTGAGGTCCATGAAGGCCAGGGAGAGGGTGTTACCATCCTCAAGAGCTCTTTCCTTCGCCAGGTTTATAATGAAGAGATTCAGGGCCGTGTCCACCCCCTTTACGAATCCCGATTGTCTAGGATCCAAGATCCCAATTTCCTTTGCCCAGTTTCCTAGATCCCAGGGTCCCACTTTCCTCCCCCCAGTACTTAGATCCCTTAATAGGACTGTTGCAAATAGTTTACCAATTGAATCCAATAGGGCAATAGTTTCTAGGCTCCGCCTTATTGCCTTTTTTAAAGATGGGGACTATATTCGCCTCCCTCGATGAGGCCGTGATCGCTTTGTTTTTCATAATTAGGGCGACATGATTACCAACCATTTCCCCCAGAGTTCTTTATTTTATTTCAGTCTTGATTTAAGAGGCCATCGGGCCCGGCCACACAGGAGGTACTCAAATTACCAATCATCATAATGGCATTGTGTTCATCAAAAGCAAAGTCCCATCCCAGCGAGCTAACTTCCCTTTCCTCATCTGTTCCCATCCTGGGTCAGCGAATAAGGTGGAGTAATGCTGTATCCAATCTCTGCCACCGAGGCCAATGTATTCGCTTGACGAAATGCACCATCATTATTAATAGGCTCCCACATATTTTTGGCGTTTTTGGCGCAAACTGCTCTGAGAACCGACTCCGCATCATTTTGGGAACGTATTATCCTCGAGCTCATAGACCAATTTCTATAAGCTTGACAGGCTTTCCTTATCCTTTCTGTTTTATGATCTAACTCATCACTCATCTTTTTATCGTTTTTTTCATCAATCTTTGCCTTTCCGCAATCTCTGGGTCGTATACATGTTTCTGTGTGCAATTTGGTTTAGACTGGGGTACCCTTTCTGACAAAACCCCTTTAAGAGGCCAGTATAATCTATGTCCACGGGGTCTTCGCGGAGCTGATCCTGATAATGACCACTAACTTTCGCAACCTCCTGCGGTTTCAATCTTAGGTGAATTCCGCCCGAGCCTAGTTCAACCTCCCATTTTTTTCAAGGCTTCACCAGCATTCCACCCCGAGATGTATATAGCTAACAGGTCATGATGGCTACATTTCTGAGGCCTAATTGAGAATCTCTCGATCTTCTCTCTTAAGTTCTCAGAAACAAAGCAATAGTCTATACAAGACTCCAACTCCCTGCATCTCCATGTTGGACACCCCAGGATATCCCCCTCTGTGTGGGTATTTAACATGTGCATTTCTCTAGTCCTCATACTAGACATCCACTCCCTTTCTCTTTCATTCCATTTGCTCTTCTCTAACAGTCGACCCGATTTATCAAGAAGTCTGATCTTTAGTTCTCCACATATCACAATCTTCACCCCCTCCCATTTGCACAGTGCCTCATCAATAAAACTTGTTATAGAGTCCATACTTTTCATTTCTTTCCCCATATTTACTTGCCAATATATGTTGATTAAAATCAGTGATAAATTGGAAGTATCTGCTTTTTGTTTTAGAAGGAGAATCTGAACATAGGGGTTGGGGCATTTAACTTCCACCACAGACCAGCCAGAGTCAGTCTTAATTAACGTTAGCAGGCCAGCGTAAGGACGGCCCATTAACCCGTTAGGAGCTGGATTCAGTAAAGCCACGTAGCCATCACATTGGGGGGGGATTTCCTTAACCAGGTCCTTTGGAACATCAAAATGTCAAATGGATCTAGATCCGGGACTTTTTCACTAAAGAGAGACCAAAACCCTGTGGAGTTCCAACAACCTATCTTCAGGAGGGCTGGTCTCCTTTCCTCAGGAGTCTAACCCGCTATTGGACTGCTTAGCACTCCCACCAACCAAGACCAAGAGCTCCCCTCACTCACAGTACTCTTGAGCTTCACCCTCTCTTCTTCCTTTGATTTTTTTTTTTATTTGCAATGGTAAACTTTATAGAGGTTAAGTCCTTGTTTGTCCTCCCAGTCATCTCTTCCTTCCTTTCCTTAGACAATCTTGGCTTTACCCTTCCATCTTTCTTCTGGGGTACAACAGTAGGCACAGCCTTCTTAATGTCCCTGGAGATCGTCGCCTCTCTCCAGTTAGCTTTTATCTGTGCATGATAATCACTAATGTTGTATCCCAAACGCAAGAATTTCTCTTTCGATGCCAGCACTAGAGCTTTCTTGAATTGGGACATTAGATGAAGTGTGACCCAGTCAGTCTTTTTCTCTTCCACAAATTCAACAATCTTAATATCTCTGGTTGCAAATGTATGCGCTGGTATTATACAATTTATCAGTCGCAGGACATTCCTTCTGTTTAACACCGTCATTTTTTAATCAGTCTCGATTCTTTCAACATATATGTTAGCACTCAGCCCTTCCTTTCGTTTTCAAATTTTCTTTTCTATTATCTGCCCATGTCTTGCCATCTCTTGTTCTCTTATCCTTACCACAGGCTTTCATTTCCTCGCCTACGTTTTAGATCTTTGTATGGTCTACCTTAGCAGCCCCATTTCTTTTTTCCTCTAATGTCTTAAAAGCAGCCTGAGGACTTTGTGGGCCTTCCAGGACCTTCATGGGCACAGGATAAGCACTGCCCTTTCATTATCTTCCGCTGCCTTAGGCATAACCTCTGGCCCTTGGGATTTTTCCATTACCCCCTTTCCACCCAAGCTGGACCGTATCTTAGCAGCCGCCTTGGGAACATTATCAATGAGACCCGCCATATTTTCCCCATTCTCAATTGCTCATATCTGTCATCTTCATCAGCTCTCTCCATTTCTTCAATCAACACACTTAAATCCCCTGCAGGATGATGTCTCATCCCCCAGCTCAGTAGGCACCTCGAAGACCATCAGTAATTCCAGGTTGGCTTCTTTTGGCAAGGAGAGATCCTTTCTGGCCTTTTTTGGAGCCGAGATGGCCTTTTTTGGAACCGGGAGATTATCCCTTTCAGGGAGGGAGCAAATTGTCTTAAGAAGGCTCTAGAGCCCTTTGCGTTCTTTCTTGAATTAGATGTCATATTTTTTGTTTTTTTACCAGGCTGGGTTATTTCGTCTCAACTTCCACTGGGGCTTTACTGGGATCTTTTCCTTTCTTAGAATTAAATACTGAGAAAACGTTCTTTCTGGAAGGCTGTTCCTTGATTTATCACACCTGACAACCAGTGTGTCAGCCTCCAGCTCCACATTTGCTAAGCTTGGTTTAATAGGTTATGATTTCTCACCCCTTACTTCTCGGGGAGGGCTCTTTGTTCGAGATGAGTCCTTAAAATGGGTTCTCATCCATTGGCAGTCTTGAAGGAGGGCCTCCATCATCAGAGACGTCTCCATAGTTTCACGCCTTGCAAGATCGCATAGTCTGTTTTGCCATGCTGCAGAAGTTTCTGCTTCCTTAGCCAGCCTTTTTCCACTCTTGCCTCTAGAAACTCGAGCTCAGACAATTTGCCGGACAGGCCTATAATCAGAGCGGACTGGCCTAGTAGATTATTATTTATTCCCTCATATAACTGTGTAAAGGGAGCCAGTGATGTTGATAATGATGCCATCACTAGCTGCTGTAAGTGCATCATATCCACAGACTCCAAAGTATCCACAGCTCCTTCATCGTGTCGACTGCGGCTCCTAATCACCGAAGGCGTGTACACGAAGCCGGAGAGCTTATCTCCTCAAACACTTTAGCGCTTCCACCATCTTCATCCCAGTCCCAGCTCCTGTACACGGATCCAGGATGAGCTCTCCCTCTCCCTTTTTCTTTTTCCTTGAGAGGAATCCTTTTACTCCTAGGACAACTCCTATCAAGCGTCACATCAATTCTTGACATTGTGGTCCTCACACCTCTTTGTGGTGTGATCGACTCACCCCCAGTCTGTTTATCCGCGCTGAGTGCCGCTTCTATTCCTCCTTTTCCTGGCTCTCCACCACAGCATCTGCTTGCAATAGTGACTGATCTAGCAGTCTGAGGAAGTCATTAACCCTAGACCGGCTTAACTTCTTTTGCCGCACAATTTTCATAGTTAAATCTGCCAGATCCTTGGCCAATTGATTGGCTAGATCTTCATTTGTGCTTATACTAATCGTTGGGCATCCAACTGTTGTATCCCCCAAAATTTGGTTTCCAAGCTGCTGGGCATGAGTTTTGATTAGCCCCATTATGAGCTTCCACTGGGATTTTTTAGCCTCGGGCAGGACTTCATCTGGGTAATTTCCATTTACACCGTTCGGTGATAGCAGCAGGTTTTTTGGAGCTCTAGACTCTGTTTGAGTGCCTTCGCCTCTCGCCTCGGGTCGCAGCGTCATTGGAAGAGGCAGGATAATGTCTTTAAACTTCATGACAGGATTATTTGTTTGCGGTTGCAAGGTTTCCTTCCTAGAGTTGAGGTCTCTTTTAATAACACCAGACTCCATCGGCGGCTTATCAGCATGATTAGCTTCACCCACCATTCCCACCCTACACCCCGGAACCTCGTCCACTTCCCCAGTGGGATCACCCGTATACAAATCGTGTCTAGGCATTGGAATATGCCGCTCCTCCACCGGGGGAGAAATGCAGTCTTCGGGCAGAATAGTAAACCCCGCCTCCCGTGCTTTCATGCAGCCATGGCCACGAGACATTGCTCCTTTCCATCGCGGACACCGCTGACCTTGTATCCATTGGTATCATACACCCGGAGCTGCGCCACTGCACCCCAGCAAACTCCAGTCAACTCCACTTCGAGGAGGAAGTGAGGTTATGTAGAGGGAGTGGTCAAGTCCAGGCGGGGGTGGAGGGGCTAAGAGGGTTCAGAGGGCTTCACTGTTCTTAAAGCACCAGCAGCACACCACAGCTTCTGACCAAATTCTTGATTTAATGTTGAAAATCCAGCCATTGACAGAGAGTAAAACGCCGTAGTAGGCCCGCAGAGTCTCTCCTCCAGTCAACTCCACCTGCTTTACACAGAGAGTAAAACGCTGTAGCACTTGCCTCCACTTCCTTCTTTAAAGATTGTGCTGCTCATGTCAACTAGTGTGTGGTCGAGGGTTAGACCTTGTGACTTGTAAATAGTGACAGCATGGGCAAGAGACAGCGATAATTGTTTACTGTATACATACATGTCTTTAAAAAGAAGGAAAGGGGATTTCTTTTTAGTTGCTGCAAGTTTGTCAAAGTGGATACTGTTTGCATGTGCATATGTTTGGAAGCTAACGTGCACGTTTTATTTTCATGTTTTCGTCAGTGACTTCCAGGTAAATGGTGAGAGGTTCATCATGTAGCTGTGATTTCAGCACTGACAAGTCTTCTTCAGATAGTTTGGATTGATACATTTTATTTTTATTTATTTATTGTGCATTTGGAGGGCGCTTCTACATCAAGAAATTGTGATTCAAAGCGCCCACAGGGCAGCAGGGAGGGAACATGGGAATGAAAACCAAATATAACAAGGAGAGAGAGAGGCAGACCTACTGGCAGAGAGATAGAAAGAGAGAGAGAGAGAGAGAGAATGAATGAATGTGGGGGGGGGGGTGGTACGTGCTAGGAGTTCCATGGAGGAGAGTGCTAGGCAGTGAGTTCCAAGCAGCTGTTAATTGCCTGGCAGAGATCACTTGGTAAGAGTGGTCAACTGCCTATACAATAGGTGCAGGCCTGTGAGACGGCACAGGTCAGTGGGCATCCAAAGGCAAGTGCTGGGCGTGGACGCAGGCTGAAGGCGATTGGGGGATGGAAGAAGGCCAGAACCCAGAAGGACACATAAGGGCCCTGGTCACCAATTTCAGAAACTGTGGGGTTTGGTAGGGAGAAGGAAGAGGAGGTGAAAAGGAAAGTATTGAGGAGCTTCTGGAAGTTGAGGAGATCCAGCTCAACACGAAGAGGTAAAGGAAGGGGCAGGTGTTCCAGAGGAGGGAGTCAGCTGAGGAGAGAGATCGGCCACCAGCTCGCTGATTAGCGAAGCGCTTGTCACGCAGAGAGTTGGCACCAGAGGAGCTCAAAGATCTGGAGGGAGAGTATTTGGCAAGAGCCAGTTGTGTAGGTAGCAGGGTCCCCAGCCCCAGACAGCCTTATGGGTGATGCCGAGGGATTTGCATTCGATCCTTGCAGCAACCGGGAGCCAGTGGAGATATTTTAGGCTGCAGAGACACAGTCCCTGGGCTAGAGGCCAAGGATAAGTCTCACAGCTCTATTGTGGATAGGCTGCAGGGGACGGAGAGAGGGGGAGGGTAGATTGATGAAGAGGCTGGTGCAATAGTCCAGCCTAGAGAGTACCAGAGCTCTAGAAACATTGAGCTTCTGGGGGAACGCGAGGAAAGGGAGGATTCCTTTGAGGTGGAGTTGAAAGTGGGCCTTCTTGGAAATGTCCTGGATGTGAGGGGGGAGAAAGGAGATGGAGGAGTCGAAGATGACTCCAAGGTTTCTGGCTTCAGATGAACCAGAATGGGGAGAGCCCATAGAGGGCGGCCAGACTGAAGGGAAGAAAGAAGGAGCAGGTGTCCCAACGGGAAGGATATCAGTCTTGCTGGCATTGAGGCAGAGATCATTGGAAGTGCACCAGGAGTGGATGGCAGATAGGCAGTCAGGAATGATGGAGGAAGTAAGGAGAGGATCAGAGGGAAGTTTGGAGAAGAGTTGTGTGTCATCCGCATAACACTGGAAGTATGATAGGGTATTTATGACGCGCTTAATATCCAGAGGTTTCTAAGCGCTGACTCGGGGATCGAACCTGTGGTGCTCAGTGTTGTCTTGCTTTCAGGGCGAGCATGTTGCCCCTGAGCTATCCTCCCAAGACAAGGGGAGAAAGTGGAAATTAGTGAGCAAGCAAAGAGAGAGATGTTAAAAAGCCAGGGAGAAAGGTTGGAGCCCTGGGGAACGCCACAAGTGGTGATAGAGATGGAAGAGGAGAAACAGCCCATGATAACCTGGGAGGGACGGTCTGTGAGAAAGAGGTCAGCCAGTCCAGTGCCTTCTCCGAGATACCAAGGGTATTGTGGAGCTGTTTTATAAGGATGGAGCGGTTGACTGTATAAAATGTAGAGGAGAGATTGAGTAGAATGAGAACAGCTGGAGAGTTACTCAATAGATGCAAGCCGTTCTTCACTGGTGTTCAGGAAAGCAGTTTCTGTGCCTCTGGATGCTCGGAATCCAGCCTGACAGACAAAGCCAGCGGGTCTTGCTTGGATAATTTTGAAGATAATTTTGTAAAAAAACACAAATGTCGATTTAGTACTCAAAATTAATCCTGAGCCGATTAGGGCTTACCTGCATTGCAGCAATGTTGTGTGCTGCCATGATAAACAATGGGGGAGGTCTCCAGGCCCCATGGCTTCCTGTAGGAGAGGGTTGGCCATCTTCAGGAGTGTCTTTGTCTAGTATAGTTTCTATTTCTTCTTCTTGTTGGCGTTCATTGTCCCAACATATGTTTGTACTGTTCAAAATTGTGTTATTCTGCTTTTATTTTCCTTGAATGCAGCTTCAAATGGTCACTTAACAATTCTTCCTATTTTGTCCAAGGTTTGAATTGTTGCAGTAAGGCCATGTAATAAAGTTCTCTATGCTGAGGAGATTGGAAGGATAACTTTACATGGTTAATAAGGCTCAGTTTGGGAAGCTTAACTAGGCTTCAGAATTTAAGACTGGGTATTTGCACCTTGTCTCATCTGGCATAACATTATTTTTGTAGGAATAGTTTTGGGCTATGTTGTATAAGCTCATGTGTTCCGAAGCAGTACTTCTGATGGATAGTATGTGTCAATCATGTTTTTTAAAATGTCTTGACAGTTGGGATCATTTGTGGCTATAGTTTCATTTTCTTCATAGGATTTAAGTACTCTTTTTCGGACCAAGGTTTAACCAGACAATCTTTTTTTAGATTTCCCATATAAGGCCGTACCTGTTAAAAGATCTGCAGCTTCGTAGCACCCGCATTCTCTATGGGAAGAGCATTTTTATGCCAAAGCTGTACAATTTTTGCGTCTGAGTTTTGTCAGATGAAATGTCATCCCAGAGGTCTTTTAGCTCTGTTTTCTCAGCTTTGGTGAGCTAGGCTTGCAACGCAGTGGAATTATCTGCAATGTATTGTATATCTATGTTTGCATTCCACAAGAGGGCATTGATAGGATTGTAATCATTGATGTACTTTAATGCCTCATTTCTTTTAATGTATGTGTTTTGGGGAGATTTTCCATTTAAAGTGTGCCAAACAGAAGACCTGAAACTATTTACTTGACCGTTGGTGCAAACTGGTCTAGGCAAGCCAAAGTGACATTTGGTGAAGTATTCTCCTCAGTATTTGCTGCAGTTATGTCTTTGAAAGCTTAAGATTTGTGTCCGCAGGTCAGTATCTGTGTCTTCTGAAGGAATGTCACAGGGAAAGTAGTGTTCAATACATTTTAAAACAGTGGCATCGCTGTCATGGGCAAACGTGGGAGCATCTTTTATCCACAATAGCAGTTGGATGTGTGGTTCTCCTCTGGATTGATGTTCTTTTCTCCAGATGAAGTGTTCTACCCTCCGAGAGGAGGGCAATTTGTGTTTCTGAGGGAGTGCAGGATGGCAGAAACGATGGTGAAAGTATTGTGATACATCGACGTGATCAAGAGAACAGAGTTCTCCTGCACTTTGTATGTCTATTCCTTCTTTATTCCGGTTTGCAGTGCATAAGAAGTTGTGCAAGTCATCCCATGTGTATTCTGCACAGCTTCAAGTAACAAACCATGTGGGAGGGCCTAGTTTCCTCAACATATAACGCACATAAGCGTGATGTTGGAACCAGCATTCCTCTGTACCACGCATGTTTGCCAAGAGATTTGTAATACTTGACTGCAAAATGTAATCTTTGTCTTTTATCTTTTGAATTAGTTGTGTAGCTGACATGGTTAAGAAAAGAAATGAGAGCCTGTTTTCAACTCCCTAGAGTTGCTAGCTCACTTTAAAACAAGAGATGGAAAATGTATTCAACATTTTGCCGGAATCTTGGGTTTTCAGAATACATTCATAAAGAATGATATTCTGATGCACCGGTTTATGTTGGTCTGTCATCAGGTCTTCCTCCTTTTCTGTTAGGAAAGAGTAGAAGAAAACAACGTGCTTCTAACCTTTTTTCTCCCGAATTTTCTGTGATGCTGGAAATGCATCGGAGGGACAGCGCCTCTGTATCCTTGTCCTTTATTGCGTTTTATCTTGTGTTCGGTTGTGTTTTCTGCACAGAAGTTAATGTGGGATTACTGACGGTGCAGATCTCTCCTTTGGTTTGGTGAACAGACCCTTGGGATACCCTTATGGCACCCATGGGTGGGAGTACAACCCTGTACTCCTAGTGTATGTTTTTGGGCACCTGTGTGTGACCCACAGAGCAGGGTTTGGGCTGTTGGCAGCTCCATGCTGAATTGACAGGTGTCATGAGCATCCTCCATTTTGGGATGCATAGCCCTGTCATTGGAATCCCGAAGTCCTGGAAAGCCCTGACCTTGTCCCTTACCCCTGACTGGCTGTTGGGTGGAAGTTCCATATATGGTATTGTGGGGAAGTCCAGGCCAGACTGGCTGGAGCCTTCTCAATGACTGTATGTTGTGGGTAGGCCCGTGGGGTGGGACCTGGGAGAATGGAGTGTGTGACGAATACGCATTTCTTGTTGTGGATGTCTAGTTTCTGGTATGTGACACAAAGACTGAGAAAGCCCTCCCTGGAACAGGTATGAATGGATTGTGGAACGTTGGATGGCTGGGTACTTGTCCCAATACACTTAACTTGTCGTGAGTGTCTGGAGAGAAATGAATGACCTGAATGCACTATGCACCTGATTGGCTGCCTGACAGCATGAATGCCCTTCTGAGTGATTGGTTGCCTGAGTGTGACCCAGCAGAATGAATGAGAGACCAGCTAGTATAGCTGGGGGCCACTGATGCTTAATCTTGAAGCCCTGCTGGAAGAGAAGAATTGCTGTTGCTCTACTTCATCGATCTGAAAGCTGTTGTGTCTCCAAGAACTGATCCAAGAGAGGACCTGGATAGGAGACCTCTCCCCGAGCTACGAGGGACCATCGTGCACAGCTAACATTCGCTGAAGCGCCCTGGAAGCCAGCCTACGAAAGACTGTCACCCGGAGACAGAGACTGCTGAGGAGACCGAAGAGAAGCAACGGACAGCCGTCCACCGTCGTTGACCAGGGTTCACAGGTTTGCTATAACCACTGGAGGCTCGTCAAAGCTGTGTTGCCCAGAGGCGAGAACCGCTTGACGATGTGCCGTAGACGACCGTAGCCGCACCGCTCCCGTTGATCAAGACACTTTGAATCCAAGGAATCTTTCGCCCACACCGTCGACCACTTTGTCCCGCCGGAGAAATTCAAGGCCGCCGATGCGCTGAGCAGAAACCACTGGTGGGTTTCCTGCCACCTTAAGACCGCAGAGACACAGATGACCTGACGACCTTGCTGGGTCAAAGTTCTTCATAGACTCTTTGCGATCCTGAACTATCATCGCCGAGGTGCCCCGCACACCTCATCTTCGCAGGACGTCAATGACCGATCTTCAACGAGCACCGCCAGGACCAGAGCTGCTGCCTCGCCGTCGTTGTTCACCCTTTTCTTCATGGGATCTTCAAAATCCTTGGCTCCTGCCTTAAAGGGAGCCACTCAAGAAAGATCCGTCGACAACCGGACGTCGAACTTTGCTATTCCAGGTACATTCGGGTTGTAGAACTATTTAGAAAGATATAAGACTCATACTGAACAATATATGGACTGGGCTTGTGTGATATCTTTATTTACAGATTGCCCAGGTGGGGGGGATCCTTACACAGAATGGTCTCTTAATCGTGGGAGAGACTGTCCTGTCATTGCTTGATTTAGACCTTTGTTTCCTCCTATGTCTATTGTTGGTTCCCTTTATTCATTGATTTGTGACACATTTGACGACAGTACAGTTGATGTACTTTAATAAAATCTGATAGTAATTGTGGTACCACGTAGAACTGGGTATATATTTGCCATTGTAGATTAACTGAGCACAAAGTGAGGTATTGTGTAAATAACCTTGAACCTTAATTATATAAAGACTTTGTTTCCACTAATATAGTGTGTGGACATTCCTTTGTGGGTGCTTGGGGACTACATTGTACTTAAGAACCAGCATTCATCACCTACTGAGAGCTTAAGCCTTGATTGCTCGACCTTCGCCACCATATAGAGCATCTTGGCTGGGGTCCTCTGTGCCTCTCCTCTACCATATAGAGAGCATGAGTACAGATACCCCTACAGTCTTTACATTCTCATTGGAGACCCTTTGGCTTGACGCATTTGCTCGAGCTGATAACTTGGGCAGCCGGGCCGTTAAGCCCCATTAAAGACCTTGGAACAGGGGCTTAACACCACATAATGTTGCAGTGATTTAAGTAGTCAGGATGTTCATACATAGGATATTGCTATTGTATTTAGAAGTAAGGGAAACGGTTTTGCAAATATTCCTTTTACAGAGGACTTTAAATCGTAGCCCTGTGCAGACCAGGTAGGCCGGTAAATCCCGGGCCCAAAAACAGACGAGTCAGAGTAGATGACAAAGGCCTGTTTTTATTAAACAATCGTGAAAACAAGGGAACCAATTAAGAACACATGTCTCAAGGCTCTCTCCCTCCATAATGCACAACAACAGTTTAAGAGTCAAAAATTCATAATTTCTGATGTCCCAATGTTATCTGGGTTAGTAAAACCTATGGAAAGGTGGGACTGGGTTAGAGGTATCCTTTACCCACAGAGCAGTGCACAAGACCGGCTCAACATACCTACAAGAGAAGATAAAACCCTACCTTCCTTCACACACCCTAAGATCAAGCAATGCCCTCTTACTTGTGATTCCATCCTCCATTTCTGCCAGGATTGGAGTCTCTGCCTTCTCAACTCTGGCTTCATCTCTGTGGAACTCTCTCCCCTCACACATTTGACACACCCATGACTAGATGGCCTTCCACAAAGCACTAAAAACCTGGCTCTTTCCATAATGCTGATAAGACCTTCTAAGGCAACTGAGACCCTGCAACCCGTCGACAAATGTTCAAGGAGATACCGAGCAATGACACCACTGTAAGCAACTAAGTCCCTAATAAGGTCACCCTGAGCGCAGCGATCGCAAAACACGTAAATGAAATCCGGAACAGTGGGCTCATAAGAATAAAACCTCCAAACCAGACACTCACCTCTCCGATCACTATGCTCACTCTCTACTCTACATCAACACACAAAAGAGCGTATCCACACCCCTCAATCAATTTTGGCCTAGCTGCGCAAATACGAACAATACTCCCTGACCACCTCAACACCCTGCTAGAATGCAGCTATACCCCACGAAAAATCGACCTAGCTGCACACATAAGCGTCCTACACAGGCCTAACGCAGCCAGAACCCAGTCTAGGAGTCCACCTCCAGACTGAACACATTCAACTGATCTCGATACCACCACACCTAAGGCTAGGATGCAGCTACCATCAGGCAATCGCATTGGCTGCCCATGTAATGAGTGAACCCGAGCACCCTATGATACCCTACTCTCTCGATTGACCTGGACTACGGTCCCTGAGGGCGTCAACCTACCAGCGCTTTGAGGTCATACTAATGATATATAGAGCGCTATATAAATGCCAAATAATATAACATAATATACCATAAGCATATAATCTGTATGGATCGATGTTCTGATTGGTCTTACTCTATCTAAGGGTTCCGCCAGGGACCACGTCTAAATTGATAAGGATGATTACATGTCATCTCTACACTACATAAAAAATCTTTGAGAGCAGTGATTGGTTGGCACTGGCTTCACCAACCTTGATTCTCAGGCAGGTCATCAGCACATGAGCAAAATGTATGGCAATGGGAGGACATCCAGGTGCCGCCTTTCCCAATTATAACCCAGCATCTCCGATTTCCTAGGCCATGAGTCAGATTTCCTAGGCCAAGAGTCAGAGCATTTAGCTCTGAACTGGATTCTATCTTGTATTTTTCATTCACCCCCTGGAACTGAGAACATTATCGGCTTGGAACTTTTTGGTTAGAGTTATACTTTGTTGTTGGATTGGAACATTTGTGTACTTTTAAGACCAGAGACATTTTCCTTTGCACCTAAGAGTCAGTTTTACAGTGTGAGGGCCAGAAAAGGATTACAGACACTGGACATATACTTACTTTTGGACAACTTGACAAAGGACAGATCATTATTGCATGGGGGGAGCAAAGTAGCTGAGGATAGTGGGAGGCTGTTTTCACTGACAATCATTTGGAGGATGTCCTACCTGGAAGAGAAAAAGGATGGGCGAACCCTCTTTTTTAGGGGGCCTGACTCGAGAGGGTTGAGAAATATACAGATACGTGGGGGTAGAGTCAAAGGCTTCCCAAGCCGATAGCTTGACAGGAGGTCGCTATAGCCTTGCAAAGAGAGCTAGATAACTACTAGCTCAGAACAAAAAATCACCGTGGATGAATAAAACAATATAAATTTATTTAACAGGAAGACATTTTTGTGCCATAGTGTGGCATGTATGCATACATTAAATCTGCATTGTGAAGGAGTAGTATACAGTGGTGACAGTCTATTTTCTGTGTTGTTTTTTATCACAACACATTGACGTTGTCGACACTTGAGTTTGTGTTTCTGGTTCGGTTGATAGCTGACATAGGCAGAGGCTGATAGAGATGGGACAGCGCTGCACTAAGGATACCGAACTGTCTTCAGGACTTGGAGGTCGAGTTCAGACCGGATGAATGAGTAAGGTGTCGTCCTATGGTAAAAGAGGCTATGTTAAAAACGGTGAGGATAGAATATGTCCACTAGTGGTGAGAAAAGCAAGGCAAAGGACCTACCATGTGGACGTTGATAAGCGCCACGGCTGTCTGAGTAAATTGCAGCTGCTGGATTTGCGGCTGGGGGGTCAATCTGCAGGTGTCAGAGGCCCCAGTCTAAGTAAAAGAAGGTCAAAAAATGACTGGTAAGAATTAATCTGTGCATAAGGCCGTTACTACAACAGGGACTAACTCGTGCTGCTATGTCCAGTGAGCAGCCATGACTCATGAAGAGCGCTCGAGTCAAAAGTGGGTGGGAGTTGCAGTTCTAGTGATTGTTAGGAGTCCGTTACTACGTTGTGCTAAGATATGAGGGTGGTACGTGGCACGAGTGATGGAGGACAGAACCAGGGGTGAGTCGTTGGAATAAATGCTAGAGTTTGATTGTGACCAGAACAAATGGTGCCAGCAGCGCGGGGTATTACGGATCTTACTTGTGCGATAGTCAGGAAAAAGAGCTGTGTCATTGCCGTCGGTTGCGCTGGACTGACTGCGCATGTCAGGGTTTAAAGCGAGGCAGTGGTGCCTACAGGGACTGCGCATGCGTCCGGGGATAGTGTAAGGTGTGGGCACGGTCGTGCTGTATGCGTCGGTGTGCGCATGTGTGTTGGTCATGTGTGCGTTGGTGCGCGCAAGCTGGATGAGTGATGTATGATCATGGGCAAAATTACAATTAGCACCATTTGTAACATGCATTGTTATTCCTTGAGACATCAAAAAGGAAATACAGTTAAAGGCTTGTGAGCGGATATTATCGAGTCGCTAGGTACATGCTACATTCAATGCTAGCACTGCAGAGTTACATATGGAATCATGTATTGCAATAAAGCGACGTGAGTCATCAATACCATAGTGCCCAAGAAAAACAGTTCACAATTTCTGTATCTTTTCTGTGCGGACAGATTAAGGACATGAATACAATACAATAATGAAAGGAGTCATGTGTTGTAGTTGATCACAGGCAAGTGCCAGAAATAGATGAATCACGAAAAAGGAATGAGAGATCTTAGTGGCGCTCTCTATCATAGCGCCTAGAAATTGTTACAGGTGTGACCAGTCCACAATGACTGTATTCGAAGTAAAAACAGGGAAAAAAAGACACTGGGGAGTGGCAGATTAGACTTAGAGTAACTAAAGGTTGAAGGGAGTGTGCTCTGGTAGTAGCAGGAGACCCATGGGAAAATGGGAGGCCATAGGTGGGTCAAGGCACAGTGAGGCGAGCAACACTTTACTTATTAAAGAACAGGTTCCATTCGATGGAAATGTTAAGACCCTGTCTTACAGAGTCCAGTCGATAAATCCATTTTTGCTCGAGTTTACGAAGGGCAAGATCCCTGTTGCCTCCGTGGGAGGGGTTGCCTACTGTTTGCAATATTGCCCAGAAGATGTCGTTGTGAGTGTGATTCATCATCTTGTAGTGTGCCACTAGTGGTTTGTCTTCTATTTGGTTTCGTACGCTGGAACGGTGTTCACAAATCCGTTGTCGAATTTTTCTCTTGGATTTGCCTATGTAAATAAGATCACATAGGCATTTGATGATGTATACGGACCATTTGGTTTTACAGTTGGTGAACGAGTTAAAGGTCCACTGGTTTCCTTTCAGATCAATGGTCTTGAGGTTGGCCGTGAGATTGCAAACGGAGCAATTGCCGCATTTGAAGTGGCCTTTGACAGGTGGGAGGTTCCACAGTGTGGTTTGGGTACTGTCTGGAGCATCCCCTTCTGTGTACGTATGTACGAGTCGGTCTTTCAGATTACGACTTCGTTTGAAGGCAAATCTTGGTTTTTGTGGTTTAAAAGATTCTGTCTGTAGCTTGTCCCAGTGTTTTAGAACTGCCTTTTTGATTGAGTTACTCAAGGGAGTGAAAGTGGTGATGCAGGTCATTTTAGAGTTGGATTGATCTCTGATGGTGGGATTGAGGCAGGCCTTCCGATTAGTATGTTTGACTCTTTTTCTAGCTTGACGAATAATGTGGCTGGGGTATCCCCGTTCCTTTAGACGGGTAGCAAATTCTTTACTCTTAGATTCGTATTCAGTTAATGTAGAGCAATTGCATCTGATATGTAAGAATTGGCCATAGGGTAGGTTGGTTTTTAACCCTAGAGGGTGGAAGCTGGAGTACTCTAGTAGAGTGTTTTTGGATGTGGGTTTGCGATATAAAGTGGTGCTGAGCGAGTGGTTTGGATTCTTGGATATCGCTAGGTCCAGAAAAGGAATCTGATTCTGACTGTACTCCATGGTAAATTTGATGCACTCATTTTGTGAGTTCAACCACAACAGGAACACGTGAAGATTGTTTTCGGTCCCTTTCCAAATCATGAACACGTCATCAATATATCTTAGCCAACATCCGATCGAGTCTTTAAAAGTATTGTGTTTGTTGTAGATGGAGTTCTTTTCAAAAGTGTCCATGAACAAGTTAGCCACGTCCGGGGCGAAAGTAGCCCCCATGCTGGTCCCGTGGCATTGTTGGTAAAAAGAGTGTTTGAAAATGAAGTAATTTTCCTTGAGAGCTAGTCGGGTGCACTCAAGGAGAAACAACAAAAGCCGAACAAGACGACTTTTTAGTTACCCTGGACGTTTAGTCCCTCTACACGAGCATCCCGCAAATGGAATGTTTAAAAGTCCTCCAAACCTACTTAGACGACAGGAGAACAAGAGAACCACCTACCGCCTTTCTCCTTGAGTGCACCCGACTAGCTCTCATGGAAAATTACTTCATTTTCAAACACTCTTTTTACCAACAATGCCACGGGACCAGCATGGGGGCTACTTTCGCCCCGGACGTGGCTAACTTGTTCATGGACACTTTTGAAAAGAACTCCATCTACAACAAACACAATACCTTTAAAGACTCGATCGGATGTTGGCTAAGATATATTGATGACGTGTTCATGATTTGGAAAGGGACCAAAGACAATCTTCACGTGTTCCTGTTGTGGTTGAACTCACAAAATGAGTGCATCAAATTTACCATGGAGTACAGTCAGAATCAGATTCCTTTTCTGGACCTAGCGATATCCAAGAATCCAAACCACTCGCTCAGCACCACTTTATATCGCAAACCCACATCCAAAAACACTCTACTAGAGTACTCCAGCTTCCACCCTCTAGGGTTAAAAACCAACCTACCCTATGGCCAATTCTTACGTATCAGACGCAATTGCTCTACATTAACTGAATACGAATCTAAGAGTAAAGAACTTGCTACCCGTCTAAAGGAACGGGGATACCCCAGCCACATTATTCGTCAAGCTAGAAAAAGAGTCAAGCATACTAATCGGAAGGCCTGCCTCAATCCCACCATCAGAGATCAATCCAACTCTAAAATGACCTGCATCACCACTTTCACTCCCTTGAGTAACTCAATCAAAAAGGCAGTTCTAAAACACTGGGACAAGCTACAGACAGAATCTTTTAAACCACAAAAACCAAGATTTGCCTTCAAACGAAGTCGTAATCTGAAAGACCGACTCGTACATACGTACACAGAAGGGGATGCTCCAGACAGTACCCAAACCACACTGTGGAACCTCCCACCTGTCAAAGGCCACTTCAAATGCGGCAATTGCTCCGTCTGCAATCTCATGGCCAACCTCAAGACCATTGATCTGAAAGGAAACCAGTGGACCTTTAACTTGTTCACCAACTGTAAAACCAAATGGTCCGTATACATCATCAAATGCCCCTGTGATCTTATTTACATAGGCAAATCCAAGAGAGAAATTTGACAACGGATTTGTGAACACCGTTCCAGCGTACGAAACCAAATAGAAGACAAACCACTAGTGGCACACTACAAGATGATGAATCGCACTCACAACGACATCTCCTGGGCAATATTGCAAACAGTAGGCAACCCCTCCCGCGGAGGCAACAGGGATCTTGCCCTTTGTAAACTCGAGCAAAAATGGATTTATCGACTGGACTCTGTAAGACAGGGTCTTAACATTTCCATCGAATGGAACCTGTTCTTTAATAAGTAAAGTGTTGCTCGCTCCACTGTGCCTTGACCCACCTATGGCCTCCCATTTTCCCATGGGTCTCCTGCTACTACCAGAGCACGCTCCCTTCTACCTTTAGTTACTCTAAGTCTAATCTGCCACTCCCCAGTGTCTTTTTCTCCCTGTTTTTACTTCGAATAGAGTCATTGTGGACTGGTCACACCTGTAACAATTTCTAGGCGCTATGATACAGAGCGCCACTAAGATCTCTCATTCCTTTTTCGTGATTCATCTATTTCTGGCACTTGCCTGTGATCAACTGCAACACATGACTCCTTTCATTATTGTATTGTATTCATGTCCTTAATCTGTCCGCACAGAAAAGATACAGAAATTGTGAACTGTTTTTCTTGGGCACTATGGTATTGATGACTCACGTCGCTTTATTGCAATTCATGATTCCATATGTAACTTTGCAGTGCTAGCATTGAATGTAGCATGTACCTAGCGACTCGATAATATCCGCTCACAAGCCTTTAACTGTATTTCCTTTTTGATGTCTCAAGGAATAACAATGCATGTTACAAATGGTGCTAATTGTAATTTTGCCCATGATCATACATCACTCATCCAGTTTGCGCGCACCAACGCACACATGACCAACACACATGCGCACACCGACGCATACAGCACGACCGCGCCCACACCTTACACTATCCCCGGACGCATGCGTAGCCCCTGTAGGCACCACGGCCTCGCTTTAAACCCTGACATGCGCAGTCAGTCCAGCGCAACCGACGGCAATGACACAGCTCTTTTTCCTGACTATCGCACATGTAAGATCCGTAATACCCCGCGCTGCTGGCACCATTTGTTCTGGTCACAATCAAACTCTAGCATTTATTCCAACGACTCACCCCTGGTTCTGTCCTCCATCACTCGTGCCACGTACCACCCTCATATCTTAGCACAACGTAGTAACGGACTCCTAACAATCACTAGAACTGCAACTCCCACCCACTTTTGACTCGAGCGCTCTTCATGAGTCATGGCTTCTCACTGGACATAGCAGCACGAGTTAGTCCCTGTTGTAGTAACGGCCTTATGCACAGATTAATTCTTACCAGTCATTTTTTGACCTTCTTTTACTTAGACTGGGGCCTCTGACACCTGCAGATTGACCCCCCCAGCCGCAAATCCAGCAGCTGCAATTTACTCAGACAGCCGTGGCGCTTATCAACGTCCACATGGTAGGTCCTTTGCCTTGCTTTTCTCACCACTAGTGGACATATTCTATCCTCACCGTTTTTAACATAGCCTCTTTTACCATAGGACGACACCTTACTCATTCATCCGGTCTGAACTCGACCTCCAAGTCCTGAAGACAGTTCGGTATCCTTAGTGCAGCGCTGTCCCATCTCTATCAGCCTCTGCCTATGTCAGCTATCAACCGAACCAGAAACACAAACTCAAGTGTCGACAACGTCAATGTGTTGTGATAAAAAACAACACAGAAAATAGACTGCCACCACTGTATACTACTCCTTCACAATGCAGATTTAATGTATGCATACATGCCACACTATGGCACAAAAATGTCTTTCTGTTAAATAAATTTATATTGTTTTATTCATCCACAGTGATTTTTTGTTCTGAGCTAGTAGTTATCTAGCTCTCTTTGCAAGGCTATAGCGACCTCCTGTCAAGCTATCGGCTTGGGAAGCCTTTGACTCTACCCCCACGTATCTGGATGTCCTACCTGGTACTCAGCTAGAGCATAAAAACTGTGAAAATGCACGATAGCGCTGCAAGGTGTCTGAGGAAAGTGGTTGTTCTTTGGTCCATCTGAGGCAGGAGGGACCGGATACACTAATCCAAACAACCTTACCAGAAGGAGCAGCAAGTGTGTTTTGACAGGGACTTACACAAGGTAAGCATTATAAACTTGATTGTCTGCCAAAGTGTCCTGATAGACTTTCAAATAGTGATTTACTGACCTACAGTGCGGCAGTGTGATTTTCTAACTCCCCACCCCCAGTGAATTCACAAAGATGCCGGGAAAAGTCACAAAAATGTGATAAAACAACCAGTGAGCCAGGAGAAGGAAGCAATTCTCCTGGTTTGTAACTCAGACTCTAAAACAACAGACCAAGGAGGCAAGTTTGGGGAAACAGAGCCAGAAAGGAAGAGTCCTGGTTGCTTTCGGTTTGGCACACGCCTGTTTGGATTTGTCACTGCCCATTGAACTTGTTATATCAGGAGAAGGGGGACATTCTCCTCATTCCCCCCCCCTTTTGAAATGGAATTACGTTCATCAAACTGTCACAGATGAACTTTCACTGAACTGGTCGTCGTGAGTTCTTTGAGTTATTAGTGGGAGGGCTGAGAGTATAGGAGTATTTGGGACAGAGGACTGTATGCACTTTGGTCTTCCACCCTGACGATGAGACCACCGCCAATTATCTTTTCTTTAGGCAGGGATTTCACCTTAGAATTAGGCAAAGGCAGGTTTTTGCTCTAATTTACAATAAAAGGTTATAGACAAAATGCATCCTCTATGTCCGACTCCTCACTCCAGCGTACCACAACAGACTATGCAGACTGTAGATGATTCCAGCACTTGGGGTGAAAGGTCACACATCACAAATAATGCTACCAAGATAAAGGTGTAAATGGATGATTTAGCAGACACGAACACTATACAACTTCACTATGTTGTTCCTCCTAGTGACCCTTCCGGCACAAATCCAAACCCCTCTCTCCAAGCTCATCATTTTTTACAAACTAATGACAATGAAATGAATATTGCTTTGCTTGTGGATCTCGTTTTTTGTTCGTTAAATAGCATCTCATACCCCTGATCCACATTAGCACTAGTGGTACCCCTATTGTTTGTATTTCAGTCCATACAGCAACCTAACTAAGACGTGGCACCCCAGGATTGCTCTTCCGTATAAAATCTCTGGCACAGAGTCCCCCACATGTGGTGGTCGACCAGGCCACTTCGCTGCTCACACCTCTGTATTTCTATAACTCACAACAAGTAAATAGCATGGCTGAGGGGCAAACCTTCAGCTACACTTTGGAAGAAACTGCAGAGATCATCAAATGTCCCTCCATTTTTGATCCCACCAACCCTAACATCAATAATGCACCAGTGCCAGGAAGCACTGATTTATTAAAATTAAAGAAAAAACAATTTAGGACAGAACTACATGGTCACTTCTTGTGGGAATACCTCAGAAATAACACAATTACAGCAGGCCTAATTGTAAGGAATGAACCCTGTCTCCTTTTAGGTGATAAGGAATAAACTACCACCTTCAGCCACATAACAGTTAAATGTAGTCGGGATCTCATGGTCCTGACCATTACCACTGTTCAAAGAATAAGCAAAGCCATCCAAAAGGAATTCGAACAAGAAGAACATAAGTTCTTAAATGACACCACCATCATTGATACACGCGAACAACTCGCAGCAACTAATAAATTGCCGGAAGAATACAAGAGCAACAATATTACCAAAAAAACAAAGAAACAACACCTGCCTCAACAACCTTTTTTAGGAGAAGGTGGCATGATGGGAGTACCAGGTTGGGGCCCACCATGGTTCTACCAATTCACCCCGATGATGCGATCACGAGGCCGCAGGAGAAGGACCCATTAAATCAATCACCCATTCCCATTTTTAATCTAGCCAACACCAAGTTGTCACCAGCCCAGACATCACTCTTATCCAAAGGACTGACTTTTGTCCCAACACACCAAACTGACTGGTTCAACACAGAAACCGAAATAAGAAAATTCTTCAGAACAATACACTTGAAAGTTTACTTTGACAATGACAACCACATAGAAAATGAGGAAGACTCCGGACTTCGTGTCCCCGCAACTTTTATTCCACCAGACAATTAGGTACCCCACGAGATTGTTGCCTTTGAAAAATGTATCATGGCAGATCTTAAAAAACTAAAGACTAAAAAAATGCAGCACCATCACAATATTTCAAGACAAGAAAGAGGCAATATCTGATTTGTCTAAAAACAAAGCACTAGTGATTAAGCCTGCTGATAAAGGAGGCGGTATTGTGCTCATGACATCAGAACAATATAAATCCATGGTCACCACACTTTTATCAGACAGTGCAAGTTACAAACAAATCAAACACGATCCCACTAAACAAATCACGTCTGAGATTTTAGAAATAGCTACATAAGCTAGAGACCGAGAATGGATCACACCCAAAGAAGGGGAGTTTCTAACCACCAATCAAGGAAGGATTCCCACAATATATGCACTTCCAAAGATCCATAAAAATGCTGAAAACCCACCAGGGAGACTCATTGTTTCCTGATGTGGATCAGCACTCGAACCGATATGTCGCTTTATTGACTCATTTTTGAAACCGATGAGCATCAAAACCTTTACATATCTTCGAGACACAACCCAAACGATGTAGGTTTTCAAAGGTCTTAACTTTGATACTAACAAACAACTGCTACTGACATTGGACATCTGCTCATTCTACGGGAGCATCCCACAGACAGATGCAATAGAGTGTATGCTCAAATTCCTCACTCAATTTCAACTACAAAACCGTGTCCCTGCCAAATTTATAATTGAACTACTCACTTTAGCTTTATCTAAGAACTATTTTGTGTTTGACAGTCAATTTTATCTGCAAGCAAAGGGTACCACAATGGCGGCCACATTTGCCCCTATTCTGGCTATTTTATATATGGCTGATTTTGAAGAGACCCATATTCTGTCAACCAACAATCCCTTCAGGTAACAAATCCGTGAATGGAAGCGATACATCGATGATATTTTGTGCATCTGGGAAGGTACAGAATCAGACCTCAAACTGTTCCACTCTTGGCTCAACAATAGAAACCTTAACATCTGTCATGTATAGGCATTCAAGCAGTGCAAAGAAACGGCTGCATAGCCCTTCAAGAACACTGCAACCAGGTGCCTGGAAGTTGGCATGGCAACGCTGGCGTCCTCTCAGTGTTTCCTACGGCCGACGCTGGAAGCCGCGGAACGCTGTCATATGACCTCTCCTTTTTAGGCACCGCCTTCACTTCGTATCGGTGCTTCTGATTGAGAATTGGTGGCGCTTCGTACCTTGTGCATTGTATCCTGTTCCCTTGAACCCCTGTTGCAGTACCCTTCCCCCTCCCCGCTCCCTCCTGTATTCCTGATTGCCTCGTTTCCTCGACCCGGACCGTTTCCTGGCTTTGATTCTGGACTGCCTTGTTCTTGTTTGCTGCCCGCATCGTGCTTCGACCTCGGACTGCTCACGGACATCTTTGCCTTCGCCCAATTGTTTTGGTTACTCTTTGTTTGTCTTCTGGATCCTCACTCACCTGGATTGCATCTGGGTATTTTGGGATTGTCGAACTTTGGAACCTTTCGAACTTTTGGATTGTTGAACTTTGGAACCCGAACTTTTTGGATTGTTCAAACTTGATACTTGGATTTCCTTGCTACGTACACTAACAAGTGTGTATTAGGCGTCCTCGTGCCGGCGGGATAGGTGGTTGGGCTTGTCTTGGATTCTGGATTGTGGAGTTCGGATTTGCTTCCCTTCCTTTTTTCCACCTGACTCTCCCCAGCGTTGATCAGAATAAGAACACGGTAAGCCATAGGCTCGCATGGGAAGGGGGTTGTTATTGGAATTGGATCAACACGTATTGCATTCTTAAACTGTTGTGTTCGGGTCTGGTCAGAAGGGCGGTTGGTTATACTTTCTGTGTTGTGTTAACCCCTCACTTGCAGATCCAACGCCTGTCCTCGGCCACTCCTACCACCCTGATTTCACCGATAACAACTCCTGCGGCACGTGTCTTCATCTGGGTCGTCTGGGTCTCATCTGGCATCCGTTCTTTCCTCTGATTGATCGCTCTGGCTGTCTATTCCTGGAGCCAGAGGGTTCCATCAGGAGGAAGAACTCTTCGGCTACACGACGTGGGCAACTTGCATCTGACATAATCAGAAGCCTTTACAATGGATGCCAATGAGACGTTGACCAATATTTTACAATTGGTGGCCGACTTACGCAATGACATGACTGCGGCTCATTCAGCCACGCAGCGACGCATTGATGAGTTGCAAGCAGGGTTTCAACCCCTTGGGGCAGCTGCTCCTCCTGTGGCTAGTGTCTCTGGGGCAGGTGCTGGTCCTCCCCAACAGGGTGCTGGACCAGTTTATATGACTGCCCAGTTCCCGTTGGCTCCGCCTGAATGGTTCAATGGAGACCCCAAGACCTATAGGACCTTTTTGAACCAATGTAGACTGCATTTTCTGTGCCGTCCTGCCTCTTTTCCGGATTCCACTACCAAGGCGGCGTTTCTGTTATCCCATTTAGGGGGTACCGCAGCTGCTTTGGCCAATCCGTTGTGGAAGATGGCAGTCATCTTCTTTACAATTGTGATGCCCTAATTGAGGCTATGAGTCGTGTGTTTGACACACGTTACGCCACACAAGCTACTGATTTGGAACTGCTTGGTCTCCAACAAGGCAGTTCGCCTCTCTTGTCTTATTTAGCCAAGTTCAATCAGCTGGTGGCGGAAACCGGTTGGCCCGAAGAAAAGAAGGCCTCTCTCTTCTATAAGGGGCTATCCGACTCCTTAAAAGATACACTGGCCACTGTCCCGGTAATCCCTACAGCCTTTTCGGAATTATTGGATTTGGTTCTCCAAATCGATTCCCGACAAGCAGCACGGAGGGGTGTAAAAAGAACGGCTCCTCCTGTTGCTCTCTCCGTTCCTTTACCTGCCGCTGGGTCCACGGAACCCATGCAGATCGGGGCACTTAGAACTCCTTTGTCGGCAGAAGTTAGGGAACACTGGAAGAAAAACGGCCTATGTTTCTACTGCGGAGGATCAGACCACTTACTCCGAGAATGTACCAAAAAACCCACTAAGAAACAGGGAAACGCCAAAACCCGGTGACTGAAGGGGTCCAGATGCCGGGTGGTTCTTGTATAGATCCCACAGTTTACAGTCCTATTGTCTGTCTGTTTCCCTGTCGTTTCCCGGTTCTGAGAAATGGGCCGTGATGATGGTCTTGCACTCAGGAGCCACGGGGAACTACGTGGATGCCGCCTATGCCCGGGAGTTGGGTCTGCCGGTTATGCATAAGACATGTCCTGAAGTAGTGAATTCGGTGGATGGCTCTTCCTTGGTCTCTGGGTTAGTGACGGAGCGGACCACTGATCTCACCATGATCACAGACTGCGGTCATCAAGAGAGCATATATTTTGACCTCATTGAGGCACCGCAGTTCAAATTCATTCTTGGCTTACCATGGTTAAAATTGCATAACCCCTCTGTGGTTTGGCATTCTGGGGAGGTATGTTTTCTCTCGGAATACTGTGAAAATAAGTGCCTAACTATCACTTCAGAGACCCCCAGTCCAAGTCATGCTCTCGCTGAAACTACCCGTACTGTGGGGGCAGTAGTCAACACTGTCCTTCCTATGGTGTACAGGGAATATCAGGACGTATTCGACGCACGTGGGGCAGAGGTACTTCCGCCACACAGGCCCTATGATTGCCCCATTGAACTGATTCCTGGAGCCAAGATTCCGTCAGGGCGGATATATTCCCTGACCCCTAAGGAGGAAGTGATCTTGAAGGAATATATTGACAAATCCTTGAGTACTGGCTTTATTCGTCCTTCCCGTTCACCTGCTGCCTCCCCCATGTTCTTTGTCCCTAAAAAGGAGGGGGACCTGCGTCCCTGCATCGATTACCGTGCTTTGAATGCCGTCACGATCAGGAATCAATATCCGATACCTCTGATTTCGGTCTTATTGGACCAATTGGGTGCAGCTAAGGTGTTCACTAAACTGGATTTAAGGGGGGCCTACAATATTGTACCGATTCGCGAAGGCGACGAGTGGAAGACTGCCTTCAAAACCAAATATGGCCTCTTCGAATACTGCGTTATGCCCTTTGGCCTGTGTAACGCTCCAGCGACCTTCCAATACTTTATCAACGACGTATTTCATGACATGCTTGATCAATATGTCGTTGTTTATCTAGACGACATCTTGATCTACTCTCCTTCAGTGGACACTCACGTCGTCCATGTCTCTAACGTTTTGCAACGTTTAAGGGAGAACCACTTGTATGCCAAGTTGGACAAATGCAGGTTCCATGAAACTGAGGTGGAGTTCCTAGGCTATGATATCACTAGCTGGGGAGTGCAGATGAGCCAGTCTAAGGTTACCGCGATATTGGAGTGGCCTTGTCCTAGTACCTTGAAGGCCCTGCAATCCTTTCTAGGTTTTGCAAATTTCTATAGGCGGTTTATCCAAGACTTCTCAGCCATTGCCTCTCCACTTACTAAACTAACCAGCACCAAATGCTTGTTTAAATGGAACAATGACGCTCAACGGGCTTTTGAGACCTTAAAGTCTGCTTTTACCACCGCTCCCATCCTTCAACATCCGGATCCGTCTCTGCCTTTTATTGTAGAAGCAGATGCATCAGATGTTGCTCTGGGAGCCATCCTGTCCCAACTTTGCCCAGAGTCCACTGGTTTACATCCTGTTGCGTATCACTCCAGAAAACTCACCTCTTATGAGAGGAATTATACGATCACAGAACGGGAATTGTTAGCAGTGAAGGACGCCTTTGCAAACCTGTGGGACTACTACAACCCATGCCTATACCAGATATACCTTGGCTTATGGTTTCTATGGACTTCGTAGTAGAGCTTCCAGTAGTCGATGGCTACGACACTAGATGGGTGGTCGTGGACTACTTCACAAAATCAGCCTTGTTTGTACCCTGCCAGGGGATTCCTTCTGCTCCTGTTTTGGCAGAGTTGTTCTTAAAGAACATCTACCGAAGATTTGGTCTGCCCTCCATTCTCGTTACTGACCGGGGACCACAGTTCACTTCTCGCTTTTGGAGGGCATTGACTACGACGCTGGGTATAGACGGCAGGTACTCTAGTGCATACCATCCACAAACTGATGGGCAAACTGAGAGGCTGAATGCCACTATGGAGCAGTATCTACGATGTCTTACCCTCCAACGCCAAGATACGTGGGTTTCTGTTCTACCGCTGGCGGAGTTCGTCTACAACAACTCTATGCACACGGTGACTGGGGTATCTCCATTCTTTGCCTTGTATGGCCAACACCCCCGTTCTTTGCCCAGTATTGCTGATTGGCCGTTACATAATCTGGCTGCCTCTGGTTGTCTTAGGAATCTAGCAGATACCCACGCTATGGTCAAGAGTCAGCTACTACAGGCCCAGTCACATACTAAGTCTTCTGCAGATGCACATCGCTCCCCGGCTCCTAGCTACCGACCGAGGATGAAGGTCTGGTTGTCCACAAAGAACCTACGCTTGCCTGGTCGACGAACCTTGTTACCTCGGTTTGTGGGTCCCTACAGTATTCTGCAGGTTATTAACCCTGTTGCCCTACGATTGGCCCTTCCTACTAAATGGAAGATACATCCGGTATTCCATGTCTCTCTAGTGAAACCATGCCACCCATCTACCAGACTACCTGCTCGTCCTCCGCCGATTAAGGTGCGCGGTTTTGATGAATTCGAGGTGGGTGCGATCTTGGATACCAAGGTTCGAAGGGGCAGGCGTCTCTATCTGGTCGATTGGAAGGGCTATGGTCCCGAAGACCGTACGTGGGAACCTGCGGCGAACATCCATGCTCCGGCCCTTTTGTCTCATTTCTGGTCTGCTTGGGGGTGAGACCCCCTTTGAGGGAGGTTACTGTCATGTATAGGCGTTCAAGCAGTGCAAAGAAACGGCTGCATAGCCCTTCAAGAACACTGCAACCAGGTGCCTGGAAGTTGGCATGGCAACGCTGGTGTCCTCTCAGTGTTTCCTACGGCCAACGCTGGAAGCCGCGGAACGCTGTCATGTGACCTCTCCTTTTTAGGCACCACCTTCACTTCGTATCGGTGCTTCTGATTGAGAATTGGTGGCGCTTCGTACCTTGTGCATTGTATCCTGTTCCCTTGAATCCCTGTTGCAGTACCCTTCCCCCTCCCCGCTCCCTCCTATATTCCTGATTGCCTCGTTTCCTCGACCCGGACCGTTTCCTGGCTTTGATTCTGGACTGCCTTGTTCTTGTTTGCTGCTTGCATCGTGCTTCGACCTCGGACTGCTCACGGACATCTTTGCCTTCGCCCAATTGTTTTGGTTACTCTTCGTTTGTCTTCTGGATCCTCACTCACCTGGATTGCATCTGGGTATTTTGGGATTGTCGAACTTTGAAACTTTTCGAACTTTTGGATTGTTGAACTTTGGAACCCGAACTTTTTGGATTGTTCAAACTTGATACTTGGATTTCCTTGCTACGTACACTAACAAGTGTGTATTAGGCGTCCTCGTGCCGGCGGGATAGGTGGTTGGGCTTGTCTTGGATTCTGGATTGTGGACTTCGGATTTGCTTCCCTTCCTTTTTTCCACCTGACTCTCCCCAGCGTTGATCAGAATAAGAACACGGTAAGCCATAGGCTCGCATGGGAAGGGGGTTGTTATTGGAATTGGATCAACACGTATTGCATTCTTAAACTGTTGTGTTCAGGTCTGGTCAGAAGGGTGGTTGGTTATACTTTCTGTGTTGTGTTAACCCCTCACTTGCAGATCCAACGCCTGTCCTCGGCCACTCCTAGGCCACTCCTACCACCCTGATTTCACCGATAACAACTCCTGCAGCACGTGTCTTCATCTGGGTCGTCTGGGTCTCATCTGGCATCCGTTCTTTCCTCTGATTGATCGCTCTGGCTGTCTATTCCTGGAGCCAGAGGGTTCCATCAGGAGGAAGAACTCTTCGGCTACACGACGTGGGCAACTTGCATCTGACAACATCCAATTCACAATGACATCTAGCAAATCAGCCATCAGTTTTCTAGACCTGAAAATTGAGCATGTCAATGGGGGTCTAAAATGCAATCTTTTTAGGAAGCCAGTGATCGCAACACCTTGCTGCATTTCTTAAGTGACCACCCTAAACACATAAGAGAAAATCTACCCTACGGTCAATATCTCCGTATTAGAAGAAACTGTTCTGAACTGAATGACTTCTATGAACATGCGGCTGACCTTGATGCAAGACTAAAAGAACGAGATTACCCCCACCGCATTATCTCACAATCTAAAAAAAGAGCGAGGTTCTATAACAGAGACCCCCTACTGAAAGAAAACACAACAACCCAAGAATCAAGAATGACCTGCGTTATCACGCATGGTACACACACTTCACAAATCCGCAAACTCATATGCAAGCAGTGGGCCCTGACCAGACTTTGTCTACCCAATGAACCTCTACCTCGTTTTTCTTATAAACGAGCAAAGAATTTGAGAGATCAACTGGTCCACTCGAGATTCGTCAAACCGCCCCCAGGTTAGGTCTCTGGAATCTGCGAACCACTCGGGGACCCTTCGAAATCTAACTAACTGCAAGACCAGATAGGCCATTTATATTATTGAATATCCTTGTGGCTTGCGATATGTGGGCCAAACACAAAGACCGGTCCATGTGAGAATTTGCGAGCATAGATCTCGCATCAGATGCAAGAACCTGTCAGCACCTCTGGTGGCCCACTATATGGAAGCACGCCACTCACCAGATGATATAACATGGTGGATTGTTGATACTGTTACTAACTCAACAAACATCACAAGCAGTCTACTGCAAAAAGAAGCAAGGTGGATACACCGTTTAGACAGTTATTATAATGGCCTGAACGAAGAATATCTATGGCCCACTTAATATACACTGTGCTATTTCCACCTCACTTACCTTTCTCTTTTGCTGAATGCAGAGCACCTCCACATTTATGTCACACTACAGGGAGTGTTAACTATGCCACCTGACTACTGGCTGCTGGGTTACATCACAAGACCCAGCTCCTTTCTGCTTCAGCCCTGTATCTGGGGACCTATCCTTGCAGGTCCCCCCAATTCGATGTATTTATCTCCCTACGGGCCGCTGTAATCACTGGAGCCATGTCCAGACGTTTTTACATTCTCAACAATCCTTTGCAATTGCACTCACGTCTGGCATATATTCTTTGACTCTAGAGCACGCGCGACCGAGGCTGTCTACACCAAATGCTCTACAGACTCCGCTTCCGCGTTTGGTTGCCACAGCAACTCAGGCACACACGGCACTGGTAAATACCAAGTGCCTTGTGTCCCGTCTGCTTCTAAGCTTTTGGACTTCGCCCACCTGACCCTCTACCAAGCCTTTAGGTTCAGTTTTTGCAATTTTCCTTCCCCCATGCTTCAATCCAAAGGGGCCTTTATTAAACCACAACTCGGGGTGCAAAGGATCCAGACTTTTGGATCACTCGATCATCCCCACTCACACACCCCTTGCTCTATCGGTCTTGGTATGGTCCGCTTGAGACCCAGGAAGGTAGTCTATGCAATGGCCGCAGCTTTCGCCACACTTGGACCGCGCCGCTGCCTGGCTACTTCGCAGTCTGCCGCACACAACAGCTGCTGCATGCGCCTGAGACCCAGCAGGGCTGCCAGCCTTCGGCTTCATTCCGAACGCTCTTCTCCACATATTGCAGGTATTTCTAACCTGTTCTTTTTTGTTCTTTGGCACGTTTCACAAAACACCTTGCCTTTCATTTCTAGGTACTTGATTCCCTGGAATACAGAGGTGGTCAGTGGGGTACACCCCAGGTCTGAACATGTGACTCTGGACATACGCTTGTGTAGTCACACACCTTGCTTACTCCTGCTCGTACCACAGGGTAAGTATTTTGTGGACTCCATCTTTGATTTTTCTTAGCATTCCCCTTGGAAGAGGCTTCCCAGCATCATTGTGTCAGCATTCTTTGCCCAAACTCTGATACACACATGTATCTTCTTTTTCTGCCTCCCTCTCCAACAGAGACCGCAGCTCTTCTTTTCTGCCCTGAGGAAGGCCACATATAGATGCTATTAATCATGGCATAGGCCGAAACGTGTGTTTCAGTGCCCTACAGCCCAACGGAGGAACTCATCTTCTAAGCATCCTCCTCAGAAGCACTAGCTATTACTCCTTATAAGATTCACCATCTTTACACGTTGGCATTTAATAAATCTGAAGACTTGTCCAAACATTAAGCAGGTCTACAGTCATGAAAGGACTACAGCCTAATAGGATCCATACGTAACAATATCCTGACCTGTTTTTGTTGTCCCCTTCTCTTCACAAGCAGGAATTGTTCAACTTTTTGTAAATGAGTTAATCCTGTTAGATATTTGTTATGACTACTTTAATTTAACTACTTTCCTTTACCTGTGATTTGTCAGCTCTAAGGATTTAGTTTTGTAAATATACATGTATCTTTTGTTTGTATATACCTTTAACAAAATCTTTTGTATCATTTTGAAATATGTCATATGTTTTTGGTTGTTTTTAAATGTTTTTCTTTTTCAAATTTAAATATATCAAAACTTTAACTCCATCTGAGTACACTTTCACTTTGTTGTTCCTCCTAGTGACCCTTCGGGCACAGATCCAAACCCCTCTCTCCAAGCTCATCATTTTGCTTGTGCATCTCATACCCCCTGATCCACATTAGCACTAAGGGTACCCCTATTGTTTGTATTTCACTGGGGTCACTACTACTGAGAACCATCCTGCATGTTACATGTGATGCCTGCGATTGTGAACGTGTTGAAACTAATAATGTGCTTCTCCTTTTACTTCAATAGGTGACTGATGGGCCAAACAATGCAACAACAGTGATTGTAAATTATCTGGACTAATCAACTGCAAAGCTTCAAACCAGCATTACTGACTAATGATAGAAATAGGGTTTGAGAATGATAGCACCAGTGCTTTATGTGTTGCCTATTATTCCCGGGAGAACACATATGAGTGCTAGTTTATTTAGATTCTGAATGTAAGGCTAGTTTGTTTTAATATTTTTGGGAAGCACCAGTAAATTCAAATAACAGTATCCATCCATGTAGAGACTATTTTAAAAGCTTGTGAGAGAAAGAAACTCGTCACTAGAAGTTATCTACAGGTGAGAAAGTTCACCTGTGCCCTAATTTGATAAAAGGTTCAGTGAAAAGGGTCCTCTTATTGAGAACCTGCCAAAATGAACTGGTGAGAAACCAAACACGTGCCCAGAATGCAGAGAATGTTGCCATCTCAAGAATATATTTATTGCCCACATGAGTACTTAGGTGAACAACCTCATCAGTGCACTGAATTTGAGAATAGCGTCCAGTTGCAAGATACATGTATCTGCCAACAGCAAGTACATACAGGCCAGAAACCTCATGAGTGCATTGAGTGTGGGCAAGGGTTTATTTGGAAAGGAGAGCTTCATATCCACCAGAGAACACATACAGGTGGGAAACCTTATGAGTGCACTGAATGTAGTAAAAGGTTTGCTCAGAGGGGACATCTTTGTGACCATCAGAGAACACATACAGGTGAGAGACCTCATGAGTGCACTGAATGTGGGAAAGGGTTTGCTCAGAGGGGACATCTTATTAACCACCAGAGGACACATACAGGTGAGAGACCGCATGAGTGCATTGAATGTGGGAAATGGTTTGCTCAGAAGGGAGTTCTTACTGTACACCAGAGAACACATACAGGTGAGAAACCTCATGAGTGTACGGAATGTGGGAGAGGGTTTGCTGAGAAGGGAGCTCTTACTATCCACCAGAGGACTCATACAGGTGAGAGACCTTATAAGTGCATTGAATGTGGGAAACGGTTTACTCATAAGGCCTATCTTATTAACCACCAGAGAAGACATACAGGTGAGAAACCTCATGAGTGCACGGAATGTGGGAAAGGATTTGCTGAGAAGCGAGATCTAACTAGCCACGAAAGAACACATACAGGTGAGAGACCTCATAAGTGTATCGAATGTGGGAAAGGGTTTGCTGAGAAGGGACTGCTTACTCGTCACTTGAGAACACATACGGGTGAGAAACCTCATGAGTGCAGTGAATGTGGGAAAGGGTTTGCTCAAAAGGGAGATCTTACTATTCACCAGAGAACGCATACAGGTGAGAAACCTCATGTGTGCCTTGAATGTGGGAAAGGGTTTGCCCAGCAGGGACAACTTATTGTACACCACAGAACACATACTGGGGAGAAATGTAATGTGTGCACTGAATGTGGGAAAGGATTTTCTCGGAAGGCAGATCTTACTATCCACCAGAGAACGCATACAGGTGAGAAACCTCATGTGTGCCTTGAATGTGGGAAAGGGTTTGCCCAGAAAGGACAAGTTATTGTACACCAGAGAACACATACAGGTGAGAAACCTCATGAGTGCATTGAATGTGGGAAAGGGTTTACTCATAAGGCCTATCTTAATAACCACCAGAGAAGACATACAGGTGGGAAACCTCATGCGTGCACTGAATGTGGGAAAGTGTTTGCTCAAAAGAGAGAGCTTATTAACCACCAGAGAACACATACAGGTGAGAAACCCCATGAGTGCACTGAATGTGGGAAAGGGTTTGCTGTGAAGGGAGCGCTAATTCGCCACCATAGAACACATAGAGGTGAGAAACCTCATGTGTGCACTGAATGTGGGAAAGGATTTGCTCAGAAGGGAGACCTTACTGTCCACCAGAGAACACATACAGGTGAGAAACCTCCCATGTGAACAAAATGTGCAAAAACTTTCAGTCGGAACAGTCCCCACATTAGGCACTAGACTAAACGTAAACTTGAGTATCTGTTTCCGTGTACTTAATATGGGAAATACTTCAGTGCACAGGATGACCTTATCTGTCAGGAGAGAAGACATGTAGGTGGTGAAATCTCCCCTGCAATGGAAGCTTCATAGAGGAGACGGCGGTGCTTCTTCAATGGGACGGAGTTTGGCTATTGCCTAAAATTGTGAAGAACCCACCTGCACAGCTGCGCCCAGTTTCCTTTGGCTCACAGATAGTGGCTGAGTATGATTGGATACATCTTGGGTATTTGGAAATCATCACTTCTGGAATATTCTGAAAGGAGACTGAACCTTCTGTGTTAAGGTACCCATCCTACGGAAAGCTTTGCCTAAATTAAAGGGCACCAGCATTTTGAAAAAGCTTAACGACTCTGGTTGAATCAATAACTATAGACCCTTGTTGGATATATGGGGAAACTGTTCCATGATCTGTAGAGTAACTGTAAAGAACACACGCATATTTTACATGAATTGCTATGTACGTAGAAGCTTGAATTACAAAGAGCTAACATTATTCTGTTACATAATTAAAAAAAATACCCCTATTGGGAATGACAATTACATTGTTATACCCCCATAAATGAATCTAACTTTCAATTCAAAGCATCGGGTTTAAAACATTACACATTTAAATTATCTGGAATCCTCTGTAACACACTGCGAGAAGGTTGTAGTCTCACATAGCTAATTAGGCTAACATTGGCACAACAATTGTGAACATGCGATGTTCATCAAAGGGAAAACATGGAGAATGGAATCCATGAAACTGACATTTCCAATATTACTCCAGATTTGGTTTACATGAAATTAATGCCACACCTGAGAGGCCCTCCCACAACGTTCAACTTTTGCAGCAAATTCTCCATCACTACAGCCTCCTCAGGATCCCCTCTAGTGTATTACACTAATGCCTATCTCTAGTGGAACACTCCTCTCCTCAGGACCCCCTCTAGTATGTTACACTATTGCTTATATCTAGTGGAACACTCCTCTCTTCAGCATCCCCTCTAGTGCATTACACTATTGCCTATCACTATTGGTACACTATTCTCCTCAGGATCCCCACTAGTGTGTTACACTGTTGTCTATCTCTAGTGCAACACTCTTCTCCTCAGGACTCCCTCTAGTGTATTACACTATTGCTTATCTCTAGTGGCACACTTTACTCCTCAGGATCCCCTCTAGTGCATTACACTATTGCCTATCACTATTGGTACACTATTCTCCTCAGGATCCCCTCTGGTGTAATACACTATTGCCTTTCTCTAGTGGAACACTGTTCTCCTCAGCATTCCCTCTAGTGTATTACACTATTGCCTATCTCCAGTGGAAGACTCTTCTCCTCAGGATCCCCTCTAGTGTATTCCACTATTGCCTATGTCTAGGGTAACACTCTTCTCCTCAGCATCCCCTCTAGTCTGTTACACTATTGCCTATCACTATTGGAACACTCTTCTCCTCAGGATTCTCTCTAGTTTATTACACTATTGCCTATCTCTAGTGGAACACTCTTCTCCTCAGGACTCCCTCTAGTGATTTACACTATTGCCTATCTCTGGGTGAACACTCTTCTCCTCAGGATCCCCTCTAGTGTATTACACTATTGCCTATGTCTAGGGTAACACTCTTCTCCTCGGCATCCCCTCTAGTCTGTTACACTATTGCCTATCACTATTGGAACACTCTTCTCCTCAGGATTCTCTCTAGTTTATTACACTATTGCCTATCTCTAGTGGAACACTCTTCTCCTCAGGACTCCCTCTAGTGATTTACACTATTGCCTATCTCTGGGTGAACACTCTTCTCCTCTGAATAACATCTAGTGTATTACACTATTGCCTATCTCTAGTGGATCACTCTACTCTTCAGGATCCCCTCTAGTGTATTACACTATTGCCTATCTCTAGGTAAACACTCTTCTCCTCCAGATCACCTCTAGTGCATTACACTATTGCCTATCACTATTGGTACACTATTCTCCTCAGGATCCCCACTAGTGTGTTACACTGTTGTCTATCTCTAGTGCAACACTCCTCTCCTCAGGACTCCCTCTAGTGTTTTACACTATTGCCTATCTCTAGTGGCACACTTTACTCCTCAGGATCCCATCTAGTGCATTACACTATTGCCTATCTCTAGTGGCACACTTTACTCCTCAGGATCCCCTCTGGTGTAATACACTATTGCCTTTCTCTAGTGGAACACTCTTCTCCTCAGGATCCCCTCTAGTGCATTACACTATTGCCTATCTCTAGGTAAACACTCTTCTCCTCAGGATCACCTCTAGTGCATTACACTATTGCCTATCACTATTGGTACACTATTCTCCTCAGGATCCCCACTAGTGTGTTACACTGCTGTCTATCTCTAGTGCAACACTCTTCTCCTCAGGACTCCCTCTTGTGTATTACACTATTGCTTATCTCTAGTGGCACACTTTACTCCTCAGGATCCCCTCTAGTGCATTACACTATTGCCTATCACTATTGGTACACTATTCTCCTCAGGATCCCCGCTGGTGTAATACACTATTGTCTTTCTCTAGTGGAACACTCTTCTCCTCAGGATCCCCTCTAGTGCATTACACTATTGCCTATTTCTAGTGGAACACTCTTCTCCCAGGACCCCTGCTAGTGTATTACACTATTGCATATCTATATTGGAGCCTGGCCTAGGGTCTGCATAGGGAGGTACACTTACATTAGGGAGGGATCAGGTCCACTGAAAATCACGGTTTTAAAAGAAATTGATTTGTTGTTGATGGCATGGAAAAGATGTCAAGTGTTCCATTAAATTATATGTAAATGCACTTTAAAAAGGTGACATTGTATGAATAGAGTAGAAATGGCAAAAGGACTAGAAATATTCACTGTGAAGTGAGGCAATACTCATGCAAATCTGGAAATTAAATGGTACTTTTCTGTCTAAAATGAAAGTGTTGTGGGCGTAATATGATATGATATGATATGGCATTTATAACGCGCCTATACACAAGTGTTTCAAGGCGTGACGAGGCAGGGGGGGGACAAGGGGAGACAGACAACGATCATACTAGGCCAGGTGTCATTCAGACCGCGCAAGTGCATGGGGAGGGGGAAAGGGAAAAGTGCAGTACAAGGTAAGAAGAATAAAATAAATAAATAAAGAGGGCCAGCTGGTGGCAAGTGCAATGTAAGTGCAGACAAGTGCTGGGAAGGGGGGGGCTGTAGGGATACAGAGACAGTCCCCCAGTGCAGGGGTTGCCAGGGAGGCAGTGCAAGTGGAGAGTGGCTGGGCCCAGGACCGGGGTCGGTGAGAGTGGCCCAGTTGCAGATTCAGTGCAGTTTCAGCAAAGAATTAGCAGGGGAGAGGGAGAGAGAAAGCAGAAGCAAAGAGGAAGGTTTTGAGGTGCTTCCGGAACCAGAGAAGGTTCTCCTCAAGTTTCAGGGAGGCAGGAAGGCTGTTCCAGAGGGAGGCCCCTGCCGCGGAGAGAGATCTACCCCCAGCTCATAGCTTCGAGAAGCGGCTGACCCTGAGGGAGTTGGAGACGGATGAGCGAAGGGCTCGGGAAGGAAGATATTTAGGAAGAGAGAGTTGAAGGTATTTAGGCCCCAGGCCCCAGAAGGCCTTGTGGACAATGCAGAGGGTTTTGAACTTTAGCCTTGCAGCCACTGGGGGCCAGTGTAGAGATTTCAGTCCTGGAGAGATACGGTCCCTGGGCTTGAGGCCAAGGACAAGTCTCGCAGTTCTGTTCTGGATGAGTTGCAGAGGGCGGAGAGTGGAGGCAGGCAGATTGAGATAGAGGCTGTTACAGTAGTCCAGCTTTGAGAGAACCAGGGCTCTGGAGACAGTGAGCTTCTGGGGGAAGGAGAGGAAAGGAAGGATACCTCTGAGGAGGTGCAGCTGGTAGTGTGACTTCTTAGAGACTTCAGATATATGAGGAGAGAAGGAGAGTGCAGAGTCGAAGATGACCCCAAGGTTTTTAGCCTTGCAGGTGGGAGTGGGAGGAGGGCCAAGAGAGGCCGGCCAGAGAGCTGCAGGGAAGGAGGGGGTGGGTGTGCCGATGAGTAGAATCTCAGTCTTACTGGCATTAAGGCAGAGGTCATTGGCGGCACACCATTCCTGGATAGCAGACAGACAGTCAGAGATGAGGGAAGGAGAGGAGGAGGCCGAGGGTAGCCTGAAAATGAGCTGGGTATCGTCCGCATAGCACTGAAAGTTGGGGCAGAGAGTGGCGATGCAGTGGGCAAGGAGTGCCAGATACTGGTTGAAAAGCTTTGGGGGAAAGATTAGATCCCTGGGGGACACCACAGGTAGAGAAAAAGATGTCAGAGAGGAAGGATATCATAGCCGTTCTCTTTGAATTCCGAGAAGGAATAGTGGACCAAAATGTTTACTAAATGAAATTGGTCCTTTAAAAGCTGAGATGCCGAATGTAATCCTCACCCAAGTGTGTTTGTTAACTGAATGAAATGGCGATGAATAGAATATTGAATTTCAGCTAATATGTCACATTAAAAATACATTCTTAGTACCTCCATTTGTAAGTTAAATCAATTTATTTTTTCTGGCTTTGGAGTAAACTGCTTCCTGCAAAAGAGGCGGTGTATTTGTTTTGAGTAGTGGGGTGGCCATCTTGATTTCAGTTTTATGTTCAATTCTTCAATTTTGCAAATTTCTCAAAACTTGACTTTTTCAACACCTGATCAAGGCCTAATCCCACAGGTGTGCATTCCCACGCACAGACCTCACCCACAGGACTGCACTTCTGTTAAAGGATGCCAGCCCTAGCGCTGGCTACCCACACTCTGTACATGCTCTGCTTCTCTCGAGGCAGGTCTAGCCCCACCGCTGGCACCCACACTCTAAATGCTCTGCTTCTCTCGAGCCAAGTCTATCCCCAGCCCTGGCATCTACACTCTGTACATGCTCTGCTTCTCTCGAGCCAGGTCTAGCCCCACCGCTGGCACCCACACTCTAAATGCTCTGCTTCTCTCGAGCCAAGTCTATCCCCAGCCCTGGCATCTACACTCTGTACATGCTCTGCTTCTCTCGAGCCAGGTCTAGCCCCACCGCTGGCACCCACACACTAAATGCTCTGCTTCTCTCGAGCCAAGTCTATCCCCAACCCTGGCACCTACACTCTGTACATGCTCTGCTTCTCTCGAGCCAGGTCTAGCCCCGCCGCTGGCACCCACACTCTGTACATGCTCTGCTTCTCTCGAGTCAGGTCTATCCCCAGCCCTGGCACCTACACTCTGTACATGCTCTGCTTCTCTCGAGCCAAGTCTAGCCCCAGCGCTGGCTACCCACACTCTGTACATGCTCTGCTTCTCTCGAGCCAGGTCTAGCCCCGCCGCTGGCACCCACACTCTGTACATGCTCTGCTTCTCTCGAGCCAAGTCTATCCCCAGCCCTGGCATCTACACTCTGTACATGCTCTGCTTCTCTCGAGCCAGGTCTAGCCCCACCGCTGGCACCCACACACTAAATGCTCTGCTTCTCTCGAGCCAAGTCTATCCCCAACCCTGGCACCTACACTCTGTACATGCTCTGCTTCTCTCGAGCCAGGTCTAGCCCCGCCGCTGGCACCCACACTCTGTACATGCTCTGCTTCTCTCGAGCCAGGTCTAGCCCAAGCGCTGGCACCCACACTCTGTACATTCACTGCTGTACATTCTCTGCTTCTCTAGAGTTAGGTCTCGTGCCCTGATGCCTGCAGGCATTGGCACAATGCAAATAAATAAATAAATAGGTATGCGCTTTACACAATAAAAAAGCTCCCAGGCAAGTAGCAAACATTATATTACATTTACATAGCACAATTGAACTTAATATTTAAAGAGTGCCATATATCTAAATCCATTAGATCCCAACCACTACCATTAATGTATAAAATATATAAACAGAAAAGCGTAGTTGACTTAATTTATACCAAACAACCTGATCATTTTTACAAGTTACGACTCTCACATCAATCTGACCAAATCCTAATTTTGGGTGGTTGGTTCTGTAATTTTCGATACGCACACATTTAGTAGTGCACACCGATCTATCGATCACAAACTAAAACTTAAGAGGCATGGTGGTATTGGTTGTATGCCATATTTTGTGTGAACAGATCACACTGCATCAGTTTAATCTCTACAAGATGGCTGACTGCTTCAAGCTGTGTGGAGCCATTCTTCAAAGATCCTGCCCTCTGCCCTCATTGGCTTCCTCTCCTTCATTATCCAATCAGTGGCACTGGTCCCTACAACAAAGGCCCACATCTAAGGCATGATGGTATTGGTTGTATGCAACATTTTGTGTGAATACATCACACCTCATCTGTTTCATTCAATACCGGTGGATTCATCCACATGCTCTTCTTGGCTAAAGTCTTCGCACACGCTAATTCCCTGTTCTAATCATTGTCCCCCATTTTGAACTTGATGTAAAATGTGTTTTCCTATTTACATATTACTCCAACAAGAGTATATTATGTGTAGATGTTTCCTGCCTGACCATTGGGGTGTAAAAGGGAAAACCATGGGCTTTCTGACTGCCACCACCGGCCCCAAGAGAAAGGGCGTGTGGGTGTTGTGGGAAAGATCTGCTCCCCCACAGCACCCAGGAAAAATGAGCACGGCTTGTCACATGATAAATGGGTTCTAGTGCCTCTTTAGCAGATGGTGACACAAGCGGTCCATATTACTCAACTTATATGGTGAGAAGTCCGAGGTGGTTGTTTTCTCTCATGGCAATAAGTCTGTGGTCAAGCGCTGGGTATTGGGCATTGGCCAGGTGGAGAGGGTAGATTCTATCTGGTACTTGGTGTATAACTTGACCTGTGTATCCTCAGTCAAGTTGTGGGACGAATCACTCAAGTCTAAATGGAATCCCCCGAGGTTCCATATGAAACGTATATTTAGGAGAGTCTGTGCGTTTCTCTTTCACCAGCAGTCAAATACTACCTGGGCAAGGTAGAACCGGTTCAGCTATTTGGGCTTGACATGGCATCTGTTGATGTGTGAGCAGTTCCTAATAGTCTGCCAGGACTGATGTGGAAGAACGTACTGGGCCTAGCATCACCGGTCCCAAAAGTGGTAATTCGCCATGAACTGAACATAACCTCTCTCCATGCTCGATATCAATGGAAACAACTCTTGATATACTTTAAGTTTCTCAGAACTCCGGCCGATTCACTATTTGTGGATTTTCAATCCATGGTACAAAAGGGGACCGTTCCCTCCATGAACAAGTTTAGGACTTGTACGAGGGATCTACTGGAAGAAATTGGCTCGTCAGACATGGAATTTAGTTTGAATCCAGAAAAGAGTAAATTCAATCTATTCCAGGACGGTTGGAGGTTGACCTTTGAAGCTCTTTCAAAATATTCACTTTTCTGAGAATATGCCAAGTTTCCCAGGAAAAGGGGTGACCTACCTATATACTTGAGGTGTTTTCCTTGTCAGAGGACTCTGCAGTTTTTTTAACGATTCAAATGTAATCAATCCTACTCTAGAGAGCGAACTAGGCATTAGATTGTGTAGCACTCAGTGCGATCAGACAGATGACTTTTGTGTAGACTGGTGTGGGGAACTACTATTTCTTTGGTTATTGCACTTGTTCGCTTTCTGAATGGAATCGATTTTAATTGTTAACTTCATGTATGTTCTTTTTCATTCTTCTTTATGGACTGTGAAAAGGAAGTTTGTGTTTGATATATGTATTTAAATTGTATTCCTTTGTACAAACCAAGATTGTGTTTTATGCATACTATTTATATGGGAGGATGGCAGGTCCTTGGGAGTAGGTCCTGTGTGTAGAATGCAATCCACATCCCATGAATGCGTACCCAAGCAAAGGTGCTGTGGTGCTGGGCCTCGTAGGAGAAACATCTAGTATAGCAGACTTCTGGATAGGCCCTCTACTCGCACAACATGGAGCTTGTGCTCTCCTTCCCATGTGCAAGAAGTACTTACAATTCAAGATTCTGACCCAGACTTCTATAGGCTTGGTCTGCACAGCAAGAGAGAGGCGCAACCAGAAATTAGAAACAACTGAATTAATGAACCCCTTTGAGCCCAACCAATCGTGCAATGAAACCCTTTCATAACAGACGTGCATCCTCTAGAACAAGCCCAGCATCTGGGGATAGAAGTATTGAATATAAATACCCAGCCTCAGAAAGGACAGCTGGACAAGCCCAGCATCCAGGGATAGAAGGATTGCATATAAAGACCAGGCCTCAGAAAGGACAGCTGGACACGCCCAGAACCCGGGGATAGAAGGATTGCATATAATTACCCGGCCTCAGAATGGACAGCTTGAGAAGTCCAGCATCCAGGGATAGAAGGATTGCATATAAATACCAGGCCTCAGAAAGGACAGCTGGACAAGCCCAGCACCCGGGGATAGAAGGGTTGCATATAAATACCAGGCCTCAGAAAGGAAACATGTACATCCTCTAGAACAAGCCCAGCATCTGGGGATAGAAGGATTGTATATAAATACCAGGGCTCAGAGAGGAAACATGTATATCCTCTAGAACAAGCACAACATCCGGGGATAGAAGGATTGCATATAAATACCAGGCCTCATGAAGGAAACGTGCATCCTTTAGAACAAGCCCAGCAACCGGGGATAGAACGAGTGCATATAAATACAAGGCCTCAGAGAGGAAACATGTGCATCCTCTAAAACAAGCCCAGCATCCGGGGATAGAAGGATTGCATATAAATACCAAGCCTCAGAAAGGAAACATGTACATCCTCTAAAACAAGCCCAGCATCCGGGGATAGAAGGATTGCATATAAATACCAGGCCTCAGAAAGGAAACATGTACATCCTCTAGAACAAGCCCAGCATCCGGGGATGGAAGGATTGTATATAAATACCAGGGCTCAGAGAGGAAACATGTGTATCCTCTAGAACAAGCCCAGCATCCGGGATAGAAGGATGGCATATAAATACCAGGTCTCATAAAGGAAACGTGCATCCTTTAGAACAAGCCCAGCATCCGGGGATAGAAGGATTGCATATAAATACCAGGCCTCATAAAGGAAACGTGTATTCTTTAGAACAAGCCCAGCATCCGGGGATAGAAGGATTGCATATAAATACCAGGCCTCAGAGAGGAAACATGAGCATCCTCTAGAACCAGCCAAGCATCCGGGGATAGAAGGATTGCATATAAATACCAGGCCTCAGAAAGGAAACATGCATCCTCTAGAACCAGCCCAGCATCTGGGGATAGAAGGACTGCATATAAATACCATGCCCCAGAAAGGAAACATGTGCATCCTCTAGAACAAGCCCAGCATCCGGGGATAGAAGGATTGCATATAAATACCAGGCCTCATAGAGGAAACATGTGCTTCCTCTAGAACAAGCCCAGCATCCGGGGATAGAAGGATTGTATATAAATACCAGGCCTCAGAAAGGAAACATGTGCATCCTCTAGAACAAGCCCAGCATCCGGGGATAGAAGGATTGCATATAAATACCAGGCCTCAGAAAGGAAACATGTGCATCCTCTTGAATAAGCCCAGCATCCAGGGATAGAAGGATTGCATATAAAGACCAGGCCTCAGAAAGGACAGCTGGACACGCCCAGAACCCGGGGATAGAAGGATTGCATATAATTACCCGGCCTCAGAAAGGACAGCTGGACAAGCCCAGCACCCGGGGATAGAAGGATTGCATATAAATACCAGGCCTCAGAGAGGAAACATGTGCATCCTCTAGAAGAAGCCCAGCATCCGGGATAGAAGGATTGCCTATAAATACCAGGCCTCAGAAAGGAAACATGAGCATCCTCTAGAACAAGCCCAGCATCCGGGGATAGAAGGATTGCCTATAAATACCAGGCCTCATAGAGGAAACATGTGCATCCTCTAGAACAAGCCCAGCATCCGGGGATAGAAGGATTGCATATAAAGACCAGGCCTCAGAAAGGACAGCTGGACAAGCCCAGCACCCGGGGATAGAAGGATTGCATATAAATACCAGGCCTCAGAGAGGAAACATGTGCATCCTCTAGAACAAGCCCAGCATCCGGGATAGAAGGATTGCCTATAAATACCAGGCCTCAGAAAGGAAACATGAGCATTCTCTAGAACAAGCCCAGCATCCGGGGATAGAAGGATTGCCTATAAATACCAGGCATCAGAAAGAAAACATGAGCATCCTCTAGAACAAGCCCAGCATCCGGGATAGAAGGATTGCCTATAAATACCAGGCCTCAGAAAGGAAACGTGTATCCTGTAGAACAAGCCCAGCATCTGGGGATAGAAGGATTGCATATAAATACCAGGCCCCAGAAAGGAAACATGTGCATCCTCTAGAACCAGCCCAGCATCTGGGGATAGAAGGATTGCATATAAATACCAGGCCTCAGAAAGGAAACATGTACATCCTCTATAACAAGCCCAGCATCCGGGGATAGAAGGATTTTATATAAATACCAGGCCTCAGAAAGGAAACATGTGCATCCTCTAGAACCAACCCATCATCCGGGATAGAAGGATTGCATATAAATACCAGGCCTCAGAGAGGAAACATGAGATCCAGGGATAGAAGGATTGCCTATAAATACCAGGCCTCAGAAAGGAAACATGTGCATCCTCTAGAACAAGCCAAGCACCCGGGATAGAAGGATTGCATATAAACACCAGGCCTCAGAAAGGAAACATGAGCATCCTCTAGAACAAGCCCAGCACCTGGGGATAGAAGGATTGCATATAAATATCAGGCCTCAGAAAGGAAACATGTGCATCCTCTAGAACAAGCCCAGCATCCGGGGATAGAAGGATTGCATATAAATACCAGGCCTCAGAAAGGAAACATGTGCATCCTCTAGAACAAGCCCAGCATCCGGGGATAGAAGGATTGCATATAAATACCAGGCCTCAGAAAGGAAACATGTGCATCCTCTAGAACAAGCCCAGCATCTGGGGATAGAAGGATTGCATATATATACCAGGCCTCAGAAAGGAAACATGTGCATCCTCTATAACAAGCCCAGCATCCGGGGATTGAAGGATTGCATATAAATACCAGGCCTCAGAAAGGAAACATGTGCATCCTCTAGAACAAGCCCAGCATCCGGGGATAGAAGGATTGCATATAAATACCAGGCATCAGAAAGGAAACATGTGCATCCTCTAGAACAAACCCAGCATCCGGGATAGAAGGATTGCCTATAAATACCAGGCCTCAGAGAGGAAACATGTGCATCCTCTAGAACAAGCCCATCATCCGGGGATAGAAGGATTGCCTATAAATACCAGGCCTCAGAAAGGAAACATGTGCATCCTCTAGAAACAGCCCAGCACCCGGGGATAGAAGGATTGCCTATAAATACCAGGCCTCAGAAAGGAAACATGTGCATCCTCTAGAACAAGCCCATCATCCGGGGATAGAAGGAGTGCATATACATACCAGGCCTCTGAGAGGAAACGTGTATCCTGTAGAGCAAGCCCAGCATCCAGGGATAGAAGGATTGCATATAAATACCAGGCCTCAGAAAGGAAACATGAGCATCCTCTAGAACCAGTCCAGCATCCGGGGATAGAAGGATTGCATATAAATACCAGGCCTCAGAAAGGAAACATGTACATCCTCTAGAACCAGCCCAGCATCCGGGGATAGAAGGATTGCATATAAATACCTGGCCTCAGAAAGGAAACATGTGCATCCTCTAGAACCAGCCCATCAGCCGGGATAGAAGGATTGCCTATAAATACCAGGCCTCAGAAAGGAAACATGTGTATCCTCTGGAACCAGCCCAGCATCCGGGGATAGAAGGATTGCATATAAATACCAGGCCTCAGAGAGGAAACATGAGCATCCTCTAGAACAAGCCCATCATCCGGGGATAGAAGGATTGCATATAAATACCAGGCCTCAGAAAGGAAACATGTGCTTCCTCTAGAACAAGCCCAGCATCCTGGGATGGAAGGACTGCATGTAAATACCAGGCCTCAGAAAGGACGGCTGCTGGAGTTTGGTGAAGGGGCGAGAGTGGAGGAGGTTGGAAAGGATAGAGGAGCAGAAGACCCTTATGGACCTCAAGGGAGAAAAGCAGTTTGGAAAGTTGTGAAAATAGGATCAAAGGACTTAGAGGGTGGGACATCAGCAGAGGATGTGATGTAGGAGGCGGTAAATTCAGGGAAGGGCGTACGGAAGAGGTGACACAGGAGGTGAGATAGAGAGAAGGTGGCAATACGTTCAGAGGAGTAGATGGAAGTAATAAGAACAGAGGAGGTGGTGACTGAAGGAGCTACAGTGGAGGGAGGGTAGTGACACAGGAGGTGAGATAGAGAGAAGGTGGCAATACATTCAGAGGAGGAGATGGAAGTAATAAGAATAGAGGAAGTGGTGACTCAAGGGGCTACAGTGGAGGGAGGGTAGTGACACAGGAGGTGAGATAGATAGAAGGTGGCAATACGTTCAGAGAAGGAGATGTAAATAATAAGAACAGAGGAGGTGGTGACTCAAGGGGCTACAGTGGAGGGAGGCTAGTGACACAAGACGTGATATAAAGAGAAGAAGGTAATACATTCAGAGGAGGAAGTGTTAGTAATAATAACAACAGAGGAGGCAGTCAATGATGAGCTAGTGAAGGGGGCATTAAAGGTTGATATTATGGTATTTGAGCGAAAACCTAGCTTTGAGAAGCAACAGCTCTTTACAGAGGTAACAGAACAGATATACAGCAGGAGGTAGGATACAGAGGAAGCATACAGATGTACATGGTGATGGGGAATAGAGGGGCGGATGGCGTCTAGCGAGTCAGGCAGCGCTGAGGGTCGTGATGGACTAGGTGTTGAGGAGGATAGACTACTTGAAGAGGTGGGCCTTGAGTTCTTTTCTGAATTGTAGGAGTGTGGGGGCAAGTCTGATGCTGACAGAGAGAAGGTTCCATAACCTTGTGGCATAGGCAGAAAATGCTAGGTTTCTGGTCCTTTCCTATTTGCACTGCTGGATTTCAAGTCTGCATTTGTCCTGGATTCTGGTGGTGTGGTGTTCAGCGGAGATGCTGAGTTTCTCCGCGAGGTAGCTGGGTGACTTGAGGACGACTGCCCTATAGATGATGCATACCACTCCGGTGGAGCAGGAGCTCCCATCTCCACTGCAGTGCAACCCTTAGGAGAAGAAGCTGGAGCTTCCTTGTACCCTTAGGTAAGCCTGTGGGCTTAATCGACCGTGCTGCAAGTTTGCTGTGTATTTCACTTAAAAGCGTTGTTATTTGTGCATTAAATTCCTCTTGCTGAAATGACATCTACTGCCTCTCTGATATCCACGTTTGTTCCATCTGTTTATGCGCTCCCCACATTAGAATGCATGTAGGCATCTACTGTAAGATGGCCACTGTGATGCTGGAAATGCATCGGAGGGACAGGGCCACCGTATCCTTGTCCTTTACTGCTTTTTATCGTGTGTTCTGTCGTATTTTCCGCGCAGGAGTTCATGTAGGACTCCTGGCTGTGCAGCTCTCTCTCTTTTGGTTTGGTGAACGAAGCCTTGGGATACCCTTATGGCACCCATGGGTATGTTTTTGGGCACCTGTGGGTGGCCCGCAGAGCAGGGTATGGACTGGTGGCAGCTCCATGCTGAATTTGACAGGTGCACGGAGTATCCTCCATTTTGGGATACCCCGGCCCTGCCATTGGAATCAGTTGATTCCTGATGGAAACCAAGATGGCCCCTGTGGCCTATTGCTTTCTATTACCTATTACCTTGTTTTCCCAAAGTCCTGGGAAGCCCTGACTCTGTCCGTCCACCCTGACTGGCTGTTGGGTGGAAGTGCCATATATGGTGTTGTTGTGAAGGCCCGGCCAGACAAGCTGGAGCCTTCCCAGTGATGTATGTTGTGGGTACCTCCTGTGGGTGGGACCCGGGTGAATAGAGTGTGTGACGAATATGCATTCTGTGTTGAGGATGTCTAGTATCTGGTGGTTGACACATAGGCTGAGACAGCCCTGCCCGAAACCGGTATGAATGCAGTGACATTTGGATATGAATGGAGTGACATTTTAACCACCGTATAGTTGATGCACTTTAATGAGATTTGATAACATTGGTGGTACCACTTTAGAATTGTATATATTTATCATTGTTGACTTCCGAGTACAAAGTGCGTTATTGTGATCGTGTACATACCTTTGAATATTAATTATATAAAGACTGTGTTTTCAGTAATACAGTATGTGGCCATTCATTTGTGGGGGTTCGGGGACTACACTGTACTTAAGAACCAGCCTGCATCACCTCCCGAAAAGCTAGGCCTTGATTGCTCGTCCATTGCTACCTTATAGAGAATCTTGGCTGGGGTCCTCTGTGCCTCTCCTCTACCATATAGAGAGCAGAAGTACAGACACCCCCTACCAGTCTTTACACTGGTGGCAGCGGTGGGATGCTTATGGTTTTAAGAATCAGTGTATAACTGTGCCACTTACAAAATATCTGTACTTTATTAAATTAAGGTTTGGTTGTGTAAAAAATAACTGCATTACAAACAATGGAGTCTATTGCAAATGGTAAATTGACTAGGATGAGCTTAGAGGCTCTCCAGAGTGCTTGTGAAGCCAGGGAGTTAGACTTTGTGGATAATTCTAGGGCTGAGCTGATAGCTGCCCTGGTGGACTACCAGACCGATGGTGAAACTCTTGATGAGGGGGGGAATGCAACCAATGAGTACTCTGCCCCTGGGGTTTCTACTGAATCTGTTTCTGGGAATGCCACCATTCCTGCTGCCTCTATTCCGAACCCCAGCAATTCCTTAGAGCTTGAGTTTTGAGGATGAAATTGGCCTTTGAATATCGCAAGTTGGAAATAGATGCTGAGCTTAAGAAGGAGGAGTTGGCGCAACAACTTGAACTCAAGAATAGGGATCTTGAACTCAAAGACAAGGACACTGAATGTCAGAGAATCCAGCTAGAGAAAGCTAGAGTGGAGACTTCAGCGAAACCCAGTGAGAGTGTCAGGTCCCCAGCAACTAAATTTATGAAAGATTTGGTTGGTGTGTTTCTGGAGGGTTCTGATATCCTCCAATGGATTGAAGCATTTGAAATGGCTTGTGCAATTCATGATGTTGATAAAAGAGATTGGGCTAAGTGTTTGCTAAGCAGAGTGCCTCAAACTGGATATGACTGTATTCTGAAGCTGAGTGTGGAAGAAAGGGGTCAGTATGAATGTATGAAATCTGCTTTGATTACCAAGTTTGGCAAGACACCTACCCAATACCTTAAAAGGTTCAGGGATTTTAAGAAAAGAGAGAATGTGTCTTGGGTTGACTGGGTGAGTGCTGCACACATGAATATGATGGGGTGGATTGATGGTTACAAGGTGAAAACTTTTTGTTGAATTGTCCCACCTGTTGTTCTTTTAGCATTTTTCTGAAGCCTGTTCACCAGAGCTGCGTCAGTATGTTGCTGACCAGAACATGTTGGATCCCTTTAAGCTGGCTAGGTTGGCTGACAAGTGGGTCTTCCACCGGGTGTCCCCTAAGGACTCCAGTGGGAAGGACAAGGACAAGGACAAAGAAAAGAGGGCCTCTCAGAAAGCTGAGGAGTCCCAAAAGCAGTCACAGTCGAATAAACCTAAACCCTCCTCTCCGAAGACCCAAAAATCTAGTGGGGATAAGTCATCTGTGGGTGGGAATAAGAGTAGTGGTCCACCTGCTGCAAAGCAGGCTCCCGGTGGTTCCAGTACCGTACCCCACACTCCCGGCAATTGTTGGGATTGTGCGGCTCTGGATCACAAAAGGGGTGACTCCAAGTGTAAAGGTAAGGCACTTGGAGTACAGGCTGTCAGCCTGACCTACCCTTACCCCATGTCTGAGGTGGAGGCCACTGTCCTCCCCTCCTCTACAGGAATCACCTTTGGTGCTCCTGTAGAGATTTCCTTAGTGTCCCTTGGGGCCTGGGACCAGTACGCAGAAGTACTGGTGACTATCCCACAGAACACCCGTAGATTTTTGACAAGTGTCCTCCTGAATGGCCAGCCTTCTACTGGTTTGAGAGACACTAGGGCAAGCATGACAGTGGTGGACAGGACCCTGCTCAAGCCAGAGGACTATGTAGGTGCTCCTCTTAGAACCACCAGGTTAGCTGGTGGGCCTCCCAAATTATTGCCTGTAGTCCGAGTCACACTCGTAATTGGAGACAAGGCAGCAAAGCTTCCTGTCCTGGTTCAGGACAATGTCCCTGCTAACATACTGTTAGTAAATGATCTCGTAGAGTTGGGATTGTTCGAGGATGGTCTTCCCATGACTGCTGCTGCGGTCACTAGGTCACAGGTGACACCGGGTCTGGCTGTGAGTCAGGTACCCGAGCCGAAGGCACGGCCTAAGGCAAGACGAAAGAAGAGCAAGAAGGCCACCTCTGTGGAGGGAGCTCCTTCTCTTCCTGCTGTTCCTACAGCACCCATTGGGATCCATGCTCCGGACGGGCTGGGTCCAGTGGTAAACCCCGTCTCAACTCCTGTGGGAGAAGAGCCAGAAGACTCTCCTGTGGGAGAGGTTCTCAACCCGGAGGATCATCCCGATCTTCAATGCTTGTTAGCTGAAGGGGGACCCTCACGGGCAGACTTCTGTAAAGGACAGAGTGTCACTCTCTCTCGAGGGTCTGAGGAAACAGGCCCTGTCCCAGGCACAAGGAGAAGTGGGTAGGACGTTCCGGATTTATTGGGAGGGTGAGCTCCTTGTTAGTGAGCCCACTAAGCCTGAACCTGGTGCCCTCAAGAGGTTGGTGGTACCCCAGGTTTACGGGCCCTTCCTACTGTAGTTGGCGCATGAGGAGCCCTTGGCTGATCATCTTGGTACCAAGAAGACTAAGCAGAGGCTCTCTGCCCATTTCTACTGGCCTCGGATGGGAGTAGAAGTGGAGTCCCACTGCAGGACCTGCCCAACTTGTCAGTTGTCTGGCAAGACTGGAGGCAGTGTCGTTGCCCCACTGCAGCCATTGCCAGTGGTTGAGAGGGTGGGCATCGACATTGTCGGTCCCCTTGACCCTCCCACGTCAGGTGGACATCGGTTCATCCTGGTTTTGGTAGATCATGCCACCAGGTGCCCTGAGGCTATACCCCTTCGGACTGTAACTGCCAAGGTGGTTGCCAGGGCTCTCCTGGGCATTTTCATCCGTGTTGGATTCTCCAAGGAGGTTGTCTCTGACAGAGGATCCAACTTCATGTCTAGCTACATGAAGACCATGTGGAAGGAGTGCGGAATAACCTACAAGTTCTCCACCTCTTACCACCCCCAGACTAATGGTCTGGTTAAGAGATTTAATAAAACTCTCAAGGGCATGATAGGTGCTTTGGAAGAGCCCCTACGGAGGAAATGGGATCTCCTCCTGCCATGCCTGTTGTTTGCTTACAGAGAGGTACCTCAAGAGGGTGTTGATTTCAGCCCCTTTGAGTTACTCTTTGGACATCCCGTGAGGGGGCCCCTTGCCTTGATCCGAGAAGGTTGGGAAGCCACCCCTCCAGGTCCCGCCAAGCAAGTAGGGGACTACGTCTTAGGCCTCAGACGGAGGATGACACAGATGATGGGTCAAGCAACAGCGAATCTCAGGGCCAGCCAGGAATTGAACAAATACTGGCATGACCATAAAGCGTGGCAAGTGGATTGGACTCTGGGATAGGAGGTCCTCATGATGGAGCCTACCAAGCCCCGAGCATTGGCAGATAAATGGACTGGACCCTTCAGGATAATCTCCAAGATGGGTGAGGTCAATTATCTGGTTGACATGGGTAACCCCTCAGGTATTCCATGTTAATAGGCTCAAGCCTTTCCACAGGCGAGCCGAAGTCTCATGTCTCTTGCTGGCTTCAGAGCAAGAAGAGGATGAGAGTGAGCCCCTTCCTGATTTGCTGCATAGCAACCCTCAGGATGGCTCAGTGGAGGGAGTGCAGCTCTCTCCAGATTTGACAACCGAGCAGCAGAGGGCATGCAGGACTTTGCTCCAGCAGTATGCCTCTCAGTTTTCGCTGATGCCAGGCCTTACACCGTGGTGTAAGCACGAGATTGACACTGGTGACAGCGTGCCTGTCAAGAGCAGGAGCTACCGAATGTCAGATACGGTTAAGAACCACATCCAGGCTGAGGTCGCCAAGATGTTGGATCTGGGTGTTATTGAACCCTCAACCAGTCCCTGGTCCAGTCCCGTGGTCCTTGTCCCCAAGGCAAGTTCCCAGGCAGGTACCAAGGATTGGAGGTTCTGTGTGGACTACCGAGGAGTCAATGCCGTCACCAAAACTGAGGCGCACCCATTGCCCCGGGCTGATGAGCTTGTGGACACCATAGGTGCTGCCAAATTTGTGAGCACCTTTGACCTCACCTCAGGCTATTGGCAAATAGCTCTGACGGACCATGCCATGGAAAAGACGGCGTTCTCAACACCGGAGGGACTCTGCCAGTTTAGGGTCATGCCTTTTGGGTTGAAGAATGCCCCTGCCACCTTCCAGAGATTGGTCAATCATGCTCTCAGTGGGCTGGAAGCCTTTTGTGTGGCTTATTTAGACAACATTGCCGTCTACAGTTCCACTTGGGAAGAGCACTTGACACATCTGAATAGGGTGTTGCAGGCCTTGAAAAGGGCTAACCTCACTATCAAGGCCACCAAGTGCCAGATAGCTCAGGGGAAAGTCACGTATCTTGGTCATGAGGTAGGAGGGGGTCAAATCCAACCTCTCCCTAGTAAGGTACAGGATGTACAGGACTGGGAGTCTCCCACTACTCAAACCCAGGTGAGAGCCTTTTTGGGCCTCTCTGTGTATTATCGCAATTTCATGGCGAACTATAGGACCATAGCTGCACCACTGACAGCTCTGACTTCACCCAAACAACCTAGGAAGGTTCATTGGACTGTAGACTGGCAGAGGAGCTTTGATGGCTTGAAAGAAAGTCTGTGTAGGGCACCGGTGTTGTCTGCGCCTGACTACAGCCAACCCTTTATCTTCCAGGCGGATGCCTGCGACACTGTAATTAGAGCTTTCTTGTCCCAGTTAGATGACAAAGGGAGAGAACATCCTATCATATTCATCAGTAGGCAACTCAAGGGTAGAGAACTTAGGTGGGATACTGTTGAAAAGGAATGTTTTAGTATAGTTTGGAGCCTTAGGCGTTTTAGGCCCTAGCTTACTGGGTCTACCTGCAAGGTCCAAACAGATCATAAGCCCCTGAAGTGGCTTATGCAGATGAAGGGTGAAAACCCAAAACTGCTCAGGTGGTCCATTAGCCTGCAAGGGCTAGACTTCACCATAGAGCACAGACCAGTGAAGAGTCACGATAATGCAGATGGCCATTCCAGAAGGTATGTTGACCGTCTGGATGAGGGTGTCTATCCCGTGGTAGATAAGGCACCCTCCACCTCAGTCTGGGGGGGAAGACTGTGATGCTGGAAATGCATCGGAGGGACAGGGCCTCCGTATCCTTGTACTTTACTGCTTTTTATCGTGTGTTCTGTCGTGTTTTCCACGCAGGAGTTCATGTGGGACTCCTGGCGGTGCAGCTCTTTCTCTTTTGGTTTGGTGAACGGACCCGTGGGATACCCTTATGGCACCCATGGGTGGGGGTGCAACCCTGTGCCCCTAGTGTATGTTTTTGGGCACCTGTGGGTGGCCCGCAGAGCAGGGTATGGGCTGGTGGCAGCTCCATGCTGAATTTGACAGGTGTGCGGAGTATCCTCCATTTTGGGATAACCCGGCCCTGCCATTGGAATCGGTTGATTCCTGATGGAAACCAAGATGGCCCCTGTGGCCTCTTGCTTTCTATTACCTATTACCTTGTTTTCCCAAAGTCCTGGGAAGCCCTGACTCTGTCCCTCCACCCTGACTGGCTGTTGGGTGGAAGTGCCATATATGGTGTTGTTGTGAAGGCCCGGCCAGACTAGCTGGAGCCTTCCCAGTGATGTATGTTGTGGGTACCTCCTATGGGTGGGACCCGGGTGAATAGAGTGTGTGACGAATATGATTTCTGTGTTGTGGATGTCTAGTATCTGGTGGTTGACACAAAGGCTGAGACAGCCCTGCCCGAAATTGGTATGAATGCAGTTGGGAGTGTTGAAGGACTCGGTACTTGTCCCAATACACATAACTTGTTGTGAGTGTCTGGAGAGGAGTGAATGGCCTGAATACCTTGTGTGCCTGATTGGCTGCCTGCCTGCATGAATGCCCTTAGTCGTGATTGGATGCTTGAGTATGACCCAGCGGAACGAATGGGAGATCAACAGTATATCTGGTGACCTCTCACTGCTAGGAATCGTGTTCAGAAGCTGAAGTTCACTACTACGAGTAACTGGAGTAACTGAAGCTTGACCTTGAAGCCCTGCTGGACAAGAAGAATTGCTGTTGCTCTCCTTCACAATCTGAAAGCTGCTGTGTCTCCAAGGACTGACCCAGAGAGGACCTGGTAAGGCGCCCTCTTTCCGAGCTACGAGGGTCCATCGTGCACCAGCTGATCTTTACCAAAGCTCCCTGGTAGACAGACCTACAACAGGCTGCCGACCCGAGACGGGGACTGCTGCGGAATCTCAAAGAGAAGCACCCGGACTGTTGTCCGCCACCGTCGACGACCGCCGTCGCCGACCGGAGCCGCCATGCTCCCGTTTGCCTAAGAACTTCATTTGATCATCAGACGCTCTCGTCTGCATCGTCGCCCGCTGTATCCCGCTGGAGGAGGCCTGACCATCGACGCGCCGAGGAGCCTTGCTGGCCCACAGTTCTTCATCATCTCTTTGCGGTCCAGAACTACTGTCACCGAGGTGCCTCTTCCTTGCAGGAGGCCAACGCTCTGTCGTCGACGAGCACCGCTAGGAACGAAGCTGCCACTTCGTTGCCGTAGTTCAACCTGTTCTCTGTCGGACGTTCGACGACCAGTGACTCCTGCCTTAAAGGGAGGGCACTCAAGAAGGGCCGTCGATTCCCCGACACCGAATGCCGAGTTCCTCGACGCCTCTCGACGATCCGCAGCTCCTGCTTTAAAGGGAGTCATACAAGAAGCATCTTCGGAGAACTCTACTCCACCAGGTACATTGGGGGGGTAAAACCTTAATAGGAGGAAATAAGACTATTGAACATTACATGGACTGGGCTTGTGCTATATATCTTTATTTACAGGTTGCCCAGGTGGGGGGATCTCCACACAGAACTGTGCCTAGCGGTAGGGTTCAGCATTCTGCCTATTGTTTCAACTATCTTACGTTCCTGCCTATCTCTATTGCTGGTTTTCCTCGTTATTGATCTGTGTGGCATTTTAACCGTACAGTTGATGCACTTTATTGAGATTTGATAACATTGGTGGTACCACTTTAGAATTGTAAATATTTATCATTGTTGACTTCTGAGTACAAAGTGCGTTATTGTGATCGTGTACATACCTTTGAATATTAAATATATAAAGACTGTGTTTTCAGTTATACAGTGTGTGGACATTCCTTTGTGGGGGTTCGGGGACTACACTGTACTTAAGAACCAGCCCGCATCACCTCACGAAAAGCTAGGCCTTGATTGCTCGTCCATTGCTACCTTATAGAGAATCTTGGCTGGGGTCCTCTGTGCCTCTCCTCTACCATATAGAGAGCAGAAGTACAGGCACCCCCTACCAGTCTTTACAACCACCTAGTAGTCCCAGGTTTCCATCTCCCCCTCACCTTAACCCAGCCCCGTCGACCACGACCTTTTAGTCTCTCTTTCTTTTTAGAGAGAAAATTACACGCCGGCAGGCGTGAGCTGATCTCTCTCATCAAGGCCGTCCAACGAAGGCTGACTTCCTGTCTCAGCCTGTCCCAGCCTTGCCCCTGCCGTTTGCCAGGAACCCTGCCCCTCAATGGACTACCTTTTCCAGAATACCATCAACTTCAGGTATTGTGACTCTCCTTCATAAGTGCGCCAGGCCATCTGCACAAGCCTTCCCTCCTGGCCACACGTATAACCATGCTACAATGCATCTGAATCTACGCGCCTCCCGCTAGTCACACTGTATCACCATTTCCACCTTGTCTGTGTAACTGAGCTCCAGCGCTACGCCCCTTAGACCTGGTGCCTGGGCCTACCTACGTGATTACCACTGTCTCTCGCCCTGCTGACTTGTATTCTCAACACCTGCCTGTTGATCTACTTTCTGCTACGTTACCTGCTATATCCACCTGACTATCAGCCTTACTGATGGTGAGATTCTGAATTGTAATGGCCCACGCCCGCTAATTAGCCCACTATACTATTTGCACTATCTACCTGCTAACTTGAAATATGCTATGCTTATTGCATCAGCCTGTCTATCAACCTGTTGATATGTAATGGCCCACGCCAGTTAATTAGCGTATTACCCACAATATCGGCTTACTGATTTGTAATTCGCCTATGCGTGTTGATTATTATCTACCTGCTGACTGTAATTCACCTCTGCGTGTTGATTATTATCCACCTGCTGACTGTAATTCACCTCTGCGTGTTGACTATTATCCTCCTGCTGACTGTAATTCACCTATGCGTGTTGATTATTATCCACCTGCTGACTATAATTCACCTCTGCGTGTTGATTATTATCCACCTGCTGACTATAATTCACCTCTGCGTGTCATTATCCACCTGCCGACTATAATTCACCTCTGCGTGTTGATTATTATCCACCTGCTGACTATAATTCGCCTATGCGTGTTATTATCCACCTGCTGACTATAATTCACCTCTGCGTGTTGATTATTATCCACCTGCTGACTGTAATTCGCCTCTGCGTGTTGATTATTATCCACCTGCTGACTGTAATTCTCCTCTGCGTGTTGATTATTATCCACCTGCTGACTATAATTCACCTCTGCGTGTTGATTATTATCCACCTGCTGACTGTAATTCACCTCTGCATGTTGATTATTATCCACCTGCTGACTGTAATTCACCTCTGCGTGTTGATTATAATCCACCTGCTGACTATAATTCACCTCTGCGTGTTGATTATTATCCACCTGCTGACTATAATTCACCTCTGCGTGTTCATTATTATCCACCTGCTGACTGTAATTCGCCTCTGCGTATTGATTATTGTCCACCTGCTGACTGTAATTCGCCTCTGCGTGTTGATTATTATCCACCTGCTGACTACAATTCACCTCTGCGTGTTGATTATTATCCACCTGCTGACTATAATTCGCCTATGCGTGTTGATTATTATCCACCTGCTGACTGTATTTCACCTCTGCGTGTTGATTATTATCCACCTGCTGACTATAATTCACATCTGCGTGTTGATTATTATCCACCTGCTGACTATAATTCACCTCTGCGTGTTGATTATTATCCACCTGCTGACTATAATTCGCCTCTGCGTGTTGATTATTATCCACCTGCTGACTATAATTCGCCTCTGCGTGTTGACTATTATCCTCCTGCTGACTGTAATTCACCTCTGCGTGTTGATTATTAACCACCTGCTGACTATAATTCGCCTATGCGTGTTGATTATTATCCACCTGCTGACTATAATTCGCATCTGAGTGTTGATTATTATCCACTTGCTGACTGTAATTCACCTCTGCGTGTTGATTATGATCCACCTGCTGACTATAATACACCTGTGCATGTTGATTATTATCCACCTGCTGACTATAATTCGCCTCTGCGTGTTGATTATTATCCACCTGCTGACTGTAATTCGCCTCTGCGTGTTGATTATTATCCACCTGCTGACTATAATTCGCCTATGCGTGTTGACTATTATCCTCCTGCTGACTGTAATTCACCTCTGCGTGTTGATTATTATCCGCCTGCTGACTATAATTCGCCTCTGCGTGTTGATTATTATCCACCTGCTGACTGTAATTCACCTCTGCGTGTTGATTATTATCCACCTGGTGACTGTAATTCGCCTCTGCGTGTTGATTATTATCCACCTGCTGACTATAATTCACCTCTGCGTGTTGATTATTATCCATCTGCTGACTGTAATTCGCCTCTGCGTGTTGATTATTATCCGCCTGCTGACTATAATTCGCCTCTGCGTGTTGATTATTATCCACCTGCTGACTGTAATTCACCTCTGCGTGTTGATTATTATCCACCTGCTGACTGTAATTCGCCTCTGCGTGTTGATTATTATCCACCTGCTGACTGTAATTCGCCTCTGCGTGTTGATTATTATCCACCTGCTGACTATAATTCGCCTCTGCGTGTTGATTATTATCCACCTGCTGACTGTAATTCGCCTCTGCGTGTTGATTATTATCCACCTGCTGACTGTAATTCACCTCTGCGTGTTGATTATTATCCACCTGCTGACTGTAATTCACCTCTGCGTGTTGATTATTATCCACCTGCTGACTATAATTCACCTCTGCGTGTTGATTATTATCCGCCTGCTGACTATAATTCGCCTATGCGTGTTGATTATCATCCGCCTGCTGACTGTAATTCGCCTATGCGTGTTGATTATTATCCACCTGTTGACTATAATTCGCCTCTGCGTGTTGATTATTATCCACCTGCTGACTGTAATTCACCTCTGAGTGTTGATTATTATCCACCTGCTGACAATAATTTGCCTATGCGTGTTGATTATTATCCACCTGCTGACAATAATTTGCCTATGCGTGTTGATTATTATCCGCCTGCTGACTATAATTCGCCTACGCGTGTTGATTATTATCCACCTGCTGACTATAATTCGCCTCTGCGTGTTGATTATTATCCACCTGCTGACTGTAATTCACCTCTGAGTGTTGATTATTATCCACCTGCTGACAATAATTTGCCTCTGCGTGTTGATTATTATCCGCCTGCTGACTATAATTCGCCTATGCGTGTTGATTATTATCCGCCTGCTGACTATAATTCGCCTCTGCGTGTTGATTATTATCCACCTGCTGACTATAATTCACCTCTGCGTGTTGATTATTATCCACCTGCTGACTGTAATTCACCTCTGAGTGTTGATTATTATCCACCTGCTGACTGTAATTCGCCTCTGCGTGTTGATTATTATCCGCCTGCTGACTGTAATTCGCCTCTGGGTGTTGATTATTATCCACCTGCTGACTATAATTCGCCTCTGCGTGTTACTATCCACCTGCTGACTATAATTCGCCTCTGCGTGTTGATTATCCACCTGCTGACTATGAATCGCCTCTGAGTGTTGATTATTATCCACCTGCTGACTATAATTCGCCTCTGCGGGTTGATTATTATCAACCTGCTGACTATAATTCACCTCTGTGTGTTGATTATTATCCACCTGCTGACTATAATTCGCCTCTGCGGGTTGATTATTATGAACCTGCTGACTATAATTCACCTCTGGGTGTTGATTATTATCCACCTGCTGACTATAATTCGCCTCTGCGTGTTACTATCCACCTGCTGACTATAATTCGCCTCTGCGTGTTGATTATCCACCTGCTGACTATGAATCGCCTCTGAGTGTTGATTATTATCCACCTGCTGACTATAATTCGCCTCTGCGGGTTGATTATTATCAACCTGCTGACTATAATTCACCTCTGTGTGTTGTTTATTATCCACCTGCTGACTATAATTCGCCTCTGCGGGTTGATTATTATCAACCTGCTGACTATAATTCACCTCTGTGTGTTGATTATTATCCACCTGCTGACTATAATTCGCCTCTGCGGGTTGATTATTATCAACCTGCTGACTATAATTCGTCTCTGCGTGTTGATTATTATCCACCTGCTGACTATAATTCACCTCTGCGTGTTGATTATTATCCACCTGCTGACTATAATTCACCTCTGCGTGTTGATTATTATCCACCTGCTGACTATAATTCGCCTATGCGTGTTATTATCCACCTGCTGACTATAATTCGCCTCTGCGTGTTGATTATTATCCACCTGCTGACTATAATTCACCTCTGTGTGTTGATTATTATCCACCTGCTGACTATAATTCGCCTCTGCGGGTTGAATATTATCAACCTGCTGACTATAATTCACCTCTGCGTGTTGATTATTATCCACCTGCTGACTATAATTCGCCTCTGCGTGTTGATTATTATCCACCTGCTGACTATAATTCACCTCTGCGTGTCATTATCCACCTGCCGACTATAATTCACCTCTGCGTGTTGATTATTATCCACCTGCTGACTATAATTTGCCTATGCGTGTTGATTATTATCCACCTGCTGACTATAATTTGCCTATGCGTGTTGATTATTATCCACCTGCTGACTATAATTCACCTCTGCGTGTTCATTATTATCCACCTGCTGACTATAATTTGCCTGTGCGTGTTGATTATTATCCACCTGCTGACTATAATTCGCCTCTGCGTGTTGATTATTATCCACCTGCTGACTGTAATTCACCTCTGCGTGTTGATTATTATCCGCCTGCTGACTATAATTCGGCTCTGCGTGTTGATTATTATCCACCTGCTGACTGTAATTCACCTCTGCGTGTTATTATCCACCTGCTGACTGTAATTCACCTCTCTGTGTTGATTATTATCCACCTGCTGACTATAATTCACCTCTGCGTGTTGATTATTATCCACCTGTTGACTATAATTCGGCTCTGCGTGTTGATTATTATGCATCTGCTGACTGTAATTCACCTCTGCGTGTTGATTATTATCCACCTGCTGACTATAATTCACCTCTGCGTGTTGATTATTATCCACCTGCTGACTATAATTCGCCTCTGTGTGTTGATTATTATTCACCTGCTGACTATAATTCGCCTATGCGTGTTATTATCCACCTGCTGACTATAATTCACCTCTGCGTGTTGATTATTATCCACCTGCTGACTAAAATTTGCCTCTGCGTGTTGATTATTATCCACCTGCTGACTATAATTCACCTCTGCGTGTTGATTATTATCCACCTGCTGACTATAATTCACCTCTGCGTGTTGATTATTATCCACCTGTTGACTATAATTCGGCTCTGCGTGTTGATTATTATCCATCTACTGACTGTAATTCACCTCTGCGTGTTGATTATTATCCACCTGCTGACTATAATTCACCTCTGTGTGTTGATTATTATCCACCTGCTGACTATAATTCACCTCTGCGTGTTGATTATTATCCACCTGCTGACTATAATTCGCCTCTGTGTGTTGATTATTATCCACCTGCTGACTATAATTCGCCTATGCGTGTTATTATCCACCTGCTGACTATAATTCACCTCTGCGTGTTGATTATTATCCACCTGCTGACTAAAATTTGCCTCTGCGTGTTGATTATTATCCACCTGCTGACTATAATTCACCTCTGCGTGTTGATTATTATCCACCTGCTGACTATAATTCGCATCTGAGTGTTGATTATTATCCACCTGCTGACTATAATTTGCCTATGTGTGTTATTATCCACCTGCTGACTATAATTCACCTATACGTGTTATTATCCGCCCGCTGACTATAATTCACCTCTGCGTGTTGATTATTATCCACCTGCTGACTATAATTAGCCTCTGCGTGTTGATTATTAACCACCTGCTGACTGTAATTCGCATCTGCGTGTTATTATCCACCTGCTGACTGTAATTCACCTCTGCGTGTTGATTATTATCCACCTGCTGACTGTAATTCGCCTCTGCGTGTTGATTATTATCCACCTGCTGACTATAATTCACCTCTGCGTGTTGATTATTATCCACCTGCTGACTATAATTTGCCTATGCGTGTTATTATCCACCTGCTGACTATAATTCACCTCTACGTGTTGATTATTATCCACCTGCTGACTGTAATTCACCTCTGCGTGTTGATTATTATCCACCTGCTGACTACAATGCACCTCTGCGTGTTGATCATTATCCACCTGCTGACTGTAATTCACCTCTGCGTGTTGATTATTATCCACCTACTGACTACAATTCACCTCTGCGTGTTGATTATTATCCACCTGCTGACTGTAATTCACCTCTGCGTGTTGATTATTATCCACCTGCTGACTACAATTCACCTCTCCGTGTTGATTATTATCCACCTGCTGACTGTAATTCACCTCTGCGTGTTGATTATTATCCACCTGCTGACTACAATTCACCTCTCCGTGTTGATTATTATCCACCTGCTGACTGTAATTCACCTCTGCGTGTTGATTGTTATCCACCTGCTGACTGTAATTCACCTCTGCGTGTTGATTATTATCCACCTGCTGACTGTAATTCGCCTCTGCGTGTTGATTATTATCCACCTGCTGACTGTAATTCACCTCTGCGTGTTGATTATTATCCACCTGCTGACTACAATTCACCTCTCCGTGTTGATTATTATCCACCTGCTGACTGTAATTCACCTCTGCGTGTTGATTATTATCCACCTGCTGACTGTAATTCACCTCTGCGTGTTGATTATTATCCACCTGCTGACTGTAATTCGCCTCTGCGTGTTGATTATTATCCACCTGCTGACTGTAATTCACCTCTGCGTGTTGATTATTATCCACCTGCTGACTGTAATTCGCCTCTGCGTGTTGATTATTATCCACCTGCTGACTGTAATTCGCCTCTGCGTGTTGATTATTATCCACCTGCTGACTGTAATTCGCCTCTGCGTGTTGATTATTATCCACCTGCTGACTGTAATTCACCTCTGCGTGTTGATTATTATCCACCTGCTGACTATAATTCACCTCTGCGTGTTGATTATTATCCACCTGCTGACTGTAATTCGCCTCTGCGTGTTGATTATTATCCGCCTGCTGACTATAATTCGCCTCTGCGTGTTGATTATTATCCACCTGCTGACTGTAATTCACCTCTGCGTGTTGATTATTATCCACCTGCTGACTGTAATTCGCCTCTGCGTGTTGATTATTATCCACCTGCTGACTGTAATTCGCCTATGCGTGTTGATTATTATCCACCTGCTGACTGTAATTCGCCTCTGCGTGTTGATTATTATCCGCCTGCTGACTATAATTCGCCTATGCGTGTTGATTATTATCCGCCTGCTGACTATAATTCGCCTCTGCGTGTTGATTATTATCCACCTGCTGAATATAATTTGCCTATGCGTGTTGATTATTATCCTCCTGCTGACTATAACTCGCCTATGCGTGTTGATTATTATCCGCCTGCTGACTACAATTTGCCTATGCGTGTTGATTATTATCCGCCTGCTGACTATAATTTGCATCTGAGTGTTGATTATTATCCGCCTGCTGACTATAATTCGCCTATGCGTGTTGATTATTATCCGCCTGCTGACTATAATTTGCCTATGCGTGTTGACTATTATCCTCCTGCTGACTATAATTCGCCTCTGAGTGTTGATTATTATCCACCTGCTGACTATAATTCACCTCTGCGTGTTGATTATTATCCGCCTGCTGACTATAATTCGCCTATGCGTGTTGATTATTATCCTCCTGCTGACTATAATTCACCGCTGCATGTTGATTATTATCCACCTGCTGACTATAATTCACATCTGCGTGTTGATTATTATCCACCTGCTAACTATAATTCACCTATGCGTGTTATTATCTACCTGCTGACTATAATTCACCTCTGCGTGTTGATTATTATCCGCCTGCTGACTATAATTCACCTATGCGTGTTGATTATTATCCACCTGCTGACTATAATTCACCTCTGTGTGTTGATTATCATCCATCTGCTGACTATAATTCACATCTGCGTGTTGATTATTATCCACCTGCTGACTGTAATTCACCTATGCGTGTTGATTATTATCCACCTGCTGGCTATAATTCACCTCTGCGTGTTGATTATTATCCACCTGCTGACTATAATTCCCCTCTGCGTGTTGATTATTATCCACCTGCTGACTGTAATTCACCTCTGCGTGTTGATTATTATCCACCTGCTGACTATAATTCGCCTATGCGTGTCATTATCCACCTGCCGACTATAATTCACCACTGCGTGTTGATTTTTATCCACCTGCTGACTATAATTCGCCTATGCGTATTATTATCCACCTGCTGACTATAATTCACCTCTGCGTGTTGATTATTATCCACCTGCTGACTATAATTCGCCTCTGCGTGTTGATTATTATCCACCTGCTGACTATAATTCACCTCTGTGTGTTGATTATTATCCACCTGCTGACTATAATTCACCTCTGCGTGTTGATTATTATCCACCTGCTGACTATAATTTGCCTATGCGTGTTATTATCCACCTGCTGACTATAATTCGCCTATGCGTGTCATTATCCACCTGCCGACTATAATTCACCTCTGCGTGTTGATTATTATCCACCTGCCGACTATAATTCACCTCTGCGTGTTGATTATTATCCACCTGCTGACTATAATTCGCCTCTGCGTGTTGATTATTATACACCTGCTGACTATAATTCACCTCTGTGTGTTGATTATTATCCACCTGCTGACTATAATTCACCTCTGCGTGTTGATTATTATCCACCTGCTGACTATAATTTGCCTATGCGTGTTATTATCCACCTGCTGACTATAATTTGCCTATGCGTGTCATTATCCACCTGCCGACTATAATTCACCTCTGCGTGTTGATTATTATCCACCTGCTGACTATAATTTGCCTATGCGTGTTATTATCCACCTGCTGACTATAATTCGCCTATGCGTGTCATTATCCACCTGCCGACTATAATTCACCTCTGCGTGTTGATTATTATCCACCTGCTGACTATAATTCGCCTCGGCGTGTTGATTATTATCCACATGCTGACTGTAATTCGCCTATGCGTGTTGATTATTATCCACCTGCTGACTATAATTTGCCTGTGCGTGTTATTAGCCACCTGCTGACTATAATTCGCCTCTGCGTGTTGATTATTATCCACCTGCTGACTATAATTTGCAACTTCGTGTTGATTATTATCCACCTGCTGACTATAATTCACATCTGCGTGTTGATTATTATCCGCCTGCTGACTATAATTCGCCTCTACGTGTTGATTATTATCCACCTGCTGACTATAATTCGCCTCTGCGTGTTGATTATTATCCACCTGCTGACTATAATTCACCTCTGCGTGTTGATTATTATCCACCTGCTGACTATAATTCACATCTGCGTGTTGATTATTATCCACCTGCTGACTGTAATTCGCCTCTGCGTGTTGATTATTATCCACCTGGTGACTACAATTCACCTCTGCGTGTTGATTATTATCCACCTGCTGACTATAATTCACCTCTGCGTGTTGATTATTATCCACCTGCTGACTATAATTCGCCTCTGTGGGTTGATTGTTATCCACCTGCTGACTATAATTCACCTCTGTGTGTTGATTATTATCCACCTGCTGACTATAATTCACCTCTGCGTGTTGATTATTATCCACCTGCCGACTATAATTCACCTCTGCATTGTTGATTATTATCCACCTGCTGACGATAATTCGCCTATGCGTGTTATTATCTACCTGCTGACTATAATTCACCTCTGTGTGTTGATTATTATCCACCTGCTGACTATAATTCACCTCTGCGTGTTGATTATTATCCACCTGCTGACTATAATTCACCTCTGTGTGTAGATTATTATCCACCTGTTGACTATAATTCACCTCTGTGTGTTGATTATTATCCACCTGTTGACTATAATTCACCTCTGTGTGTTGATTATTATCCACCTGCTGACTATAATTCACCTCTGCGTGTTGATTATTATCCACCTGCTGACTATAATTCACCTATGCGTGTTATTATCCGCCTGCTGACTATAATTCGCCTCTGCGTGTTGTTTATTATCCACCTGCTGACTGTAATTCACCTCTGTGTGTTGATTATTATCCGCCTGCTGACTATAATTCGCATATGCGTGTTGATTATTATCCACCTGCTGACTCAAATTCACCTCTGCGTGTTGATTATCATCCACCTGCTGACTATAATTCGCCTCTGCGTGTTGATTATTATCCACCTGCTGACTATAATTCACCTATGCGTGTTATTATCCGCCTGCTGACTATAATTCGCCTCTGCGTGTTGATTATTAACCACCTGCTGACTGTAATTCGCCTCTGCGTGTTGATTATTATCCACCTGCTGAATATAATTCGCCTCTGCGTGTTGATTATTATCCACCTGCTGACTATAATTCACCTCTGCGTGTTGATTATTATCCACCTGCTGACTATAATTCGCCTCTGCGTGTTGATTATTATCCACCTGCTGACTATAATTCGCCTATGCGTGTTATTATCCACCTGCTGACTATAATTCACCTCTGCGTGTTGATTATTATCCACCTGCTGACTATAATTTGCCTCTGCGTGTTGATTATTATCCACCTGCTGACTATAATTCACCTCTGTGTGTTGATTATTATCCACCTGCTGACTATAATTCACCTCTGCATGTTGATTATTATCCACCTGCTGACTATAATTCACCTCTGCGTGTTGATTATTATCCACCTGCTGACTATAATTCACCTATGCGTGTTGATTATTATCCGCCTGCTGACTATAATTCGCCTATGCGTGTTGATTATCCACCTGCTGACTATAATTTGCCTATGCGTGTTGATTATTATCCACCTGCTGACTGTAATTCACCTCTGAATGTTGATTATTATCCACCTGCTGACTATAATTCACCTCTGCGTGTTGATTATTATCCACCTGCTGACAATAATTCACCTCTGCGTGTTGATTATTATCCACCTGCTGACTGTAATTCACCTCTGAGTGTTGATTATTATCCACCTGCTGACTGTAATTTGCCTCTGCATGTTGATTATTATCCACCTGCTGACTATAATTCGCCTCTGCGTGTTACTATCCACCTGCTGACTATAATTTGCCTCTGCGTGTTGATTATTATCCACATGCTGACTATGAATCGCCTCTGCGTGTTGATTATTATCCACCTGCTGACTATAATTCGCCTATGCGTGTTATTATCCACCTGCTGACTATAATTCACCTCTGCGTGTTGATTATTATCCCCCTGCTGACTATAAATCGCCTCTGTGAGTTGATTATTATCCACCTGCTGACTATAATTCACCTCTGTGTGTTGATTATTATCCACCTGCTGACTATAATTCGCCTCTGCGTGTTGATTATTATCCACCTGCTGACTATAATTTGCCTATGCGTGTTATTATCCACCTGCTGACTATAATTCGCCTCTGCGTGTTGATTATTATCCACCTGCTGACTATAATTCGCCTCTGTGTGTTGATTATTATCCACCTGCTGACTATAATTCACCTCTGCGTGTTGATTATTATCCACCTGCTGACTAAAATTTGCCTCTGCGTGTTGATTATTATCCACCTGCTGACTATAATTCACCTCTGTGTGTTGATTATTATCCACCTGCTGACTATAATTTGCCTCTGTGTGTTGATTATTATCCACCTGCTGACTATAATTCGCCTCTGCGTGTTGATTATTATCCACCTGCTGACTATAATTCACCTCTGCGTGTTGATTATCATCCACCTGCTGACTATAATTCGCCTCTGCCTGTTGATTATTATCCACCTGCTGACTATAATTCACCTATGCGTGTTATTATCCGCCTGCTGACTATAATTCGCCTCTGCGTGTTGATTGTTAACCACCTGCTGACTGTAATTCGCCTCTGCGTGTTATTATCCACCTGCTGACTATAATTCACCTCTGCGTGTTGATTATTATCCACCTGCTGACTGTAATTCGCCTCTGCGTGTTGATTATTATCCACCTGCTGACTATAATTCACCTCTGCGTGTTGATTATTATCCACCTGCTGACTGTAATTCACCTCTGCGTGTTGATTATTATCCACCTGCTGACTGTAATTCACCTCTGCGTGTTGATTATTATCCACCTGCTGACTATAATTCACCTATGCATGTTATTATCCGCCTGCTGACTATAATTCGCCTCTGCGTGTTGATTGTTAACCACCTGCTGACTGTAATTCGCCTCTGCGTGTTATTATCCACCTGCTGACTATAATTCACCTCTGCGTGTTGATTATTATCCACCTGCTGACTGTAATTCGCCTCTGCGTGTTGATTATTATCCACCTGCTGACTGTAATTCACCTATGCGTGTTGATTATTATCCGCCTGCTGACTATAATTCGCCTATGCGTGTTGATTATTATCCGCCTGCTGACTATAATTTGCCTATGCGTGTTGATTATTATCCACCTGCTGACTATAATTCACCTCTGCGTGTTGATTATTATCCGCCTGCTGACTATAATTCGCCTCTGCGTGTTGATTATTATCCGCCTGCTGACTATAATTCGCCTATGCGTGTTGATTATTATCCGCCTGCTGACTATAATTTGCCTATGCATGTTGATTATTATCCACCTGCTGACTGTAATTCACCTCTGCGTGTTGACTATTATCCTCCTGCTGACTATAATTCGCCTCTGCGTGTTGATTATTATCCACCTGCTGACTATAATTCGCCTATGCGTGTTGATTATCATCCACCTGCTGACAATAATTCACCTCTGCGTGTTGATTATTATCCACCTGCTGACTATAATTCACCTCTGCGTGTTGATTATTATCCACCTGCTGACTGTAATTTGCCTCTGCGTGTTGATTATTATCCACCTGCTGACTATAATCCGCCTCTGCGTGTTGATTATTATCCACCTGCTGACTGTAATTCGCCTCTGCGTGTTGATTATTATCCACCTGCTGACTATAATTCACCTCTGCGTGTTGATTATTATCCACCTGCTGACTGTAATTCACCTCTGCGTGTTGATTATTATCCACCTGCTGACTGTAATTCACCTATGCGTGTTGATTATTATCCGCCTGCTGACTATAATTTGCCTATGCGTGTTGATTATTATCCACCTGCTGACTATAATTCACCTCTGCGTGTTGATTATTATCCACCTGCTGACTGTAATTCACCTCTGCGTGTTGATTATTATCCGCCTGCTGACTATAATTTGCCTATGCGTGTTGATTATTATCCACCTGCTGACTATAATTCACCTCTGCGTGTTGATTATTATCCACCTGCTGACTGTAATTCACCTCTGCGTGTTGATTATTATCCACCTGCTGACTGTAATTCACCTATGCGTGTTGATTATTATCCGCCTGCTGACTATAATTTGCCTATGCGTGTTGATTATTATCCACCTGCTGACTATAATTCACCTCTGCGTGTTGATTATTATCCGCCTGCTGACTATAATTCGCCTCTGCGTGTTGATTATTATCCGCCTGCTGACTATAATTCGCCTATGCGTGTTGATTATTATCCGCCTGCTGACTATAATTTGCCTATGCGTGTTGATTATTATCCACCTGCTGACTATAATTTGCCTCTGCGTGTTGATTATTATCCACCTGCTGACTGTAATTCACCTCTGCGTGTTGATTATTATCCACCTGCTGACTGTAATTCACCTCTGCGTGTTGATTATTATCCACCTGCTGACTATAATTCACCACTGCGTGTTGATTATTATCCACCTGCTGACTGTAATTTGCCTCTGCGTGTTGATGATTATCCACCTGCTGACTATAATTTGCCTCTGCGTGTTGATTATTATCCACCTGCTGACTATAATTTGCCTCTGCGGGTTGATTATTATCCACCTGCTGACTATAATTTGCCTCTGCGTGTTGATTATTATCCACCTGCTGACTGTAATTCACCTCTGCGTGTTGATTATTATCCACCTGCTGACTGTAATTCACATCTGCGTGTTGATTATTATCCACCTGCTGACTATAATTCACCTCTGCGTGTTGATTATTATCCACCTGCTGACTGTAATTTGCCTCTGCGTGTTGATTATTATCCACCTGCTGACTATAATTTGCCTCTGCGTGTTGATTATTATCCACCTGCTGACTGTAATTCACCTCTGCGTGTTGATTATTATCCACCTGCTGACTATAATTCACCTCTGCGTGTTGATTATTATCCACCTGCTGACTGTAATTTGCCTCTGCGTGTTGATTATTATCCACCTGCTGACTATAATTTGCCTCTGCGTGTTGATTATTATCCACCTGCTGACTATAATTTGCCTCTGCGTGTTGATTATTATCCACCTGCTGACTATAATTTGCCTCTGCGGGTTGATTATTATCCACCTGCTGACTATAATTCACCTCTGTGTGTTGATTATTATCCACCTGCTGACTATAATTCACCTCTGTGTGTTGATTATTATCCACCTGCTGACTATAATTCGCCTCTGTGTGTTAATTATTATCCACCTGCTGACTATAATTCGCCTCTGCGTGTTGATTATTATCCACCTGCTGACTATAATTCACCTCTGCGTGTTGATTATCATCCACCTGCTGACTATAATTCACCTATGCGTGTTATTATCCGCCTGCTGACTATAATTCGCCTCTGCGTGTTGATTGTTAACCACCTGCTGACTGTAATTCGCCTCTGCGTGTTATTATCCACCTGCTGACTATAATTCACCTCTGCGTGTTGATTATTATCCACCTGCTGACTGTAATTCGCCTCTGCGTGTTGATTATTATCCACCTGCTGACTATTATTCACCTCTGCGTGTTGATTATTATCCACCTGCTGACTGTAATTCACCTCTGCGTGTTGATTATTATCCACCTGCTGACTATAATTCACCTCTGCGTGTTGATTATTATCCACCTGCTGACTGTAATTTGCCTCTGCGTGTTGATTATTATCCACCTGCTGACTATAATTTGCCTCTGCGTGTTGATTATTATCCACCTGCTGACTATAATTTGCCTCTGCGTGTTGATTATTATCCACCTGCTGACTATAATTTGCCTCTGCGGGTTGATTATTATCCACCTGCTGACTATAATTCACCTCTGTGTGTTGATTATTATCCACCTGCTGACTATAATTCACCTCTGTGTGTTGATTATTATCCACCTGCTGACTATAATTCGCCTCTGTGTGTTGATTATTATCCACCTGCTGACTATAATTCGCCTCTGCGTGTTGATTATTATCCACCTGCTGACTATAATTCACCTCTGCGTGTTGATTATCATCCACCTGCTGACTATAATTCACCTATGCGTGTTATTATCCGCCTGCTGACTATAATTCGCCTCTGCGTGTTGATTGTTAACCACCTGCTGACTGTAATTCGCCTCTGCGTGTTATTATCCACCTGCTGACTATAATTCACCTCTGCGTGTTGATTATTATCCACCTGCTGACTGTAATTCGCCTCTGCGTGTTGATTATTATCCACCTGCTGACTATTATTCACCTCTGCGTGTTGATTATTATCCACCTGCTGACTGTAATTCACCTCTGCGTGTTGATTATTATCCACCTGCTGACTGTAATTCACCTCTGCGTGTTGATTATTATCCACCTGCTGACTATAATTCACCTATGCGTGTTATTATCCGCCTGCTGACTATAATTCGCCTCTGCGTGTTGATTGTTAACCACCTGCTGACTGTAATTCGCCTCTGCTTGTTATTATCCACCTGCTGACTATAATTCACCTCTGCGTGTTGATTATTATCCACCTGCTGACTGTAATTCGCCTCTGCGTGTTGATTATTATCCACCTGCTGACTGTAATTCACCTATGCGTGTTGATTATTATCCGTCTGCTGACTATAATTCGCCTATGCTTGTTGATTATTATCCACCTGCTGACTATAATTCACCTCTGCGTGTTGATTATTATCCGCCTGCTGACTATAATTCGCCTCTGCGTGTTGATTATTATCCGCCTGCTGACTATAATTCGCCTATGCGTGTTGATTATTATCCGCCTGCTGACTATAATTTGCCTATGCATGTTGATTATTATCCACCTGCTGACTGTAATTCACCTCTGCGTGTTGACTATTATCCTCCTGCTGACTATAATTCGCCTCTGCGTGTTGATTATTATCCACCTGCTGACTATAATTCACCTCTGCGTGTTGATTATCATCCACCTGCTGACAATAATTCACCTCTGCGTGTTGATTATTATCCACCTGCTGACTATAATTCACCTCTGCGTGTTGATTATTATCCACCTGCTGACTGTAATTTGCCTCTGCGTGTTGATTATTATCCACCTGCTGACTATAATCCGCCTTTGCGTGTTGATTATTATCCACCTGCTGACTGTAATTCGCCTCAGTTTGTCACCTGACTCAAGCCTCTCCAACATTAGTTTGATCGTCATGGTAAAGCCTGAGGTGCGAGCTGTTGCCTGCCCATGATGACTCTTCTGTCTGTTTGCCCTGCCACCAGAATGTTGGTACTCTGCTTTCCGTGGGATAGAAGCAACATCCTTCTTCAAGACAGCCCTGGGTTCACAGCATTCTTCTTCAAAGTTTGAACAGGTCGTCTGAATCTGACTCCCACACCCGGGCACCAGGTGTTTTGTTATTAAATGGTCCCTTTTTTCTTGTAGAGTCACAAACACAGGACTTACTGGTGTACATTTTTCACAGGCGGCCGCAACTTCAGTCGGAATGATAGCACAGGTCCTACCCCCTTTCTCTAAAGCAGTGATTTTTATTTTATTTGAGTGCTCTTGAAGCCCAGTTATTTTAGGATTCGGATGGCCTACTCCAGCATTCTTAGGAGAGCTGAATTCCACCTGTCTAGTGGGTAAAGACACCTCTTTTATCATGACGTAAGCATCAAGTGGTTGGTTCATTGATGCTGGATCCACCTCGACAAAATCCTCGTACACCGATAGATCCAACAGCTCATCTAGGTTAGCCTCGGCCGCTGCACTTAGGCGATCACTTGCTGAATTTGAATTAAGTGCCGTTGCTTCAACTGGCGCCATTATAGGCTCCTTTGTTGCTTCACTCGATTTCAGACAGGTGGTGATCGCTTTGTCAACAAATTGTAACATATTGGGCCTCATTACACGGAAGGCGGTGAGCCATGGCGCTATTAGCGCCATGGCTCATGCCGGTAAAATACCGGCACTGCCTTGGCGGAAAGGGGATTTGCCGCCCCATTCCAAGGTTGGTGGGGCGGTAAATCCCCCTTCCGCCATTGCCCTTCCCCATTCCCATTTCTGCCCCATAGGGCTCTATGGGAATGGGGAAGGAGCTAATTACGGCACCGCAATTTGGTTTTTAACGCCTGCAAAAAGCAGGCGTTAAAGCACCAACTCGCTAAGGGACCTCGTAGTAAGGCGGTAATGGTTAACGGTCACCGTTACCATTAACGGTGGCCGTTAACCATTACCGCCTTCCGTGTAATGAGGCCCATTGATATTACGTAGAAATTTCCGTGCACCTCTTTGGAAACTCTTCTTGCGTCCTGGCATATTTTTTTGCTTTTTAGTTTGCGGTGCAGTTCCCTTTTTGATTACCACCCTTTTTTGTAGATCAACATCCGTCCCTCCAAAAATTGGAAACAAACGTGCTGACTTTGCACTGACCCCAGCTACCGCTTCAGGGACAGAGGTTTGATCGATAGCTGGTAGGTGAAGAGTTGAGTCAGATGCTCTTTGGCTGTCCAACAACGCCAGATTAGTTGAACTTCTGGCTTGTAAAAATGCTGTGTGGAATGAGGTATCCAATGTATCACCTCGCTCGACATCTTCACAACATAAGACGCCGGTATTTGCACAGGTCTCAGCGTCGATTGCTGCCGGAAGCGTGGAGTTCTTAATTTCTGAGTCTGCAGTAGTGAGGGCGGCAGTGTTTGCAAGATGCCCCGGTTGTTTTAGTGAGGAACCGATTTCGGAGGCCGTGACTCTCCTAGGCGACTGCGAAACAACGCTCGAAAGCTTGTTCGTTGGCAATTGCAATCCGGTAACAACTCCAAGCAGCTCTCCACCTTTGGAATCAGCATGGAATTTACGAAACAGAGACAAAGCTTCCTTTGCTACCTCGGCAAGCAGCTTTTTATCAAGCATATCATTGCGTTTGCCATCATTAACTGATGCAAGACCTGCCAGTAAATTCTGGGTTACATCGTCTTTTTTGGAACTTTGGCAGCTATGCATTGTCTCTAGATGTACAAGTTTTGAATTCATTAAGGCCAGAAGTGTTGTGACATCTTTCACATTTTCATTTAGTGATTCGTAAAGTTTGGTAAAGGGTACCAGAGAGATAGCCATGGCAGAAGTCACAGCTATTAATAGATCATTTGAAGGCACGTGTACACATGCGGTCTGTAATCCGCCTCTGACTTTCCTTGTCGCGCCACGTACAGCGTTATTAAAAGCAGACCGTTCTCTTCTGACTTTTGGAAAATCTCACTCTACCAACGATGAGTCTCTGGACGTAGAATCATCCGTAGAATCATCACTGTTTACAGACTGCAGGAGATGAGATGGTTGACACCCATTAATGTCATGGATTACCTTGTTGTGGGCGAACTGTCGTTTCTGAGAATCAGCCACCTTTCCACTTGGTGATTGGGAGGAATCATCAAAAGACACATCCTCTACAGTTCTTAATCTTTTATAATTACCAGACCCCCAAATATCCCGATTGACATTAGTCACATTACTGCACTGCCTTTTCTGAGGTATTTTTGACATCCCATTAAATAAAGGAGTGCTCCCGGACGTCTGTTTGCAAGCACGTTCTTTATTTAAGTCGATTAGATTTTGTAATACTGTTGAAACTACTTCTAAAGAGTTTCTTCTGCCTGTGATGGGCGTGATAGTCGCCTCTTCCTCTAACACATATTCGCCTTGCAACCTTATTGCTTCCTTAAATGTTAGATTGCCTGAATTGGGGACCGTCAGAAGTGTAGGGCTACAAATGCCTTCTGGTGAAATCATTTTGTGCACATCCTCCTGCTGATGTGGGATAGACGGGTTTGTTGTGTTAAGTGTATTAGAGATCACAAGCAGGAAGGCATTCACGCTTACCTCGCTCACTTCTGCCAATGCTCCGATTGTCTCAGCTGCGACCATATTGACTCCTGGACTCACTGCAGAGGCGGACAGCACAGCCACAGCCGAACCCCTCAGTCGGCTGGCCCAGCGCGCCTCCTCTACGTCACGCCAATGCTGCCGAGCCAAAGCTTCCTCCTCGGAGTTCCCAGCAGCCGCGTCACTGCCCCGCCCCTCAACATCATCAGGGGCGACCACGGCTGCGATGGAGGCCACAGGCAGCGACGAGCGGACTCCCACAGCCGGGAAATCACAGAACCGCAGGTCCCCACCACACCCCCCGGGCCCCAGCAAGCTCGGCGAGCCACCCCCAGCCTCCGCCAGGAGAACCACGCCAGCCCCAACGGTACGGGTGAGTTCAGCTGAATCAACAGGATTAAGTTGACCAGCTTCTCTGTGTTCTTCACCTTCCGTCTGCGGTGATATAGCAATATCAGATAACTGGCCTGATTGCGCAGACATGGGCTTCTCTTGTAGGTTACACTCCGTCTGCACTAAGGTGGCAGACAGAGGGAGCACTTCAAATACATCTTCAGCCAAATGAGACTACCTCCTCCGTTATGTCAGCTATGGAGCCACAAGAAAAGTACTGGCTCACTTGTTGTTGTCGAGGCTGCTTTGCAGGGTAATCATCTTGCAGAGCAATGCGTTTTAGTTGCACTCTAGTCCTTGAAGCTGGAATAGCAGGCTCCATCTTTCTGTCGGGCCCTCACGCCCTCACGCCACTCGCCAAACAGCCAAACAGATGCTCCTCGCCCTTGCTCCTGAGGGCTTACGCCGCAAGGGCGTGGGAGGCGGCCTTATGTGGGCTGACCCACTGCTGGAATTAAAGGCACACGCACCTCCAGGCACCTCCAGGTGCCACAAACTGATTAGCAAAAACACAGGAAACGGGAGTAGTTTGAAGGGAGAAAGTTCAGTCACTACTCACTCGCCACAGCCAAACAGATGCTCCTCGCCCTTGCTCCTGAGGGCTTACGCCGCAAGTGGCGTGGGAGGCGGCCTTATGTGGGCTGCCCACTGCTGGAATTAAAGGCACACGCACCTCCAGGCACCTCCAGGTGCCACAAACTGATTAGCAAAAACACAGGAAACGGGAGTAGTTTGAAGGGAGAAAAGTTCAGTCACTGCTCACTCGCCACAGCCAAACAGATGCTCCTTGCCCTTGCTCCTGAGGGCTTACGCCGCAAGGGCGTGGGAGGCGGCCTTATGTGGGCTGACCCACTGCTGGAATTAAAGGCACACCCACCTCCAGGCACCTCCTGGTGCCACAAACTGATTAGCAAAAACACAGGAAATGGGAGTAGTTTGAAGGGAGAAAAGTTCAGTCACTGCTCACTCGCCACAGCCAAACAGATGCTCCTCGCCCTTGCTCCTGAGGGTTTACTCAAACTATTTGCACTGTTTAAGAATAACTGTAATCTTCTTTTTATTAACCTATGCCGTTTTGCTCCTACTTCATATTCTCTGAATGCCATTTTGCTCCTCCTTGAAAGTAGTTTAAATGCCTCAGAAACTGATAGTATGAAGTACTGAAGTATATTTTTGTGATATAGATTGTCTCCTTCTAGTGAATGTTTTATAACTGACTGTGAAATAAATTAATAAGTGTTTTACCAAGAAACCTTGAGTGTAAGAGTTTATTGGAATACTTGTAATTGTAGACCTCTGTGTAACATCCTTACAGCTCACATTCTCCTCTTGAGATAAGCCAGGCTGCTCAGCAATGCTACCACAAAACTGTGTAGTACAGATTTATACCAAAGGTTGGTTTTGCTTACACCTGTAGTCCTAGTTGTGTGTAGTGGTCCCAAAGTGTACTGCATACAAACTTTGCCTAACACTGATGGCAGGCAGTGAGGATACATTGTATACATTGGGCCTCATTACAACTCAGGCGTTAAGGGTTAACGCCACTGTTAACCCTTAACGCCTGATTCTGATTTTAACGCCTGCTTTTAGCAGGCGTTAAAATCCATGGCGCTAACCTGCCATGGTGCTAATTACGCCGCCCTAATTTACGGCGGCGTAATTAGCGCCTTCCCCACTCCCATTATGCCCTATGGGGCAAAAATGGGAATGGGGAAGGGAAAATGGGAAATGGGGATTTACCACCCCACTCTCCTTGGAATGGGGCGGTAAATCCGCCATCCACCATGGTGTAAACGGAGTAATGAGGCCCATTGTATAGTTGTTACAATGAAAGTTCTGCTTTACTTTTGTTCAAATAGTAACCTTCACAAGACTAAGCACGACTAGAAAAGCAATTTTAAAAATGCCAGATATGGATAACTTCAGACAGGAAGCCCTGATCATTCTAACAGTAAATCAAGTGAAAGAAATTTGTAAGGTCAGGAATCTCCCTGTTAAAGGAAAGAAAAATGAATTGATTGAAAGATTGTTGGATTTCCAAAGTCTGAGAAGTGGGTCTGTTACACCTACTCCTTCAGCAAATGCGGAAAATGTTGATGAGGATAGTAACGATTCAGAGTCTAAGTCTAATGTTATTGAGGAGCAAGAAGAGTTAGAGGAGTCTCAGGATGTGAGCCCCTCTGCACCTCAACAAACTCTTAGGCCTCAACCTTTAGCCACAGGGACCCTACCAGATCCAATACTGAGCCCAGAATGTGTCTCTTTTGAAGAAATGAGATTTCAGTTTGAGTTCAAAAGGCACCAAATACAAACTGAAAGTAAACATCAAGAAATCAAAATGGAAATGCATCATGCTCTTGAAATGAAGAAATTGGCCCTCATTCCGAGTAGGGCGGTAAGGGATACCGGGCACCGGTAAGGAGACCGGTCCCGTTAATCCCTTACCACCCTACTACGAGGTCCCTAAGCGGGTTCCTCCTTTAATGCCTGGTCTGACCAGGCGTTATGGACGGGACCCGTTAAGGGACTTCAGAGCTAATAACGGTACCGCAATTTGCAGTACCGTTATTAGCGCCTTCCCCATTCCCATTGAGCCCTATGGGGACTAAAATTGGAATGGGGAATGGCTTTTTCAATGGGGACTTACCAGTCCTGCAAAGGTTGGACTACACCGGTAATTCCCCATTGAACCACACCGGTGCCGGACCCGTTATTGGAGGCAGTCATGGCACAAATAGCGCCATGACTACCTCCAATCTCGGAATGAGGGCCATTGTCTCTTGAAAATGTTTCTATCCCATAGTCTTCTAGGTCTTCCATTCCTAAGAGACCTTGCATGCCTAAGGAAGCTGTGAGTATGAGGTGAAGCTTGATATTTTGGATTGTTTGGCTGCTTTTGAGTATAACTATGGGATTCAGGGTTTTACAGAGAATCAGCTGTTTCCTTGGCTTTTGTCTAGGCTCCAACAGGTTGCAACTGATGCTGTAATGGAGGTGGGGGAACTTGAAAGATTGGAGTATGAAAATGTCAAGCTAGCTTTGATAGCTAGATTAGGGAAAACACCTTCCCAGTACCTTAGAAGGATTAGGACCTTCATAAAGCATTATGGTACCCCTTGGGCTACCTGGGTGTGTGAATGTTTGAAGAACTTAGATGGTTGGGTTAGGGTTACAGAGTAAACACTTATGAAGGTTTGAGAAATCTGTTTATGTTGGAATCTATTTACGATACCTGCTCTCCTGAGCTGAGACATCACTTGGCTGACTCTAAGGAACTTGATCCAAATAAGCTAGCAAGTGCTGCTGACTTGTGAGTTGCCAGCAGGGCTACTCACAAGGATTCTGGGGCAACTCAGAAAAAGGATGATGGGAAGCAGCAAAAGAAAGATGGCAAAAAAAATTGTAATACCTCCAATCCAAAAGAGGGCCCCAAACAGAAAAAGGGTAAGCCACAAGGGGAAACGAATCAGGCTAGTGAAACCTCTGGTGCCAAACCAGGCGGAGTTCAGCAGAAGACCCTTTTTGTCAAAACATTTGGAAAATGTTATGCTTGTGGGTCAACTGACCATGTGAAAGGGATCCCAGATGCAAGGGTAAGCCTTCAGGGGTCCACACTGCCTCATTAGCCTGTTCCCCACATGGAGAAGTACATATGGCAAGTGGAAACTTTCAACTACTGGCTGTAGACCCCATTGGAGTCTCTGCCAGTGTTTCTCTAGTGTATCTGGGTTTGTGGGAACAGCATAGTTCAGATGTCTATAATTCAATTCCAGATTACACAAAATAATATTACAAGGACAGTGTACTTGTGACTGGTCAGGAGACCCCTGCCATTAGAGAAACTGGGGCCAGCATTATAGTGGTGGATGAAACATTTTTCAAACCTGAGGATGTTGCTATGGCACCCAAAGGCCTCACTAAGCTTGCTGGAGGCCCTGTCCCAATACTTCCAAGACTACCAGTTCTCATCCAGTGCAACAACATGACTGTAAGGATACCTGTTAGTGTACAAAGTGAGGTGCCTGGGAGAGTCCTGCTGGTGAAGGACCTAAAACATATTGGAGTTGTATCAAGCACCTCCAGGCCTCCCAGCAAAAAGGAAACAGGAGCAGACAAGGAAGGCCAGAAGGAGTACCTTAAATGACTCTCAAGAGGATGTTACAGAAGAAACCATAACACCCAGTCCACAGGAACTACTAACTGCTATTTCCAAGAAGAAGGAGACAAAGGGGAAACCCAAGGTCTCAAGGAAAAAGCCAGAGAGCTCTCCTGTGCAACCAACAAGGAAATCCCTGAGAGGACTGTCCACAGTCACACCTGTGACAGCTCCATCAGCTGAAGCTGAGTGTGAGGAACAACCAGGAAAGGTTGAATCAGCTGCTGAAGAATCAGAGCTGGGAGAGGACCTTGCTCCTGTTGGAGATCTGGATCCTGCAGACCATCATGAGCTGCAGTCTTTACTGGCAGAAGGTGGCCCCTGTAGGGCAGACTTCAGCAGAGGTCAAAGAGAGTGTCCTACTCTTGAAGGACTTCGCCAACAGGCAGCTTCCCAGCTGGATGGGCAAGAGCCAGGGAGGTACAAGTTGTACTGGGAAGATGGCCTCTTCTACAGTGAACCTGCTGAGTCTATCCCAGGGGACTAACCCTAACCCTATACCTAACCCTAACCCTAACCCTAATGTAACCCTTAATCTAACCCTAGCCCCAACCCTAACCCTAGCCCCAACCCTAACCCTAATGTAACCCTTAATCTAACCCTAGCCCCAACCCTAACCCTAGCCCCAACCCTAACCCTAATGTAACCCTTAATCTAACCCTAGCCCCAACCCTAATGTAACCCTTAATCTAACCCCAGCCCCAACCCTAACCCCAATGTAACCCTTAATATAACCATAACCACTAACCCTAACCCTTATCCTAACCCCTAATCTAACCCCTAATCTAACACCTAATCTAACCCTAGCCCCAACCCTAACCCCACTAATTTTCGATGGATCAATCAAATTATATACAACGAAATGGCTATTCGATGGAATGGAATTTCATTGCATATAATTCGATGGTTTGGTATTAGATGCTTTGGTTTTCAATGGATTGACCAGATACCCCTTGAGAGTCAATCGCTTTTCCAAGCAACGGGCTGGGGGCAGATGTCTCAATTCGGCTGGTACATCCCTTTGGAACATTCTCCCTCCCTCTCTAAAACTTGATATGATATGATAGTTTAATTATATAGCACCTATACACAATGGGGGTCATTACAAGTTTGCCGGTCCGGTAGCTACGGTACCGGTAAGCTTGCCAGTACCGTAGTTACCGGACCAGCAAGCTATGAGTTCTGCTCACGGGTGCCTGTCAGCCCGCCATATCTGACCTGGCGGGCGTACCGGCACCCGCAAGCAGACCTACACGGTAGCACCAGCAATGTTATTAACGGCGCTGGTGCGACCGGCCTCCTCATTCCCATTGAGCCCTATGCGGCTCGATTGGGAAAGGGGAGCATTTTTTACCGGCGCCCGGGAGTGGCCAAGTCCCGGGTCCAGCAAGGCCGTAATGACCCGGTATTTGCCCATTCACGGGTGCCGGTAAAATTCACAAGTTTGGCGGCAGCCTGCCGGTTACCCCGGCAAGGCTACCGCCAAACGTGTAATGAGGCCCAACGTGTTTCAAAGTGTTTCAAAGTGCTTCAAGGCAAGGGAGGGAACAAGGAAAAATACAATGGGTCTCATTGCCATGGCTACAGCCATGCTCGCTACTGGCACTGCCTCCCACGATTGGGCAAAAACCGTCCCATTACGAGATGAATGGACCAGTAATTGCCCATTCGCGGGTGGCGGTATTGCCGGGCTCCCGATCCCCATTCACCCCCAATAGGGCAGAATGGGGGTGGGGAGTACAAGTTATGCTCGCGGGTGCCGCACAGCCTGCCAGGTCTGTCAGGAACCTGCAAGCAAAACTCGTAATGCGGCGGGACGGTATGAACAGTGCCTTACCGGCACCGTTCATACCATCACTGCCAGGGTCCTAATGAGGCCCAATGACATTCTTACAGGCCATGAACAGTAAGGATATAAAATTAACTATCGTACTCGGCCTGATGACATTTCAGATAGTTCAAGAGCTAAGACATAGATAAGGAAGGGAGGAGGAAATGGAAACAGACAGGCAACTACCGTACTAGGCCTGACAACATTTCTGGTAGAGCCGGAGAAAAACAAAATGTGAGGGAGATGGGTGCAGAAAGGGAGGGGAGGAACAAAACAAGCGGCTATCGAACTAAGCCTGATGACAGTTTAGATAGTGCTGGATGGGGGGGACAATTAAGGGGAGGTGGAGGAGACAGACGAGGTTGCTATCATACTAGGTCCAGTGACAATTCTGATAGAGTAAGTGCATAGAAGAAAGTAAGGGGAGGGGGAGGAGATAGGAAAAAAGAGAAAGGGAGAGAACAGAGAGTAAGCAGTCAAAAAGAGTGGAGAAGCAAGAGGGGAGAGTGAATTGCAGAAGTCAGTAGTAACACATAGGGCCTCATTACACGGTAGGCGGTAACCATGGCGCTATTAGCGCCATGGTTGCCGCCAGTATTTTACCATGTCCGCCTTGGTGGATGGTGGAATTACCGCCCTATTCCAAGGTGAGCGGGGGCGGTAATTCCCCATTCACCAAGGCCCTTCCCCATTCCCATTTTCGCCCCCATAGAGCATAATGGGAATGGGGAAGGCGCTAATTACGGTACTGCAAATTGCGGTACCATAATTAGCACCAAGGTCCCTTTGCGGGTTCGTTTTTTAACACCTACTAAAAGCATGCGTTAAAGGACCAACCCGCAAAGGTACCTCGTAATAAGGTGGTAAGGGTTAACGGTCACCGGTAGCATTACCAGTGACCGTTAACCCTTCCCTCCTTCCGTGTAATGAGGCCCATAATGTTGCAAGCCAGGATACAAGATGAAGATGGGAACAGCATTATTCAGGGCCACCATGAGTACAAGATGCAAAGGAAATCCAGCATGAGAGTTGAGAAAGGGTCACACACTGTGAATCAATGAAGTCCATAAAAGTAAAATACAGCTTTGGCCACTAGACGGTGACAGTGAAACCAGAATGTATCAGGACAGACTCCTGCAGAAGTAGGCTGGAGGGGGGTGAGGGGTCACAGGGTAGAAGAATCAAGCAAAACAGGCAACACCTGTGTGTGAGAAGGGGGAAGCACAAGGGAACATCACAGGGGGACCAGAGGGGGTGGAGATGGCCTGTGGGGACAGAGGGTGTAAACACATGTTGGTGCATGCTTACCTGCTTTCTGAGCAGGGATTCAGGCCCTGGGTCCTCCTGGTCCGAACAGGTCCAAATAAGAATTGTCCTTTGTCTGTGAGAGACGCCCTTGATCTAAGAGTTAAGAGCAGGAAGGAAGAGGCAGGACTAAGAAGGTGGGTGGTGGTTAGGCCAGGTGACCTAGATCCACTTGCACCTGCTCCCCATCTACAAAGGAAAAGAGGCTGGATGGCTCCTTAAGTAGGGAAAATGAGCTGAAACCAGGAAGTCACCCGGTGTGCAGGGCTTGCTAAGTGGGGAAAAAAGCGACAACCCAGAAGCCACCAGGTGGGCGGGTCCTAGGCCAGGTGACCTAGATCCACTTGCACCTGCTCCCCATCTGCAAAGGAAAAGAGGCTGGAGGGTTCCTTAAGTAGACAAAAAGAGTGGTACACAGGAAGGCACCAGGTGGGCGGGCTTGCTAAATGGGAAAAAAGAGTGGAAACCAGAAAGGCACCAGGTGGGCGGGGCCTAGGCGAGGTGACCTAGATCCACTTGCACCTGCACCCCATCTGCAAAGGAAAAGAGGCTGGAGAGCTCCTCAAGTAGGGAAAATAGCGGCACTGAGGAAGGCACCAGGTGGGTGGGGGTTGGTAAGTGGGGAAAAAGAGCGGCAACTAGGAAGGAACCAGGTGGGTGGGGCCTGGGACAGGTGACCTAAATCCACTTGCACCTGCTCCCCATCTGCAAAGGAAAAGAGGCTGTATGGCTCCTTAAATGGGGAAAAAGAGTGGCAACCAGGAAGGCACCAGGTAGGCGGGGCTTAGGCCAGGTGACCTAGATCCCCGTGCACCTGCTCCTCATGAGCAGAACCATCTCTGGTTCCGGGAGCAGCTGAAGACGTTCCTCTTTGCTTCTGCTTCTCTCTTCCTCTTCCCTGCTGATCCCTTGTCTGATACTGTACTGGTTACCTGGCTAACCTCTGAACCACGGGCCCAGGTCCCTGCCCTCCCAGTTGCACACCTGCACTGCCGCTTGGCTACCCTGCACTTGGGACTGTATCTGCAACCCTACAGTCCCCTTACCTGCACTATCTAACACCTGATGTCTGCACTTAACCCTGCACTGCCACCTGCTGGCCGCACTTCTTCTTTTTTGATGCTTGATCCTATGTCCTACATTTGCGCCTTCTCCCCTTGCCCCAGCACTTCTCCCCTTTTTTCTCCCCTGTACTTGGGCGATCTCAATTTTACTGGGCCTAGTAATATCATTGTCTTGTCCCCCCTTGTTCCCCTCCCATTTCTCGTCGCACCTTGAAACACTTTTGTATAGGCGCGCTATAAATAAAATATCAGATCATTAGAAGGTACACAAACATGATGGACATATGTAGATTATAAATCAGTAGAAAGGTAGATGGATGGTACAACCGTTCATCCAGACTAATAATTCATTAAGAAAATATATCAATTTCTTCAAAATATCGTATTAAAACGTAATTAAAGTTGTCAAATTCATGTACATATCATGTGGTAAACTTTTCTTTTTAAACTTAAAACCAAGTTCTAGTGACAAAGAATCCCTGTTAAATGGATTCCAGAATTTCCATCAATGAATCAGTATATTATCAACGCTTTAGGATTTTTAGATGTTCTATTCAACTGTGGCTATCTCTGGTTGATAATAGTGGTGATCTAATACAGACATTCAAATAGGTCTAGCTCGACATGTTTCTGTTCTCTGATTTATTGTGGAACATTCTTCAGGAGAATTGGGTTGGGTCACCGTGACTTTAAGAGTGATTCTGAATTTATCTTCCCTTCTTGGTCGCTATTGCTGCTCTAGGTCTGGGGAACTTGCCCAGTTAGTGGATGCAGTCTTCAAAGGGATTCCAAGTAGATTGATCAACCATTCAGGGGCTTAGTTAATAATCCAATTCAGATCATTGGTCTGTAGATTATAGATGTATAGTGGTCTTAATACCCCACGCTCACAGGGTGCTTACATGTATTAATCTTCTACTCGCTGTTTCATCTCTTAGAGTTTATACCTGGTTCGATTGAACACAACAGTATCTGATCTTTATCAGGTCTTCGATAGAGTTCCAGAATGTAAATAGTGAAGTTTCCTAAATTCACAGGTAGACGGTAGAATTAAATCTTCTTATTGTCATGCCGTCCTGGCTAGTGTTAAACTAGCATTCAGCTGAGTCTGTATCGCAACAGAGAAAAGCCCCCTCACTCTGACCTTCACGTGTGAGGAGCTGTGTTCTGCAGTCCTTCGAAACCTACATATGTAGATGAAATATACTGTCCAGATGATGGCCCTCATTACAACTCAGGCGTTAAGGGTTAACGCCACCGTTAACCCTTAACGCCTGATTCCCACCTTAACGCCTGCTTTTTGCAGGCGTTAAGTTCCATGGTGCTAAGGCACCTTGGTGCTAATTACGGCACCGTAATTTACGGTGCCGTAATTAGCGCCTTCCCCACTCCCATTATGCCCTATGGGGCAAAAATGGGAATGGGGAAGGGAAAATGGGAAATGGGGATTTACCGCCCCACTCACCTTGTAATGGGGCGGTAAATCCGCCATCCACCATGGTGTAAACGTAGTTTACACCATGGTGGTAAAGTCGGTGCACTTAGCACCTCAGTTGTAATGAGGGCCGATGACTTGGGTGAACATTTAGAGAAGGTGGACTTAATTATTAGGACACTGGCAGCAAAAGGCTATCATTCCAACTTTAAGAAGTCTAAAATAGCTCATAGTTATATTTCTGGGGTTTTCATTATCTGATGAGGGAACGGGAGTTACACACTTGCAAAGCCCACATACACTTAAGCAGCTGCAGGCCATACCTGGCCTTTTACACTTTGGGAGATCATAGGTGGCAGACTATGTAGCATTAGTGCAAACACTCTATGACTGTAAAGGAGAGAGTTCACACTCATCTTGCAACAGATGACTCCCAGTAGTCCCCTTCAGGACAGGAACACATAAGGATTTAGATGTGACACGTCTTCCTGCCCCAAAAGCTTTCACATATGTAGTATATACCCACGGAGAGACAAACTCATAACATACCATTCACATGTCTATACAGTTCCCGAGCTAAAACCTGCTCCAGGGGAAAGATTCTGGCTGCTGTACGAATGATAGTGCAGAAGGAACGCAGCTTAGCTGCAAACAAAATGATGCACACAAGCACACCGTTAGTGCAGTTAGAGGCAGCTACATGCTCTAGTATTGTAAATGTGAAGGCACTACACTTCAGAGGGGTTCGGTAGGCTGCAACGCAGACTAGCACAAGACATATAGTATCACTATAAACCAGAACTACTACAAATGTATGAACTGGAAAGGTCTCTACAACCAGCAGCAGATGCAGCAGTACCAGACATCCCACTTTGGATGTTACGCGCACTTGTTAGACGCGTATACAATTAGCAAAATTGTTTCAAAGCGCCCACAGGGCAAACAGGGTGGAAATAGGGGAGGGTAAACAATGACTTACAGCAAGGATAAATAAATTGCATTAAGAGTACAAACAAAACATGAGAATAAAGGGAAGGGGAGATGAACCTACTATGCCTTGTGAGTGTTCAGAAAGTGCAAGTGTAGAGGGAGAGGGGGAGGGAAAGGTGCTTTGGTGCTCATGGAGAAGTGCTCAGGGTAACTGCTAAGAGGATAAGGACGTACGTGCAACCACCCATGGGTAGGTTAAGTCCAGGTAAGTGCAGCAGAAAGACAGCGGCTGGGATGAGAGATGTGGTGGGTCAAGGCCTGAGGACACATAAGGGCCCTGCACATCAGTCACGCTGTTGTAAGATTAGCAGGGAAGAGAGGAGGAGAAGGAAGAGGTAAAGAGAAAGGTCTTGAGGCTTTTTTGGAACCTAAGCAGGTCATACTCAAGGTGCAGATGATGTTGCAAGGGTTTAGGTTGTCTGGCTAGAAGATACTTGCTGTGCAAACAGTAACATTTTTAGGTTCTTGTGCAATACCCAGTAGGACTGTTCCAATCTGCGGTGTGGTGGGGGGCATTCCATTCCGGAGGCGATGGCCGGGAAGCTCACTCCCCAAGATCATTTCATTCTGAATCTAGGGGTGACAAGTTTGTTCCCATGTAAGCACCGGTTAGGTCTGATGGAATTAGCCTTTTAGAATTTTGCTGTGCTGTGCGTGATGGCCAGGCACTTGTGCGTGATGGTCAGTCACTCGTGCGTGATGGCCAGCACTTGTGCGTGATGGCCAGGCACTTGTGCATGATGGCCAAGGACTCTTGAGTGATGGTAAGGACCGTGAAGAAGATCCTTTGTCTGATATGAAGCCAGTGCACTTCTTTTCTGGCAGCTGATATATGCTCCCATCTGGGAATGTTCAGGGCGGCCCTGAGAGCATTAATCTGGATGACTTGTAGTTTATTGAGGCTCTGAGTCGATATGCCTGTAAAGAGGGCATTACAGTAGTCAAGCATAGACCCTATGAGATGAGGGTCCTGGTGATAGTAAGGCAACTGTCCGATCAAAGGAAAGGTCTACAGGCATTGATCAGCTTTGTGGTGTGGGCCGAAGTGGATGCAATGGCGATTACCTGCCTGTTTAAGGACAGGGTGGAGTCAAGATAGACGCCTACGGTTTTAACAGAGCTTGAGACTGGTATGGTGAAGCCGTCCATTTTTAGTTTCTTTTTCTTTTATTGGTTTTTATTTTTAAAACTTTAAACAATTTTTTCCACAGGTTTAATTCCATTTCCGTAATCCTTATCACAGTCTAAAAATAGCCAATAACTCTCCATATATCAATCATAGTAAAAATGTCAAACTTCGAACCATCTCCAAGTTCTTAGTATTAATATTAATTTCATACGTCTGTGCTGTTTAAAAACATCAACCTTATTCTCACAGTAATTTCATTTCAAATATTTCATTCAGAAACTTAACCACTCCAAAAACAAGCGATTGATTTCACCCAAACGCAGCATATTCCACCATCCCTCTGGAGGCAGAGTATTTACCTGGTTTACACATTTCCCCATATACAATGTCCTCTGGTTCGTAAACACGGTACAATAGACAATTATGTGTTTCAGGGATTCAACCTGGTCATTTGAGAACAGTATCTCCAGGACAACTCAGATTTGTCGATTTGTCTTTGAGCTCCGAGAACCTCCTTGGTTTCAAAAAGATTCAGAGGCTTTTGCATAAATTGCTCCATAAACCTTCTACACAGAAATGTAACCAGGTATTTCAACAAAGATCTTATACTTCTACTTTCTCCGTTACAATCTCTCATCAATCTACACAAAATCCTCTTTTCCTCGGTGGCAATACAGTCACCTTTGTACTCTCCACATTTTACTCTCCTGAGATTAGTGATTAAATCTTCTGTTTTTACATTTAAGTGTATTAGACATTCAGTACATTTCTTTTTCCAAAATATCAAGTGGTCACTCTGGTCTTTTTTCCAGAATAGTTTCCAAGAATTTTAGGGGCGGGATGGAGTCAGCAATTAAACATTTCCAAAAACAGGGTTAGAGACTTACAGAGACTTATAGAGACTCACTTAGTACAAGGAGTAAAGACCCGGTTCAGATCTCATCAAGGCGATGGGAAGTCCCTTTGGTGGTCTTAAGAATATTTCCTCTAGGACATCCCAGATCTGCCATGGGAGATTCAATCTTGCTTCAGCACCATATGTCAGAATCGGTATGACTTTCATATTATAAAAGGTCACGATCGAGATCATCGAGAATCTATCATATCTTTTGTGGAATTCCTGGCACTGCGCGGGCAGATCTTTTGCTTTTATTCCCAGATTCATAGCCCACACAGCTTTCACCGTGCTCTGGTTTACACATACTCCCAGATATGTGATGTTTTCAATTCTTTCCAGATGTTCTTTCCCAATGGGCAATTTAAATTTTGGAATCCCTGAGTTTTAGCATTAATACGGAGATCATTAATTCTGATATAGGACTCCAAGGATGCAAGTCTTCTCTGGAGTCCTATAGGCATTTTATCTATCAGGATTAAATCATCAGCGTACAAGACCCAGGATATTAAGACTCCATTAACTTATATAAGTTATACAGTAGTATAAGTTAAACAGGATTGGTGTCAATGGGCAACCCTGCTTAAGACATCGATGGGTCTTAATTTCACTAGCCACCCCCTCATCATATTCATACGTACTTGCAGAAATGTTCCAGAGTACAGCTCCCTAATTGCTTGTAGTAGATGTTTGGGCCATCTAAAGGCCTCCAGTTTTCTCCACAATCAATCCCTGTTGATCCCATCGAATGACAGTTCAAGAGCAACCAAGGTTACATATATTTTGATATTTTATTCCTTTTTACATGTATTTTCAGGATATTCATCAGGAAGAGGTTGACAGATGTTCCCACCCCCTTAACAAACCCTGTCTGTCGGGGATCCAGAATTACCCCCTCATTTACTCATCTCACCAGATGACCCAAAATTAGAGAGGCAAAAAGTTTCCCTAAAATATCAAAAAGGGCGTAGGTCAATAGCTCTTTGGATTCGATCCATCACCCTTCTTGAAAATAAGCACAATAACAGCCTTTTTCCATCAGAAGATCAGGCCCCAGGAGGTGTGGGTAAGACAGGTAGGATGTAGGACTCAACAACAGTGGTTGATGAGCTGTCTTTCCCAATCCTAGCCTGGCTTCTCAATTCAATGGACAGAGGGTATGATTCCCTCAATTTCATAATTCGTGATCTTAGACAGACTTTGAGGGAACTAGTGGGGAAGGTACACTAATTGGAAGGGTAGATAATTGCCATTACCAATCAGAATCCAATATTCAACAAAAGGGAAAAAGATTTTGAGGAAGCGAAAGTCCGGGTTGGCCGGAAATCAGAAATAGGGGTAGAATTGATCCTGGCCAATCAGGCAGCTGTGAAAATTGGCCAGCCCCAGCAATGCGAAACTCTATTTGAAGCACTGCTACTGCTAGTTTCCATGCTGGGGGCGGCCCCTGAGCAGGGAGACGTTATGGTATAAAGCAGTCCAAAGGAGAAACACTTTGCATTGAGTAGCCTGCATGGCCACTCAACCAAAGAAAAAAATACTCCCCCAAAAGAAAAAAGAAAAAAACTGTAAATTACCCCCCAAACAAAATAACAGGGAATACCGAAAGTTTCTGAGAAAGCTAAGATCTGAGGTGGATAAGCAAATGGGCAGACAGGGCAGAACCTGAACAAAATAAAAGGGACTTCTTTAAGTCAAATAAAGTAAAGAGTATTAAAGTGCCAGACATAGGAGCCAGGCCATTAAGCCATTCGGGAATAGCCCTTCTTTGACTTAAGTAACATTTCAGTGTACCCAATAGATAGGGATTCCCAGGAAATTTCAGTGAGGGAAGAGTATGTGAGTGAGGTAAAAACAGAGAGAACAAATGGGAAAGGGGGAGGAAAATGCTGTGTTTTAAGAGACTCTATCCCGACACCATTGCTAGAGCCGTCTAACCCAAAGATTGAGTTGTGTAAGGACAAATCCCCCCTAGGTTGGGAGAGTTTAAAATTCAGCACCTAATGTACACAGATGATATTGTGCTCTGCAACTTGATGCCGTTTGGCTTGCAGAGAGCCATGCATTCGGCAGAGGATTTCTTGGGAAATTTGGACTTGTCAGTAAATATAGTCAAGTCTAAAGTATTCGTGCTGAACAAAGGGGAAAAAAACTGAGAACCTTCTCTTGGAAGCTGAGGGGCTGCGGCCTTGAAGTGGTAAACAAGATAAGTATTTAGGGTCCATCGTTTATATGATAAGGGGGAGGGCCCGATTTAGTGAATGATCTGAAGGCCATGTTTACGATGGCAACAACGTAGCTCTGGCAGTTTGATTTTAAATTTGGCAGATTTTCATTTCTCCCACCCTTAAAATTGTTCAAACAGCAAATTCTACCAAAACACATTTTTTGGAGTACGGACCAGGGGTGGCCTAATTCATTGATCAAAAATGGAGGCGAAACTCTGGAGAGGGGTCATATGTCTCCCACTATCAGTACCCTTGGTGGGGATATTGTACAAATTGGGGAAGCTTCCTATTCAGACTATGATTGATTGGGGAAGTTGCACATTTTGTTGAGTATGTTGGCCACCCAGTTGCCTGAATCTACGAGAGACTAAGTGTACTATGGCAGAAAGGTTCATGTAAGGTCTTAATGGATTTTGGGTCAGATTGTTTAAAACTATTGTTAACAATGGGGGCTTCAACTGAAGATCTTATAGCAACATCTTACTGGGTAAAACAAAACCTGTTTAGACATGTGTGGGTCCCCCTTAGAGAAAATCTAATGAATTACAAATGCTTTGAAGAACACTTTGTCTGGACAATCAAGAATTACAGCAATGTCGCTCTGTACTTGAAAAATCACCCTTCAAGGTTATTAGGGTCCCAAATTCTGAGACTTAAGTTAAATTCACTGCCAACCCAAGAAGTCCTGGGCAGATGAACCAAGGTGCCGAGGGACCAGAGACTTTGCCGGCATTGCCATAAGGAGGTAGAGACCTTAAAACACGTATATGTGTCCAATGCCCCACTTTGTGTATGTTGAGGGGCCACATTACACATCTGTATATTAGATCAACGGAGCCGGATCTGTGGATTAGGCTTTTAAGCACAAATGAAATCTCCTTGTCAATTAGGCTTTTAGAGTTTTTAAAGACCTGTTTCGTGGAATTTTAATGTGTCTATGGATATGTGTTTTTCTAATAATGTTATTGGTTGCAACATGGAGTGTAGTTTATATCCTGATGATGATTTTTATTATGTGGATCTTAGGGGTGGAAATGAATTTGTTAAATTGTGTTTTCAAGGAATTTTGTAAAAATGTGTTTGTTGTTTCTTGTTTGTGTGAAAAGTGCATATTTGTACTGTAACGCACAATAAATACATACATTTTCCACGACAGTGGAACCTTTTTTGTTCTCATTATTTGTTGAAATAAGCCCTGGGCAAAATCTGCCCGCTGCTCGGGGTTTTGTTTGAGGATGCATTCGTCACACCATCTGGCCCTGGTGCTCTAGAGGTACTCATTTTCAGAATGAGAATCAAGATGTCTCTTTTCTCAAACTTCCAGGACCATGGTTCACTATCATCACCAGCTCTCTTCATTTTGCAATGGGCGGTGAGAGCAAACAGTCTACAAAAGTGATCTACCCATCTTTCCTCCGACACTGCTGATAGTTGAACTGCTTCCTGGGGCTTCCCTAAGGAGTTAATTCATTCCCAGGTCAGTCGACAGTTTTTGTTTACTCAGAGTTTTCAACATAAATTCAGCTTGAAACTGAGATCTCCTTTGTTTAAATGCCAATCTCCAGTTTTTATACTGTTGAGACCTTTGCCTTAGTTTTTGCTCTCTCATCACACCCTGGAGCCTCTTTAACTCTCTTATAGCATGCCTGTACAGTCTCCTGGCTTGCACCACTTCTTTCTTATAACTATGTTCATGAGCATATTCTTACATCCTCCTCGTTTTACCACAAATGATCCTGGCGATGCGACATGAACCAAGTCTTCCTCGTCCCCTAGATGGCCTTTATCGGCACTGTCTATTGAGGTCTAAAACTTCTTGCATGTCCATAACCAATCGATGTATGCCCTGTGAGATTGACAACTTTACATTTGCGCTTTGACTCCCTATTAAATACATTTTCTTTAGTCATAGTGTAAGCAAAGAGTGATCACTAGATGGCATTTTGTGATGACCATTAAAGTCACCTCCCGCTGGACATTTGGAGAGACAAAGAAGTAATCAAGGAAATTCGCACAGCTGTTACCATGCCATGTGGAGCTGGCATGAATGTCACCTCTTGTCTGTCCATTCAGTAAGTGTAACTCGATGGCTTCCATCTCCAAATGCCATCTACTTGCTCTTTCATTCTTTTGTACACTCTAAAGTCAGATAGTAAATTCATAAACACATCATATTCAAGTCTCCACACAATATGGTGTATACATTATTCCTATCACACTGGCCAGTATCAGGCAAACTAGTGATACTCCACACAAGCCAATTCCTTGATTGTTGCTGGGTTCATGTATACATTCAATATGTGTATGATCTTGTTTAGCCCCTCGCCACTCCCTCCCAGTTCTAGAATCAGCATTTGAATCCAGGGATTAGGTTTATGATGTTCCAATAGTCGAATAACTTTTCTCATCTTGATCAATGTCAGGAGTCCAGCATGGGGACTGCCCTTAGCCCCCCATTCTGCAGGATTTCGTATGTTTATAAATCCATCGCACAAGGGTGGCTCTCTCAACCAACATTCCTGAAAGCATAGGATATCATAGGCTTTTAAATCAAATTCCCTGCACAAGATGCCCCTTGTGTTCCAGCATCCCAACCACAGGTCCTCTTGATCTTTGCATCCTTGCGCTATTCCTAGTTCACTTTGATAAGTGCTCCGGGCAGCCGACCCCAATCTGACACTGACTCCCTCTCTGGTGAGTCATCCTGCTGATAGCTCACTCCTCCTGGCTCTTTCCTTAGAGCTCAGAAGGTGACCGTCAGGGGCTTGCGGACCTCTTCCCAGGATCTCACTTTATTTATCTCATGTGGGGAAGATCTTGGCAGCCGTATGTCCGCCACCTTCTTTAGATGTTCTTCTTGTTTATCTGAGAATGTTTTTCCTGTGCAGGTACAAGTTGTGGCTCCCATAAAGTATTAGCTACTTCTTTTAAGTCAAAACCCAATGGTTTCATGGCATCGTTTTGATCTAACTGGTTTTGAGATGTAATATCACTCTGTCTGATCTTGATTCTTAAACAAATTCTACCACTAAGATATCATCTGAGGTAAGTTTTCGGAGTATAGGGATGTGATGTAATAATGCTATGACATTTCTTCTGTTTAGGATTCGTTCATCCTTTGTTCTTAACATAGATTACAACGATGGAGTCAATTCTTCATTTGTTGAACTCTTCAGCGGTGTCCGATGTTTAAGGTCGTCTTCAGATTTTCTATGGGGCTTCTTTAGCTTTGTCTGATTTTCTTCTCTGCGATATTTATCCAGTATTTTCCTTTTTTCATCCATGGGAAGAAAATCATTTGTTCTCAGCTTTTTTTATTCGATTCCGCTGAGATTTCGTAGATCTGTCGTTGAGCTTTCTTGTTGACTAATCTTTCTCAATTTTCACATTTATTTCAGTTTCTTTCCTTCCATACAATGAGCAAATCTTTTTAGCGTCATTTCTTCGAGGTGAGTGCACTGTTAACAGCAGAGGAGGGGTTTTCAAATTTACTTGTTCCTTAAAGCCAGGTCTCGGGTGACTCGTTCACCCCGGGTTGCCTTCAGTCGGGTGTGAACCCTCCTTCTTTTGGACCTCAGCAGGCTCCCCTTGATCAGGAACAAGCCTGCCTTTTACTCTCTCAACCTTTCTCAGGGATAGGCTCCCTCGGTTGGGCACATTTTTTCACTTTTTCTGCTTTCTTACGCGTTTACAAGTTCAAAGACTTTCAACTGTGCAAAGCATTTTTCTATGACCTTCGCAGGAACACTTTGATAACTTTAAAAGTAAGGGTGTCACATTTTACTTATCTTTGAGATACTCTTGGCAGAGACCTTCGACTGGGCACGCACAGGTGCCAGACCATTCTGGGGTAGCATATCTCTCTCTTATTCAATTTCAAAAGGTAATTCTCTTCCGCCGTCTGCCCTTCACTTGCGTCTTTCAATTAGACGATTCATCAAACATTTTATCTTGCAACATTGCCGCCGCTCGCAACCTTCACTTCAATACAGACTGGTATTGCACAGTTGCAGCCAACTCGGCCTGTTGCTTTGAGTTTATTTATCAGCATCTTTGTTCCTCAGGCCAAGGAGGATACTCCAGCGGCTGCAGCTGCTCTCTGCCTGGTCACACCTGCAGGAAGGCCCTGGATATCTCGCATATGCTCTGAAGCAATTCCTAGCCTTTCTTCATCGCTTTGCATGGGCTGCTGGCCAGTTTGCAAGAGTCAATCGATCAGGGGGAAACAGGGTCAAGGGATTCTCCCTCCTCACTGCCCCTTCTTTATCTGCTGTCTCTCTTTCGCTGTTCAGCCGCCACCTCGAAAGACCTGCTCCTTTGTTCTTTTCGCCTCGCCCACAGTGTGCTCTAGTGCTCTGCCTTTTATCCGTGTGGGGAAGTGTAATGGGAATCAGGTGTGAGTCGTTACGGTCAATTGCCTGACTCTGCCTGACCCTGATGTTGGGCCATGTCAAATGGAATGGCTCTGTGTGAGTCTGCCTTCCCCCAGAGCGCTCTGTCCATGTAGACGTGTTCATGCAGGAAAGGGGGTGGGGTAAGGCTCCCAGATGATTCATGGGATAGGAAGGGGTAAGGGGGTGAAAGGGAAACTGTGTCTCACTGTCAGGTATCCCACAACCATTCCCCAAGGACCCCTCACCCAGGTGATCCTCCCGCACTGGTCCACTCCGACGAACTGGATCCAAAGGTGATGGCTGTGTCCTGGCCACCTGGATTACAGATCCCTGAGGACAAGTCTGTGATTCAATTCCTAAAATCTAATAACTCTTACATTTAAAAATGCAATCAGCCCCTATTTATAATAACCATTATTTTGGCTAGAACCATAAAAGAAAGCAAATAAACATTTTAGTTCATAAAAGTTTCTGTCTGGGCAATACTTAAGCAATATGCCCCGAGCCGCGGGGGCATTACCGACTCAGGTAATGCCCCAAGGCCCAAAGTTATAGATGCCTTCTAGTGGAACTGTACCTCGGGCAAGAAGCCCTTTTCTTCTGCTTCAAAGACCTTACAGTGAGGTCAGAAACCAGCCACCATTCCATTATTTGGGAATTTGGGAAGACCCCTATGACTCTTTCGGTTGGGGTAATTTCTGTTTAGTTGGATAGATGTAGGAACAGGAATCAGGTAAGGATAGGTTTTTTCTGGGCAGCACAATTAAGTATTATGTTTTTTAGAACATCCAGATGAGCACCCTTTTGACTTCTCCTTTAAGAGTAGGGCTGAGAAGGTTAGGGAGAGTAGAGGTTTTTGTGTGCAAATAAAAACACTTACAAACATGCCATCATGTCCATCTCCTGATTCTGACTTCCCACACCTGATTTTGCATGAAATGGGTTGCGGATTGAAAGAAGGTTTTGGTCCGAAAGGAACATCGCTGTGCCAGAGCCCCTCTTCTACATTTTCCTCTATAAAGGCTTTATCCTGACCTGGTCCATCTGTAAAGATTACAGAGCATTCCTCTGCTCTTTGTAAGAGGTCTGAATATTGAACAGTAGCTTTTGTCGGTGAGGAGGGGACTAGAGAGTCTGCCTCGTCCGGAGATGGCTAGTCCTCTGCCTCGTCTGGAGATGGCATATGTAGTTCTCTGCCTCGTCTGGAGATGGCATATGTACTCCTCTGCCTCATCTGGGGATGGCATATTTAGTCCTCTGCCTCACCTGGAGATGGCATATGTAGTCATCTACCTCGTCTGGAGACGGCATATGTAGTCCTCTGCCTCGTCTGGAGACGGCATATGTAATCCTCTGCCTCACCTGGAGATGGCATATGTAGTCCTCTGCCTCGTCTGGAGACGGCATATGTAATCCTCTGCCTCGTCTGGAGATGGTATATTTAGTCCTCTGCCTCGTCTGGAGATGGCATATGTAATCCTCTGCCTCGTCATATGTAGCCCTCTGGGTCTATGTCTTGGTCCTCCCAATGCAAACCAGTGACCCCAAAATCCTCTTGATTTGTGAAAGGGTCTGACAGTGTCAATATAGAACTGTGTTTTTGTTTTCATTGAAGAGGGTTCCTCACTGTGTGATTCTTAACTTTCTTTTGGGGTGATTCTTGTGCCTTTCCATAAAAGGCAGAATTGTGGACATGGTCTCTCATTTCCTGCATTGTCTACTCCTTATGGTGCAGGGCAGGTTCCGAAGCAGTAGACCTATGTCGCAGTATCAAGGCTGAATTGCCGGAATCAATGCTTTTGTTGGACATATTGACTTCTTCCCACTCCTCTTCGGAGTGCGAAATATCAACAAGCGTGTAATGTGTCATTGCTTCCAAAAGTGTTTTCTCTTTCGGCATTAAGTCGACACTCGGTGTAGGTGTGTTGAGTCTTTTGCAATCCCATTACCTATATGTGGCTGTTTTGAGGCAGACTGTTATCTACCTTTGTTTGTTCCCCTTTGTTTGCTTGGCCTCTAGATCACGAGGGGACATGTCCATAACTCACCCTGAGGTTGAGCTGTCCGAGCTGGGGGATTATATAACAACACAATTGAGCAAGGTCATAGGAGTCCAACTGAAGATTAGACGCTCTCACTTCTGGATTTCAATAAAGTCAAAATTGAAAAAATTGAAATACTGCAATTCTTGTTTAATTTGTGAGCAGTAAGTGTGATGGTACACAAGAACATTGACACATAGGATATTCAACATAAAACATACATGGTATAGTGCATGGGTAGCAGTGTTCGAATCAACAATATTCAGAGTCCGAAAAAAACGAGCAGCCAACACTGATCGCACGGTATGCCTCACTAAAACACAAAGAAAGATCTAGACAGACTGGTATGTGTCACTACGTAAAGTCCTCTAAGTAGTCTAGTAAAAAATACGATTAAAAAGCATTGGCACCTGATAAAGAACGCAGGGTCCCTAAAAAAAGTTCCTTTGTTCGCATTCAAGAAGAATCAGAACATTAAGGAATCACTCCTACTCACCTCTACCGAACCAGCGAACCCACAAACAACTCTATGGAATCTTCCTCCAGTACAAGGCCATTACAGATGTGGACAATGTACAGTTTGAAAATTCACGGAAACCAGAAAAGTTTGCAAACACAGAAATGAAACGTTATTGACCCCGGAGTCCCTTTGCGGGGACCAAAAGCAGGCGTTAAGGAAGGACCCATTTGAGTGATGTGATGTACCCCGTTTCTTTTTTTTTTTAAATGTAGTTATTGTGTTTATGGTACAAATCAAACCGTATACAAAAAGAAATGTTGTCCACTAATTAAGCTCCATTGACATTGTTAGGCAAGATTTGGTGCAGTACCCTTTGGGTGCAATACACCAACCTTTGCCCCCTGGCAAAATGACTCAACCTTTGGTAAATGTCTGTACTACACAGGTTGGTAGCATGATTGAGCAGCCAGCCTTATCCAAAGTGAGCAGTAGTGAAGTTACACAGAGATTCACAGTGATAAGTATCCAAATAAACACTTACACACAAGGTTTCTTGATAAAAATAATTATTAATTTATTTACCAGAAATATTAAACAAGCCTTCTTCAGAAGGGAGCAATGTAAAAGCAAAACTCAAATACACTTCAGAAATACACACTCTTAGGCTTCTCAGAATCAGTAAATACCCATTGGGGATGGCACACAGACAGTGGACCTCATTCCGAGTAGGGCGGTAAGGGTTAACGGTCACTGGTAACGAGACCGGTGCTGTTAAACCCTTACCGCCCTACTACCAGTTCCCTTTGCGGGTCCTTCCTTAACGCCTGCTTTTAGTCCCCGCAAAGGGACTCCGGGGTCAATAACGGTACCGTAGTTTACGGTACCATTATTGCCGCCTTCCCCTTTCCCATGGGGGCTCAAATGGGAATGGGGAATGGCCCTGGTGAATGGGGAATTACCGGTCCCTCCGACTTCTGAATGGAACGGTAATTACTCCATTCACCAGGCTGGAGTTTGGACGAGTTCGGAGGCAGCCATGGCGCAAATAGCGGCGTGGTTACCTCCTAACTCGGAATGAGGCCCAATGTCTACACCCTCAGGTGACAAATAGTTGGGACACTATGGACATTAATACATTACTGTTGAATTCAGAGTAGGCTTTGAGAGTGTCAAAAGAAAGAGTTATTAGAACAAACAAGAGACCACAAATATTCTTTAAGCAGGCAAATACTTTTGAACCCACCAATCAATGCAGAGTAAGTCAACCCCTTCCTGGAAGGATAGGTGCAACACAATAACAGAAGAGAGAAGAGTCTTTCAGGGAACCAGGCTGAGCCAATGTCAATGGGCAAACGTCTCTGTGGCTGAAGCACTTCTTACAGGTGAGTAAAAGTCTTTGCACAATGTAATCAAATGTAGGTCCACAAGCCGGGAGACTTGTGAAGTAGAAGCTACAAGCAAATCTACAGTGAGAGGTAAGTCCTCTCAGACTTTACAGTACCTTTAGGTTGAAGATAAATGAAGCAGATGACTTCTGTTCCTGTGCAGCTATGCAGATCCTGGTGTTCCTGGGTCTCAGTCATGTGGACGAGAGGGGGGACTGGGGACTCCTGCACCACAACGCAACGGTCACCAACTTCAACCGGCAAACTTCAAACAAGTGGCACTTCGGTGTTTCAGCTCCTCTCATCTACCACAAACAGCAACACTGCAGTTCTTGGCTGTCAAGATGGGCATTGCTTGCTTCTGGGGTCCAGGACTCTGTTGAGGTGGCTCAGGCTCGGTCAATCCTGCTTCCTGGGAGTCGGAGGATCTTCCTGGAGTTCTTGACCAACTTAAAAGCAACGCACACAAACTGGTGTTCCTCTCCCTGGCTATTCGGTTCCAGGAGCGACTGCAATGGAAATTCAACCAGCTCCGAGAAGATGTCCAGGTGGCTTACTTAGGATTTGATTGGTCCCACCAACTCAAGGGGAGAAGTCATCCTTGCAGGGCTTCTCTGTCGAGGTGAATTTGGAGCTTCAGCACAGCAGCAGAGCTTCACCGGGCAAACCAATGCTCCAGGAATTGCAGCAGGAGTCTCTTCCAAGTTCTTCTTTGGATTCCTTCATTCAGTGGTCAACTCTTCCTTCCAAGCCAAAATGACTCGCCTTTTATGCAGGTTTTTCCCATTCCCCTGTCAGTTACACAGCAGGGTGGCTGTCCTTGCCGGACAGCCAGACGGCCAATCACCTAAGAGTGCATTCCTGTCTCCTAGGAGACTAAGCACAGGGAGTTTCGGGCACCTTCCTCACTTCCTGCCCCCACCAGAAACCCTGGAGCCAGAGGCAGGCTTCACTCGTGAATCCCGCCAAAGACAAAGTGAACAAAGGGACCAAACCTGGTTTGGCGCGCAGAGTAAATCTCAAGAAGGACCTAAACAACAATAAATTGTGAAAAAAAGAAGACCAGGGCCATTTTGATAAAAATGGCACCCATGGGTGCTTCACTACAGCTGCAATTGCAGCCCGCGGTAAAAACACAAAAAAATAGTAAAAAGTAACCATTGCCACGAGCCATTAATTGTGATAAGGGTAACATAAAAAATGTTACATGAGAAGCTAGACAAAGGGGCTACTAAGTAACCCCTCCAGCACCCTATTGTAAGATAGTGTGTGCTGGGTCTGGAACGTTACAATGTAAGTAAAGTCAATGTCACTTCACTGCTCTTGGAAACAGTAGTTAATCCAAGAGAAAGATATTTAAACCTTGGGGAAATATGAAATACTTCCCTGTGTCACTGCACTGAAGGTGTTGTGTGACACAATGCAAAAAGATGCCTGTGGAGTTTGCAAGACTCCAAAAACACAAGGAAACACAGAGTTAATAATCAGAATAATACATGAGAGTGGGAAAAAGGTCTCACTCTCTCAAGGTTCAAAATAAAAAAAGTCCTAGAGTCCAGCAAAAGAGCTGAGGGCCGCTAAGGTAGAGAGGAATTAGCACATTTCTGAGAACTCTCCCTAACAGAAATGCTTTGAATCATTTAGATTCCGGTGATGAAACAGAGTAATCGCTCAGCAGCCTGCACACAGAGTCCAACTAGCCTCCTTTCTGGGAGTATAACTGAAGAATTCTACACACCACACCTGCCATCAGGAGAATTACTACAGCATAATACTCATGTCCTTAACTATAGTATCTCTTCAAACATAGTTTGGAACACATTTACCTATCCAGTACCTAACCTCCATTCCCTAGGGCAAGACGCTTTGAGGGAAAGGCTCCTTTCCTCAACCTCTTGAAAACCACATCTCAACACCTACATACAGGTCTCCAAAGGGCACCCATGAGAGGTAGGGACTATTCCATAACTGGTGATCATTTCAAATGACGTTTGACCACAGAGATGTAATGAAATCACTGGATCAACGGACACCAGTCCTGATTAATTCATGATTAATTATTGCCAGGCACACAAGTGTTCCACAGACAGTGGACACTGTTTCTTTCTGCTTTGCACTAATGCAACCTCTCACTTGCTTCACTGCACTGCACCCCACTACTAGCCCCAAACTACCTATACATATATAAACAACTAGGTGTGCACCTGTATAACTTTTCTCCACAAATTAAACTTTACACAAACAATTTAATAGCATTAACGAAAAAGAAAAACAATCATTGAAGAAATACAACAAAACAAACACAAATCATCATTAAACCATACATGAAATAACTAGATGTTTCATCATAAAAATGATAAAAGAATAGACCCATCTCCAATCGAATCTTTAGAAGGACCAAGTTATACACTCAAGGTTATTCTATTCCAAAAAACAGGATAATAAATTAGAGGAACATAACAAAGAAAAGATTTTTCTTCATTCATTAAACATTTCCACACATTATTTGTAGCATTTCCTCCCATTCAGTCTCAACTGATAAAAAGCCATTCAAAATCTCACGGAAGCAAGTACTACAGATAGATGTGTTACATTCATTATTCTATTCCGGGGGCCGTGTTCCATTCATAGGTCTATTCCAGAGGCTGTGTTCCATTCATAAATCTATTCCAGAGGATGTGTTCCATTCATTAGTCTATTCCAGAGTCTGTGTTCCATTCATAAGTCTATTCCAGAGGCTGTGTTCCATTCATTAGTCTATTCCAGAGTCTGTGTTCCATTCATAAATCTATTCCAGAGGCTGTGTTCCATTCATAAATCTATTCCAGAGGCTGTGTTCCATTCATTAGTCTATTCCAGAGTCTGTGTTCCATTCATAAGTCTATTCCAGAGGCTGTGTTCCATTCATAAGTCTATTCCAGAGGCTGTGTTCCATTCATAAATCTATTCCAGAGGCTGTGTTCCATTCATAAATCTATTCCAGAGGCTGTTTTCTATTCATAAATCTATTCCAGAGGCTGTGTTCCATTCATTAGTCTATTCCAGAGATCAGTTGTAATAAGTCTGGAAATACAATCAACAAAGGGATTCAAGTCCTTTATTCTAATGGCAAATGCAGCCTCACATTTCATTAAATGAAAAAGTGTTTCTGGGCAGCCTCAAGTGCACAGTCTACAGGCCTGGCAGCCTCGAGTGCAGAGTCTACAGGCCTGGCAGCCTCGAGTGCACAGTCTACAGGCCGGGCAGCCTCAAGTGCACAGGCTACAGGCTGTACAGCCTCTAGTGCCCAGTCTACAGGCCGGGCAGCCTCGAGTGGGGCAGCCTCGAGTGCACAGTCTACAGGCCTGGCAGCCTCGAGTGCACAGTCTACAGGCCTGGCAGCCTCGAGTGCAGAGTCTACAGGCCTGGCAGCCTCGAGTGCACAGTCTACAGGCCGGGCAGCCTCAAGTGCACAGGCTACAGGCTGTACAGCCTCTAGTGCCCAGTCTACAGGCCGGGCAGCCTCGAGTGGGGCAGCCTCGAGTGCACAGTCTACAGGCTTGACAGCCTCAAGTGCACAGTCTACAGGCCTGGCAGCCTCGAGTGCACAGTCTACAGGCTGGGCAGCCTCGAGTGCACAGTTTACAGGCCAGGCAGCCTCGAGTGCACAGTCTACAGGCCAGGCAGCCTCGTGTGCACAGTCTACAGGCCGGGCAGCCTTGAGTGCGGCAGCCTTGCGTGCACAGTCTACAGGCCAGGCAGCCTCGAGTGCACAGTCTACAGGCCGGGCAGCCTCGAGTGCACAGTCTACAGGCCGGGCAGCCTCAAGTGCACAGGCTACAGGCTGTACAGCCTCTAGTGCCCAGTCTACAGGCCGGGCAGCCTCGAGTGGGGCAGCCTCGAGTGCACAGTCTACAGGCCTGGCAGCCTCGAGTGCACAGTCTACAGGCCTGGCAGCCTCGAGTGCAGAGTCTACAGGCCTGGCAGCCTCGAGTGCACAGTCTACAGGCCGGGCAGCCTCAAGTGCACAGGCTACAGGCTGTACAGCCTCTAGTGCCCAGTCTACAGGCCGGGCAGCCTCGAGTGGGGCAGCCTCGAGTGCACAGTCTACAGGCTTGGCAGCCTCAAGTGCACAGTCTACAGGCCTGGCAGCCTCGAGTGCACAGTCTACAGGCTGGGCAGCCTCGAGTGCACAGTTTACAGGCCAGGCAGCCTCGAGTGCACAGTCTACAGGCCAGGCAGCCTCGTGTGCACAGTCTACAGGCTGGGCAGCCTTGAGTGCGGCAGCCTTGCGTGCACAGTCTACAGGCCAGGCAGCCTCGAGTGCACAGTCTACAGGCTGGGCAGCCTCGAGTGCACAGTCTACAGGCCAGGCAGCCTCAAGTGCAGTCTACAGGCCAGTCTGCCTTGAGTGCACAGTCTACAGGCCGGGCAGCCTCGAGTGCACAGTTTACAGGCCAGGCAGCCTCAAGTGCACAGTCTACAGGCCGGGCAGCCTTGAGTGCACAGTTTACAGGCCAGCCAGTCTCAAGTGCAGTCTACAGGCCGGGCAGCCTTGAGTGCACAGTTTACAGGCCAGGCAGCCTCAAGTGCACAGTCTACAGGCTGGGCTGCCTCGAGTGCACAGTCTACAGGTTCTTAATTCACGAGGAATATTCCATTGTTGACCCAAGAACTCCAACATTGGCAGATGAATTAAGCGTCATTTCATGAAGCATGATCTATACACCTGGGTGGGATAGCTTAGCGTGTCAAGCTTGGTGATGTTCCACAGGGATCTACTACTCCTGTATCATTTCAGTCTTAGTGACTCTTCGCTGTCCATGATTTTGGCCCATATTGCAATGTTCTTTCTTCACTACCCGATGCGAGTCATCATCATTGGTGTAATGCCAGAGGTACCGGTTAGTGCTTTTGCTCAGCATTTCACCCGATATGAACCCTGGACCGGGGCTTTCCATGCTCATCACCTTCCTATACAGAATTTTTCATTTCTTTACATATTGTGACCAACAAGATTGAAGCACACTCTCGGAATCATATGGCGCTAATTGGTGCCAATGTGACCAGGCCAAGGACGTGTATAGCTATGAGGCCTTCAATAATGGCAAAGGCACTAATTCTGTTCCATAGAAAACCATGATTGACACCTTCCCTCGATAGAATTCAAGCAAAGTAAGGAAGGAATGAAAAAGCACACAACCTGTACTTAATTGATTTCATCAGTGAAATGCACGCCCGTGCCTTGTCCTTCACTTTACTCTTCTGTCTCATCAAGGCAATTTTCAATGCAAAAATCAATCCTAGGTAACACAGAATCAACCGCTTTGATTTGTTCATCATTCATTGTCCAAACGTAAGGTTTCTTCCACCCTTTTCCAGTTATGGTCGTTGTCAGGGATTTAGAAGGGCTAATAACCAGGCTATTGCGACTTCAAAGAGAAGCAATACCCTTGAGGGTCGGCAGTTCACTCTTGAGACCTTCAAATCTCTGTGAATACCCACCCCATCCAAGACTGTCCTCCCAAAGGTCATCGGCGTACAGATTGAACAGATTAGGGGTGATGACACAGCACCGACAGACCCGACCCTGTCATTTACCTTTACGCTGTCAGAGATCACTGTCTGTGTTCAATCTCACTCTAACCTCATTGTCAGAGTATAGTTGCTACAGCATATGCTGCAAGCCTGGATCAATCCCCCCAACGACTGAGTTTTTCCCAGAGTCGCAGTCTATTGACAGAAGCGAAGGCCGAGGAGAGGTCCAGGCTTGTGACACCAGCCTGAGCCAAGCAGGAGGAAAGAGCTAACCCACTCATCACTGACCCTATCGCCATCCTGTACCCAGGCGGCAGGGCGCTTATCCTTTTCATGGTATCTGCCCATTTCATAAGATCTTTCAACAGCAAGTTGGCCAATATCTTAGAAGATCCATCAATAAGTGTAATGGGTCGGCAACTTTTAGGTAGCTCCTGCCCCACTGTTTCCATATAGACACTACAATCACTTGCTTCATGTTACAGCAATAGACAAACTTGCAGGAATCTGTGAAAACAGCCCACAGATCTTTCTTGTTTTTAAATAAGCAGATTGAAATATGATCATCGGGACGCACCATCGGGAGCTCTTTGATTTTTCGATGATCATTTATATATACGATCAAACTCAAATTTCCACTGTTCAGCCTGGCTGTATAACAATTTGTCAGATTCCAAGTTGGCCGCCCAGGTGTCAAAACCCCTCGAAAGATGTACCACCCAATAACTTTCTGAGACGCAGGAAGACTGAGATTTGCAGTGTATCTGGTCCTTTCTATCACTTTCCGAGATGCAGGAAGATTGAGATTTGCACTGTATCTGGTCCTTTCTATCACTTTCTGAGACGCAGGAAGACTGAGATTTGCAGTGTATCTGGTCCTTAATATCACTTTCTGAGACGCAGGAAGACTGAGATTTGCAGTGTATCTGGTCCTTTCTATCACTTTCCGAGACGCAGGAAGACTGAGATTTGCAGTGTATCTGGTCCTTAATATCACTTTCTGAGACGCAGGAAGACTGAGATTTGCAGTGTATCTGGTCCTTTCTATCACTTTCCGAGACGCAGGAAGACTGAGATTTGCAGTGTATATGGTCCTTTCTATCACTTTCTGAGATGCAGGAAGAGTGAGATTTGCACTGCATCTGGTCCTTTCTATCACCTTCTGAGGCGCAGGAAGACCGAGATTTGCAGTGTATCTGGTCCTTAATATCACTTTCTGAGACGCAGGAAGACTGAGATTTGCACTGCATCTGGTGCTTTCTATCACCTTCTGAGATGCAGGAAGACTGAGATTTGCAGTGTATCTGGTCCTTAATATCACTTTCTGAGACGCTGGAAGACTGAGATTTGCAGTTTATCTAGTGTTTAATATCACTTTCTGAGACGCAGGAAGACCGAGATTTGCAGTGTATCTGGTCCTTAATATCACTTTCTGAGATGCAGGAAGACCGAGATGTGCACTGCAGCTGGTCCTTTCTATCACTTTCTGAGATGCAGGAAGACCGAGATTTGCACAGCATCTGGTCATTTCTATCACTTTCTGAGACGCAGGAAGGCCGAGATTTACACTGCATCTGGTCCTTTCTAGATGCAGGACCTTTCAATCACTTTCTGAGACGCAGGAAGACCGAGATTTGCAGTGTATCTGGTCCTTTCTATCACTTTCTGAGATGCAGGAAGACCGAGATGTGCAATGCATCTGGTTCTTTCTATCACTTTCTGAGATGCAGGAAAACCGAGATTTCCAGTGTATCTGGTCCTTTCTATCACTTAATGAGATGCAGGAAGACCGAGATGTGCACTGCAGCTGGTCCTTTCTATCACTTTCTGAGATGCAGGAAGACCGAGATTTGCACAGCATCTGGTCCTTTCTATCACTTTCTGAGACGCAGGAAGAATGAGATTTGCAGTGTATCTGGTCCTTTCTATCACTTTCTGAGACGCAGGAAGACTGAGATTTGCAGTGTATCTGGTCCTTTCTATCACTTTCTGAGACGCAGGAAGAGTGAGATTTGTACTGCAGCTGGTCCTTTCTATCACTTTCTGAGGTGCAGGAAGACCGAGATTTGCACTGCAGCTGGTCCTTTCTATCACTTTCTGAGATGCAGGAAGACCGAGATTTGCACAGCATCTGATCCTTTCTATCACTTTCTGAGACGCAGGAAGACTGAGATTTGCAGTGTATCTGGTCCTTTCTATCACTTTCTGAGACGCAGGAAGACTGAGATTTCCAGTGTATCTGGTCCTTTCTATCACTTTCTGAGACGCAGGAAGAGTGAGATTTGTACTGCAGCTGGTCCTTTCTATCACTTTCTGAGGTGCAGGAAGACCGAGATGTGCACTGCATCTGGTTCTTTCTATCACTTTCTGAGATGCAGGAAGACCGAGATTTACACTGCATCTGGTCCTTTCTATCACTTTCTGAGATGCAGGAAGACTGAGATTTACACTGCATCTGGTCCTTTCTATCACTTTCTGAGACGCAGGAAGACCGAGATTTACACTGCATCTGGTCCTTTCTAGATGCAGGACCTTTCAATCACTTTCTGAGATGCAGGAAGACCGAGATTTGCACTGCATCTGGTACTTTCTATCACTTTCTGAGATGCAGGAAGACCGAGATTTGCACTGCATCTGGTCCTTTCTATCCCTTTCTGAGATGCAGGAAGACTGAGATTTACACTGCATCTGGTCCTTTCTATCACTTTCTGAGATGCAGGAAGACCGAGATTTGCACTGCATCTGGTCCTTTCTATCACTTTCTGAGATGCAGGAAGACCGAGATTTGCACTGTATCTGGTCCTTTACATCATTTTCTGAGACGCAGGAAGACCGAGATTTGCACTGCATCTGGACCTTTCAATCACTTTCTGAGATGCAGGAAGACCGAGATTTACACTGCATCTGGTCCTTTCTATCACTTTCTGAGATGCAGGAAGACCGAGATTTGCACTGTATCTGGTCCTTTACATCATTTTCTGAGACGCAGGAAGACTGAGATTTGCACTGCAGCTGGTCCTTTCTATCACTTTCTGAGATGCAGGAAGACCGAGATTTGCACTGCATCTGGTCCTTTCTATCACTTTCTGAGACGCAGGAAGAGTGAGATTTGCACTGTATCTGGTCCTTAATATCACTTTCTGAGATGCAGGAAGAGTGAGATTTGCACTGTATCTGGTCCTTTACATCATTTTCTGAGACGCAGGAAGACCGAGATTTGCACTGCATCTGGCCCTTTCAATCACTTTCTGAGACGCAGAAAAACCGAAACGTACACTGCATCTGGTCCTTCTATCACTTTCTGAGATGCAGGAAGAGTGAGATTTGCACTGTATCTGGTCCTTAATATCACTTTCTGAGACACAGGAAGACCGAGATTTACACTGCATCTGGACCTTTCAATCACTTTCTGAGACGCAGGAAGACCGAGATTTGCAGTGTATCTGGTCCTTTCTATCACTTTCCGAGATGCAGGAAGATTAAAATTTGCGCTGTATCCGGTCCTTTCTATCACTTTCTGAGACACAGGAAGACTGAGATTTGCAGTGTATCTGGTCCTTAATATCACTTTCTGAGACGCAGGAAGACTGAGATTTGCAGTGTATCTGGTCCTTTCTATCACTTTCCGAGATGCAGGAAGATTGAGATTTGCACTGTATCTGGTCCTTTCTATCACTTTCTGAGACGCAGGAAGACTGAGATTTGCAGTGTATCTGGTCCTTTCTATCACTTTCCGAGACGCAGGAAGACTGAGATTTGCAGTGTATCTGGTCCTTAATATCACTTTCTGAGACGCAGGAAGACTGAGATTTGCAGTGTATCTGGTCCTTTCTATCACTTTCCGAGACGCAGGAAGACTGAGATTTGCAGTGTATCTGGTCCTTTCTATCACTTTCTGAGATGCAGGAAGAGTGAGATTTGCACTGCATCTGGTCCTTTCTATCACCTTCTGAGGCGCAGGAAGACTGAGATTTGCACTTTATCTGGTCCTTTCTATCACTTTCTGAGACGCAGGAAGACCGAGATTTGCAGTGTATCTGGTCCTTAATATCACTTTCTGAGACGCAGGAAGACTGAGATTTGCATTGCATCTGGTGCTTTCTATCACCTTCTGAGATGCAGGAAGACTGAGATTTGCAGTGTATCTGGTCCTTAATATCACTTTCTGAGATGCAGGAAGACTGAGATTTGCAGTTTATCTAGTGTTTAATATCACTTTCTGAGACGCAGGAAGACCTAGATGTGCACTGCAGCTGGTCCTTTCTATCACTTTCTGAGATGCAGGAAGACTGAGATTTGCAGTGTATCTGGTCCTTTCTATCACTTTCCGAGATGCAGGAAGATTGAGATTTGCACTGTATCTGGTCCTTTCTATCACTTTCTGAGACGCAGGAAGACTGAGATTTGCAGTGTATCTGGTCCTTAATATCACTTTCTGAGACGCAGGAAGACTGAGATTTGCAGTGTATCTGGTCCTTTCTATCACTTTCCGAGACGCAGGAAGACTGAGATTTGCAGTGTATCTGGTCCTTAATATCACTTTCTGAGACGCAGGAAGACTGAGATTTGCAGTGTATCTGGTCCTTTCTATCACTTTCCGAGACGCAGGAAGACTGAGATTTGCAGTGTATCTGGTCCTTTCTATCACTTTCTGAGATGCAGGAAGAGTGAGATTTGCACTGCATCTGGTCCTTTCTATCACCTTCTGAGGCGCAGGAAGACTGAGATTTGCACTGTATCTGGTCCTTTCTATCACTTTCTGAGACGCAGGAAGACCGAGATTTGCAGTGTATCTGGTCCTTAATATCACTTTCTGAGACGCAGGAAGACTGAGATTTGCACTGCATCTGGTGCTTTCTATCACCTTCTGAGATGCAGGAAGACTGAGATTTGCAGTGTATCTGGTCCTTAATATCACTTTCTGAGACCCAGGAAGACTGAGATTTGCAGTTTATCTAGTGTTTAATATCACTTTCTGAGACGCAGGAAGACCTAGATGTGCACTGCAGCTGGTCCTTTCTATCACTTTCTGAGATGCAGGAAGACCGAGATTTGCACAGCATCTGGTCCTTTCTATCACTTTCTGAGACGCAGGAAGGCCGAGATTTACACTGCATCTGGTCCTTTCTAGATGCAGGACCTTTCAATCACTTTCTGAGACGCAGGAAGACCGAGATTTGCAGTGTATCTGGTCCTTTCTATCACTTTCTGAGATGCAGGAAGACCGAGATGTGCACTGCATCTGGTTCTTTCTATCACTTTCTGAGATGCAGGAAGACCGAGATTTGCAGTGTATCTGGTACTTTCTATCACTTTCTGAGATGCAGGAAGACCGAGATGTGCACTGCAGCTGGTCCTTTCTGTCACTTTCTGAGATGCAGGAAGACCGAGATTTGCACAGCATCTGGTCCTTTCTATCACTTTCTGAGACGCAGGAAGACTGAGATTTGCAGTGTATCTGGTCCTTTCTATCACTTTCTGAGACACAGGAAGACTGAGATTTGCAGTTTATCTGGTCCTTTCTATCACTTTCTGAGACGCAGGAAGAGTGAGATTTGCACTGCAGCTGGTCCTTTCTATCACTTTCTGAGATGCAGGAAGACCGAGATTTGCAGTGTATCTGGTCCTTTCTATCACTTTCTGAGATGCAGGAAGACCGAGATGTGCACTGCATCTGGTTCTTTATATCACTTTCTGACATGCAGGAAGACCGAGATGTGCACTGCAGCTGGTCCTTTCTATCACTTTCTGAGATGCAGGAAGACCGAGATTTGCACAGCATCTGGTCCTTTCTATCACTTTCTTAGATGCAGGAAGACCAAGATTTGCAGTGTATCTGGTCCTTTCTATCACTTTCTGAGACGCAGGAAGAGTGAGATTTGCACTGTATCTGGACCTTTCAATCACTTTCTGAGATGCAGGAAGACTGAGATTTGCAGTGCATCTGGTCCTTTCTATCACTTTCTGAGATGCAGGAAGACCGAGATTTACACTGCATCTGGTCCTTTCTATCAGTTTCTGAGACGCAGGAAGACCGAGATTTACACTGCATCTGGTCCTTTCTATCACTTTCTGAGACGCAGGAAGACCGAGATTTAAACTGCATCTGGTCCTTTCTAGATGCAGGACCTTTCAATCACTTTCTGAGACGCAGGAAGACCGAGATTTGCACTGCATCTGGTCCTTTCTATCACTTTCTGAGATGCAGGAAGACTGAGATTTGCACTGCATCTGGTCCTTTCTATCACTTTCTGAGATGCAGGAAGACTGAGATTTACACTGCATCTGGTCCTTTCTATCACTTTCTGAGATGCAGGAAGACCGAGATTTGCACTGCATCTGGTCCTTTCTATCACTTTCTGAGATGCAGGAAGACCGAGATTTGCACTGTATCTGGTCCTTTACATCATTTTCTGAGACGCAGGAAGACCGAGATTTGCACTGCATCTGGACCTTTCACTCACTTTCTGAGACGCAGGAAGACCGAGATTTACACTGCATCTGGTCCTTTCTATCACTTTCTGAGATGCAGGAAGACCGAGATTTGCACTGTATCTGGTCCTTTACATCATTTTCTGAGATGCAGGAAGACTGAGATTTGCACTGCAGCTGGTCCTTTCTATCACTTTCTGAGATGCAGGAAGACCGAGATTTGCACTGCATCTGGTCCTTTCTATCACTTTCTGAGATGCAGGAAGAGTGAGATTTGCACTGCATCTGGTCCTTAATATCACTTTCTGAGATGCAGGAAGAGTGAGATTTGCACTGTATCTGGTCCTTTACATCATTTTCTTGAGACGCAGGAAGACCGAGATTTGCACTGCATCTGGACCTTTCAATCACTTTCTGAGACGCAGGAAGACCGAGATTTACACTGCATCTGGTCCTTTCTATCACTTTCTGAGATGCAGGAAGAGTGAGATTTGCACTGTATCTGGTCCTTTCAATCACTTTCTGAGACGCAGGAAGACCGAGATTTACACTGCATCTGGTTCTTTCTATCACTTTCTGAGATGCAGGAAGACCGAGATTGCACTGCATCTGGACCTTTCAATCACTTTCTGAGACGCAGGAAGACCGAGATTTACACTGCATCTAGTCCTTTCTATCACTTTCTGAGATGCAGGAAGACCGAGATTAGCACTGTATCTGGACCTTTCAATCACTTTCTGAGACGCAGGAAGACCGAGATTTGCACTGCAGCTGGTCCTTTCTATCACTTTCTGAGATGCAGGAAGACCGAGATTTGCACTGCATCTGGTCCTTTCTATCACTTTCTGAGACGCAGGAAGAGTGAGATTTGCACTGCATCTGGTCCTTAATATCACTTTCTGAGATGCAGGAAGACCGAGATTTGCACTGCATCTGGTCCTTAATATCACTTTCTGAGATGCAGGAAGAGAGAGATTTGCACTGTATCTGGTCCTTAATATCACTTTCTGAGACGCAGGAAGACCGAGATTTACACTGCATCTGGACCTTTCAATCACTTTCTGAGACGCAGGAAGACCGAGATTTACACTGCATCTGGTCCTTTCTATCACTTTCTGAGATGCAGGAAGACCGAGATTTACACTGCATCTGGACCTTTCAATCACTTTCTGAAACGCAGGAAGACCGAGATTTACACTGCATCTGGTCCTTTCTATCACTTTCTGAGATGCAGGAAGACTGAGATTTACACTGCATCTGGTCCTTTACATCATTTTCTGAGACGCAGGAAGACTGAGATTTGTACTGCAGCTGGTCCTTTCTATCACTTTCTGAGATGCAGGAAGACCGAGATTTGCACTGCATCTGGTCCTTTCTATCACTTTCTGAGACGCAGGAAGAGTGAGATTTGCAGTGTATCTGGTCCTTTCTACCACTTTCTGAGATGCAGGAAGACCGAGATTTGCACTGCATCTGGTCCTTAATATCACTTTCTGAGATGCAGGAAGAGTGAGATTTGCAGTGTTTCTGGTCCTTTCTATCACTTTCTGAGATGCAGGAAGACCGAGATTTGCACTGCATCTGGTCCTTAATATCACTTTCTGAGATGCAGGAAGACCGAGATTTGCACTGCATCTGGTCCTTAATATGACTTTCTGAGATGCAGGAAGACCGAGATTTGCACTGCATCTGGTCCTTAATATCACTTTCTGAGATGCAGGAAGAGTGAGATTTGCAGTGTATCTGGTCCTTTCTATCACTTTCTGAGACGCAGGAAGACCGAGATGTGCAGTGTATCTGGTCCTTTCTATCACCTTCTAAGGCGCAGGAAGACCGAGATTTGCACTGCATCTGGACCTTTCACTCACTTTCTGAGACGCAGGAAGACCGAAATTTGCACTGCATCTGGACCTTTCACTCACTTTCTGAGACGCAGGAAGACCGAGATTTACACTGCATCTGGTCCTTTCTATCACTTTCTGAGATGCAGGAAGACCAAGATTTGCACTGTATCTGGTCCTTTACATCATTTTCTGAGATGCAGGAAGACTGAGATTTGCACTGCGGCTGGTCCTTTCTATCACTTTCTGAGATGCAGGAAGACCGAGATTTGCACTGCATCTGGTCCTTTCTATCACTTTCTGAGATGCAGGAAGAGTGAGATTTGCACTGCATCTGGTCCTTAATATCACTTTCTGAGATGCAGGAAGAGTGAGATTTGCACTGTATCTGGTCCTTTACATCATTTTCTGAGACGCAGGAAGACCGAGATTTGCACTGCATCTGGACCTTTCAATCACTTTCTGAGACGCAGGAAGACCGAGATTTACACTGCATCTGGTCCTTTCTATCACTTTCTGAGATGCAGGAAGAGTGAGATTTGCACTGTATCTGGTCCTTTCAATCACTTTCTGAGACGCAGGAAGACCGAGATTTACACTGCATCTGGTTCTTTCTATCACTTTCTGAGATGCAGGAAGACCGAGATTTGCACTGCATCTGGACCTTTCAATCACTTTCTGAGACGCAGGAAGACCGAGATTTACACTGCATCTAGTCCTTTCTATCACTTTCTGAGATGCAGGAAGACCGAGATTTGCACTGTATCTGGACCTTTCAATCACTTTCTGAGACGCAGGAAGACCGAGATTTGCACTGCAGCTGGTCCTTTCTATCACTTTCTGAGATGCAGGAAGACCGAGATTTGCACTGCATCTGGTCCTTTCTATCACTTTCTGAGACGCAGGAAGAGTGAGATTTGCACTGCATCTGGTCCTTAATATCACTTTCTGAGATGCAGGAAGACCGAGATTTGCACTGCATCTGGTCCTTAATATCACTTTCTGAGATGCAGGAAGAGAGAGATTTGCACTGTATCTGGTCCTTAATATCACTTTCTGAGACGCAGGAAGACCGAGATTTACACTGCATCTGGACCTTTCAATCACTTTCTGAGACGCAGGAAGACCGAGATTTACACTGCATCTGGTCCTTTCTATCACTTTCTGAGATGCAGGAAGACCGAGATTTACACTGCATCTGGACCTTTCAATCACTTTCTGAAACGCAGGAAGACCGAGATTTACACTGCATCTGGTCCTTTCTATCACTTTCTGAGATGCAGGAAGACTGAGATTTACACTGCATCTGGTCCTTTACATCATTTTCTGAGACGCAGGAAGACTGAGATTTGTACTGCAGCTGGTCCTTTCTATCACTTTCTGAGATGCAGGAAGACCGAGATTTGCACTGCATCTGGTCCTTTCTATCACTTTCTGAGACGCAGGAAGAGTGAGATTTGCAGTGTATCTGGTCCTTTCTACCACTTTCTGAGATGCAGGAAGACCGAGATTTGCACTGCATCTGGTCCTTAATATCACTTTCTGAGATGCAGGAAGAGTGAGATTTGCAGTGTTTCTGGTCCTTTCTATCACTTTCTGAGATGCAGGAAGACCGAGATTTGCACTGCATCTGGTCCTTAATATCACTTTCTGAGATGCAGGAAGACCGAGATTTGCACTGCATCTGGTCCTTAATATCACTTTCTGAGATGCAGGAAGACCGAGATTTGCACTGCATCTGGTCCTTAATATCACTTTCTGAGATGCAGGAAGAGTGAGATTTGCAGTGTATCTTGTCCTTTCTATCACTTTCTGAGACGCAGGAAGACCGAGATGTGCAGTGTATCTGGTCCTTTCTATCACCTTCTAAGGCGCAGTAAGACCGAGATTTGCACTGTATCTGGTCCTTTACATCATTTTCTGAGACGCAGGAAGACTGAGATTTGCACTGTATCTGGTCCTTTCTATCGCTTTCTGAGATGCAGGAAGACCGAGATGTGCACTGCAGCTGGTCCTTTCTATCACTTTCTGAGATGCAGGAAGACCGAGATTTGCACAGCATCTGGTCCTTTCTATCACTTTCTGAGATGCAGGAAGAGTGAGATTTGCAGTGTATCTGGTCCTTTCTATCACTTTCTGAGACGCAGGAAGACTGAGATTTGCATTGTATCTGGTCCTTTCTATCACCTTCTAAGGCGCAGGAAGACCGAGATTTGCACTGCATCTGGTTCTTTCTATCACTTTCTGAGATGCAGGAAGACCGAGATTTGCAGTGTATCTGGTCCTTTCTATCACTTTCTGAGATGCAGGAAGACCGAGATGTGCACTGCAGCTGGTCCTTTCTATCACTTTCTGAGATGCAGGAAGACCGAGATTTGCACAGCATCTGGTCCTTTCTATCACTTTCTGAGACGCAGGAAGAGTGAGATTTTCACTGCATCTGGTCCTTTCTATCACTTTCTGAGACGCAGGAAGACCGAGATTTACACTGCATCTAGTCCTTTCTATCACTTTCTGAGACGCAGGAAGACCGAGATTTACACTGCATCTGGTCCTTTCTAGATGCAGGACCTTTCAATCACTTTCTGAGATGCAGGAAGATTGAGATTTGCACTGTATCTGGTCCTTTCTATCACCTTCTGAGGCGCAGGAAGACAGAGATTTGCACTGCATCTGGTCCTTTCTATCACTTTCTGAGATGCAGGAAGACCGAGATTTGCACTGTATCTGGTCCCTTACATCATTTTCTGAGACGCAGGAAGACTGAGATTTGCACTGCATCTGGTCCTTTCTATCACTTTCTGAGATGCAGGAAGACTGAGATTTACACTGCATCTGGTCCTTTCTATCACTTTCTGAGATGCAGGAAGACCAAGATTTACACTGCATCTGGTCCTTTCTATCACTTTCTGAGATGCAGGAAGACCGAGATTTGCACTGCATCTGGACCTTTCAATCACTTTCTGAGACGCAGGAAGACCGAAATTTACACTGCATCTGGTCCTTTCTATCACTTTCTGAGATGCAGGAAGAGTGAGATTTGCACTGTATCTGGTCCTTTATATCATTTTCTGAGACGCAGGAAGACTGAGATTTGCACTGTATCTGGTCCTTTCTATCACTTTCTGAGACGCAGGAAGACCGAGATTTACACTGCATCTGGTCCTTTCTAGATGCAGGACCTTTCAATCACTTTCTGAGACGCAGGAAGACCAAGATTTGCACTGCATCTGGTCCTTTCTTTAACATTCGGAGACGCAGGAAGACTGATATTTGCACTGCATCTGGTCCTTTCTATCACTTTCTGAGACGCAGGAAGACCGAGATTTACACTGCATCTGGTCCTTTCTATCATTTTCTGAGACGCAGGAAGACCGAGATTTGCACTGCATCTGGTCCTTTCTATCACTTTCTGAGACGCAGGAAGACCGAGATTTACACTGCATCTGGTCCGTTCTAGATGCAGGACCTTTCAATCACTTTCTGAGACGCAGGAAGACCGAGATTTGCACTGCATCTGGTCCTTTCTATCACCTTCTGAGGCGCAGGAAGACCGAGATTTGCAGTGCATCTGGTCCTTTCTATCACTTTCTGAGATGCAGGAAGACCGAGATTTACACTGCATCTGGTCCTTTCTATCACTTTCTGAGACGCAGGAAGACCGAGATTTAAACTGCATCTGGTCCTTTCTAGATGCAGGACCTTTCAATCACTTTCTGAGACGCAGGAAGACCGAGATTTGCACTGCATCTGGTCCTTTCTATCACTTTCTGAGATGCAGGAAGACTGAGATTTGCACTGCATCTGGTCCTTTCTATCACTTTCTGAGATGCAGGAAGACTGAGATTTACACTGCATCTGGTCCTTTCTATCACTTTCTGAGATGCAGGAAGACCGAGATTTGCACTGCATCTGGTCCTTTCTATCACTTTCTGAGATGCAGGAAGACCGAGATTTGCACTGTATCTGGTCCTTTACATCATTTTCTGAGACGCAGGAAGACCGAGATTTGCACTGCATCTGGACCTTTCACTCACTTTCTGAGACGCAGGAAGACCGAGATTTACACTGCATCTGGTCCTTTCTATCACTTTCTGAGATGCAGGAAGACCGAGATTTGCACTGTATCTGGTCCTTTACATCATTTTCTGAGATGCAGGAAGACTGAGATTTGCACTGCAGCTGGTCCTTTCTATCACTTTCTGAGATGCAGGAAGACCGAGATTTGCACTGCATCTGGTCCTTTCTATCACTTTCTGAGATGCAGGAAGAGTGAGATTTGCACTGCATCTGGTCCTTAATATCACTTTCTGAGATGCAGGAAGAGTGAGATTTGCACTGTATCTGGTCCTTTACATCATTTTCTTGAGACGCAGGAAGACCGAGATTTGCACTGCATCTGGACCTTTCAATCACTTTCTGAGACGCAGGAAGACCGAGATTTACACTGCATCTGGTCCTTTCTATCACTTTCTGAGATGCAGGAAGAGTGAGATTTGCACTGTATCTGGTCCTTTCAATCACTTTCTGAGACGCAGGAAGACCGAGATTTACACTGCATCTGGTTCTTTCTATCACTTTCTGAGATGCAGGAAGACCGAGATTGCACTGCATCTGGACCTTTCAATCACTTTCTGAGACGCAGGAAGACCGAGATTTACACTGCATCTAGTCCTTTCTATCACTTTCTGAGATGCAGGAAGACCGAGATTTGCACTGTATCTGGACCTTTCAATCACTTTCTGAGACGCAGGAAGACCGAGATTTGCACTGCAGCTGGTCCTTTCTATCACTTTCTGAGATGCAGGAAGACCGAGATTTGCACTGCATCTGGTCCTTTCTATCACTTTCTGAGACGCAGGAAGAGTGAGATTTGCACTGCATCTGGTCCTTAATATCACTTTCTGAGATGCAGGAAGACCGAGATTTGCACTGCATCTGGTCCTTAATATCACTTTCTGAGATGCAGGAAGAGAGAGATTTGCACTGTATCTGGTCCTTAATATCACTTTCTGAGACGCAGGAAGACCGAGATTTACACTGCATCTGGACCTTTCAATCACTTTCTGAGACGCAGGAAGACCGAGATTTACACTGCATCTGGTCCTTTCTATCACTTTCTGAGATGCAGGAAGACCGAGATTTACACTGCATCTGGACCTTTCAATCACTTTCTGAAACGCAGGAAGACCGAGATTTACACTGCATCTGGTCCTTTCTATCACTTTCTGAGATGCAGGAAGACTGAGATTTACACTGCATCTGGTCCTTTACATCATTTTCTGAGACGCAGGAAGACTGAGATTTGTACTGCAGCTGGTCCTTTCTATCACTTTCTGAGATGCAGGAAGACCGAGATTTGCACTGCATCTGGTCCTTTCTATCACTTTCTGAGACGCAGGAAGAGTGAGATTTGCAGTGTATCTGGTCCTTTCTACCACTTTCTGAGATGCAGGAAGACCGAGATTTGCACTGCATCTGGTCCTTAATATCACTTTCTGAGATGCAGGAAGAGTGAGATTTGCAGTGTTTCTGGTCCTTTCTATCACTTTCTGAGATGCAGGAAGACCGAGATTTGCACTGCATCTGGTCCTTAATATCACTTTCTGAGATGCAGGAAGACCGAGATTTGCACTGCATCTGGTCCTTAATATGACTTTCTGAGATGCAGGAAGACCGAGATTTGCACTGCATCTGGTCCTTAATATCACTTTCTGAGATGCAGGAAGAGTGAGATTTGCAGTGTATCTGGTCCTTTCTATCACTTTCTGAGACGCAGGAAGACCGAGATGTGCAGTGTATCTGGTCCTTTCTATCACCTTCTAAGGCGCAGGAAGACCGAGATTTGCACTGCATCTGGACCTTTCACTCACTTTCTGAGACGCAGGAAGACCGAAATTTGCACTGCATCTGGACCTTTCACTCACTTTCTGAGACGCAGGAAGACCGAGATTTACACTGCATCTGGTCCTTTCTATCACTTTCTGAGATGCAGGAAGACCAAGATTTGCACTGTATCTGGTCCTTTACATCATTTTCTGAGATGCAGGAAGACTGAGATTTGCACTGCGGCTGGTCCTTTCTATCACTTTCTGAGATGCAGGAAGACCGAGATTTGCACTGCATCTGGTCCTTTCTATCACTTTCTGAGATGCAGGAAGAGTGAGATTTGCACTGCATCTGGTCCTTAATATCACTTTCTGAGATGCAGGAAGAGTGAGATTTGCACTGTACCTGGTCCTTTACATCATTTTCTGAGACGCAGGAAGACCGAGATTTGCACTGCATCTGGACCTTTCAATCACTTTCTGAGACGCAGGAAGACCGAGATTTACACTGCATCTGGTCCTTTCTATCACTTTCTGAGATGCAGGAAGAGTGAGATTTGCACTGTATCTGGTCCTTTCAATCACTTTCTGAGACGCAGGAAGACCGAGATTTACACTGCATCTGGTTCTTTCTATCACTTTCTGAGATGCAGGAAGACCGAGATTTGCACTGCATCTGGACCTTTCAATCACTTTCTGAGACGCAGGAAGACCGAGATTTACACTGCATCTAGTCCTTTCTATCACTTTCTGAGATGCAGGAAGACCGAGATTTGCACTGTATCTGGACCTTTCAATCACTTTCTGAGACGCAGGAAGACCGAGATTTGCACTGCAGCTGGTCCTTTCTATCACTTTCTGAGATGCAGGAAGACCGAGATTTGCACTGCATCTGGTCCTTTCTATCACTTTCTGAGACGCAGGAAGAGTGAGATTTGCACTGCATCTGGTCCTTAATATCACTTTCTGAGATGCAGGAAGACCGAGATTTGCACTGCATCTGGTCCTTAATATCACTTTCTGAGATGCAGGAAGAGAGAGATTTGCACTGTATCTGGTCCTTAATATCACTTTCTGAGACGCAGGAAGACCGAGATTTACACTGCATCTGGACCTTTCAATCACTTTCTGAGACGCAGGAAGACCGAGATTTACACTGCATCTGGTCCTTTCTATCACTTTCTGAGATGCAGGAAGACCGAGATTTACACTGCATCTGGACCTTTCAATCACTTTCTGAAACGCAGGAAGACCGAGATTTACACTGCATCTGGTCCTTTCTATCACTTTCTGAGATGCAGGAAGACTGAGATTTACACTGCATCTGGTCCTTTACATCATTTTCTGAGACGCAGGAAGACTGAGATTTGTACTGCAGCTGGTCCTTTCTATCACTTTCTGAGATGCAGGAAGACCGAGATTTGCACTGCATCTGGTCCTTTCTATCACTTTCTGAGACGCAGGAAGAGTGAGATTTGCAGTGTATCTGGTCCTTTCTACCACTTTCTGAGATGCAGGAAGACCGAGATTTGCACTGCATCTGGTCCTTAATATCACTTTCTGAGATGCAGGAAGAGTGAGATTTGCAGTGTTTCTGGTCCTTTCTATCACTTTCTGAGATGCAGGAAGACCGAGATTTGCACTGCATCTGGTCCTTAATATCACTTTCTGAGATGCAGGAAGACCGAGATTTGCACTGCATCTGGTCCTTAATATCACTTTCTGAGATGCAGGAAGACCGAGATTTGCACTGCATCTGGTCCTTAATATCACTTTCTGAGATGCAGGAAGAGTGAGATTTGCAGTGTATCTTGTCCTTTCTATCACTTTCTGAGACGCAGGAAGACCGAGATGTGCAGTGTATCTGGTCCTTTCTATCACCTTCTAAGGCGCAGTAAGACCGAGATTTGCACTGTATCTGGTCCTTTACATCATTTTCTGAGACGCAGGAAGACTGAGATTTGCACTGTATCTGGTCCTTTCTATCGCTTTCTGAGATGCAGGAAGACCGAGATGTGCACTGCAGCTGGTCCTTTCTATCACTTTCTGAGATGCAGGAAGACCGAGATTTGCACAGCATCTGGTCCTTTCTATCACTTTCTGAGATGCAGGAAGAGTGAGATTTGCAGTGTATCTGGTCCTTTCTATCACTTTCTGAGACGCAGGAAGACTGAGATTTGCATTGTATCTGGTCCTTTCTATCACCTTCTAAGGCGCAGGAAGACCGAGATTTGCACTGCATCTGGTTCTTTCTATCACTTTCTGAGATGCAGGAAGACCGAGATTTGCAGTGTATCTGGTCCTTTCTATCACTTTCTGAGATGCAGGAAGACCGAGATGTGCACTGCAGCTGGTCCTTTCTATCACTTTCTGAGATGCAGGAAGACCGAGATTTGCACAGCATCTGGTCCTTTCTATCACTTTCTGAGACGCAGGAAGAGTGAGATTTGCACTGCATCTGGTCCTTTCTATCACTTTCTGAGACGCAGGAAGACCGAGATTTACACTGCATCTAGTCCTTTCTATCACTTTCTGAGACGCAGGAAGACCGAGATTTACACTGCATCTGGTCCTTTCTAGATGCAGGACCTTTCAATCACTTTCTGAGATGCAGGAAGACTGAGATTTGCACTGTATCTGGTCCTTTCTATCACCTTCTGAGGCGCAGGAAGACAGAGATTTGCACTGCATCTGGTCCTTTCTATCACTTTCTGAGATGCAGGAAGACCGAGATTTGCACTGTATCTGGTCCCTTACATCATTTTCTGAGACGCAGGAAGACTGAGATTTGCACTGCATCTGGTCCTTTCTATCACTTTCTGAGATGCAGGAAGACTGAGATTTACACTGCATCTGGTCCTTTCTATCACTTTCTGAGATGCAGGAAGACCAAGATTTACACTGCATCTGGTCCTTTCTATCACTTTCTGAGATGCAGGAAGACCGAGATTTGCACTGCATCTGGACCTTTCAATCACTTTCTGAGACGCAGGAAGACCGAAATTTACACTGCATCTGGTCCTTTCTATCACTTTCTGAGATGCAGGAAGAGTGAGATTTGCACTGTATCTGGTCCTTTATATCATTTTCTGAGACGCAGGAAGACTGAGATTTGCACTGCATCTGGTCCTTTCTATCACTTTCTGAGACGCAGGAAGACCGAGATTTACACTGCATCTGGTCCTTTCTAGATGCAGGACCTTTCAATCACTTTCTGAGACGCAGGAAGACCAAGATTTGCACTGCATCTGGTCCTTTCTTTAACATTCGGAGACGCAGGAAGACTGATATTTGCACTGCATCTGGTCCTTTCTATCACTTTCTGAGACGCAGGAAGACCGAGATTTACACTGCATCTGGTCCTTTCTATCATTTTCTGAGACGCAGGAAGACCGAGATTTGCACTGCATCTGGTCCTTTCTATCACTTTCTGAGACGCAGGAAGACCGAGATTTACACTGCATCTGGTCCGTTCTAGATGCAGGACCTTTCAATCACTTTCTGAGACGCAGGAAGACCGAGATTTGCACTGCATCTGGTCCTTTCTATCACCTTCTGAGGCGCAGGAAGACCGAGATTTGCACTGCATCTGGTCCTTTCTATCACTTTCTGAGATGCAGGAAGACCGAGATTTGCACTGCATCTGGTCCTTTCTATCACTTTCTGGGATGCAGGAAGACCGAGATTTGCACTGCATCTGGTCCTTTCTATCACTTTCTGAGATGCAGGAAGACCGAGATTTGCACTGCATCTGGACCTTTCAATCACTTTCTGAGACGCAGGAAGACCGAGATTTACACTGCATCTGGTCCTTTCTATCACTTTCTGAGATGCAGGAAGACCGAGATTTGCACTGCATCTGGTCCTTTCTATCACTTTCTGAGATGCATGAAGACCGAGATTTACACTGCATCTGGACCTTTCAATCACTTTCTGAGTTGCAGGAAGAGTGAGATTTGCACTGCATCTGGTCCTTTCTATCACTTTCTGAGATGCAGGAAGACCGAGATTTAAACTGCATCTGGTCCTTTCTATCACTTTCTGAGATGCAGGAAGAGTGAGATTTGCACTGCATCTGGTACTTTCTATCACTTTCTGAGATGCAGGAAGACCGAAATTTACACTGCATCTGGACCTTTCAATCACTTTCTGAGATGCAGGAAGAGTGAGATTTACACTGCATCTGGTCCTTTCTATCACTTTCTGAGATGCAGGAAGACCGAGATTTACACTGCATCTGGACTTTTCAATCACTTTCTGAGATGCAGGAAGAGTGAGATTTGCACTGCATCTGGTCCTTTCTATCACTTTCTGAGATGCAGGAAGACCGAGATTTGCACTGCATCTGGTCCTTTCTATCACTTTCTGAGATGCAGGAAGACCGAGATTTACACTGTATCTGGTCCTTTCTAGATGCAGGACCTTTCAATCACTTTCTGAGACGCAGGAAGACCGAGATTTGCACTCTATCTGGTCCTTTCTATCACCTTCTAAGGCGCAGGAAGACCGAGATTTGCACTGCATCTGGTTCTTTCTATCACTTTCTGAGATGCAGGAAGACCGAGATTTGCAGTGTATCTGGTCCTTTCTATCACTTTCTGAGATGCAGGAAGACCGAGATGTGCACTGCAGCTGGTCCTTTCTATCACTTTCTGAGACGCAGGAAGACCGAGATTTGCACTGCATCTGGTCCTTTCTATCACTTTCTGAGATGCAGGAAGACCGAGATTTGCACTGTATCTGGTCCTTTCTATCACTTTCTGAGATGCAGGAAGACTGAGATTTGGAGTGTATCTGGTCCTTTCTATCACTTTCGGAGACGCAGGAAGACTGAGATTTGCACTGTATCTGGTCCTTTCTATCACCTTCTGAGGCGCAGGAAGACCGAGATTTGCACTGCATCTGGTCCTTTCTATCACTTTCTGAGATGCAGGAAGACCGAGATTTGCAATGTATCTGGTCCTTTACATCATTTTCTGAGATGCAGGAAGACTGAGATTTGCACTGCATCTGGTCCTTTCTATCACTTTCTGAGACGCAGGAAGACCGAGATTTACACTGCATCTGGACCTTTCAATCACTTTCTGAGATGCAGGAATAGTGAGATTTACACTGCATCTGGTCCTTTCTATCACTTTCTGAGATGCAGGAAGACCGAGATTTACACTGCATCTGGACCTTTCAATCACTTTCTGAGATGCAGGAAGAGTGAGATTTGCACTGCATCTGGTCCTTTCTATCACTTTCTGAGATGCAGGAAGACCGAGATTTGCACTGCATCTGGTCCTTTCTATCACTTTCTGAGATGCAGGAAGACCGAGATTTACACTGTATCTGGTCCTTTCTAGATGCAGGACCTTTCAATCACTTTCTGAGACGCAGGAAGACCGAGATTTGCACTCTATCTGGTCCTTTCTATCACCTTCTAAGGCGCAGGAAGACCGAGATTTGCACTGCATCTGGTTCTTTCTATCACTTTCTGAGATGCAGGGAGACCGAGATTTGCAGTGTATCTGGTCCTTTCTATCACTTTCTGAGATGCAGGAAGACCGAGATGTGCACTGCAGCTGGTCCTTTCTATCACTTTCTGAGACGCAGGAAGACCGAGATTTGCACTGCATCTGGTCCTTTCTATCACTTTCTGAGATGCAGGAAGACCGAGATTTGCACTGTATCTGGTCCTTTCTATCACTTTCTGAGATGCAGGAAGACTGAGATTTGCAGTGTATCTGGTCCTTTCTATCACTTTCGGAGATGCAGGAAGACTGAGATTTGCACTGTATCTGGTCCTTTCTATCACCTTCTGAGGCGCAGGAAGACCGAGATTTGCACTGCATCTGGTCCTTTCTATCACTTTCTGAGATGCAGGAAGACCGAGATTTGCACTGTATCTGGTCCTTTACATCATTTTCGGAGACGCAGGAAGACTGATATTTGCACTGCATCTGGTCCTTTCTATCACTTTCTGAGACGCAGGAAGACCGAGATTTACACTGCATCTGGTCCTTTCTATCATTTTCTGAGACGCAGGAAGACCGAGATTTGCACTGCATCTGGTCCTTTCTATCACTTTCTGAGACGCAGGAAGACCGAGATTTACACTGCATCTGGTCCTTTCTAGATGCAGGACCTTTCAATCACTTTCTGAGACGCAGGAAGACCGAGATTTGCACTGTATCTGGTCCTTTCTATCACCTTCTGAGGCGCAGGAAGACCGAGATTTGCACTGCATCTGGTCCTTTCTATCACTTTCTGAGATGCAGGAAGACCGAGATTTGCACTGCATCTGGTCCTTTCTATGATATGATATGATATGCTATGATATGATATGGTATTTGTAAGGCGCCTATACACAAGTGTTTCAAGGCGCGACGAGGCAGGGAGGGAGGGAAACAAGGGGAAGACAGACAAACGTTCCTACTAGGCCAGGTGTCATTCAGTTTGCGCAAGTGCAGAGGTAAGGGGAAAAGGAGAAAGTGCAGGGGGAGGAGGTGGGGGGGAAAGTGCAGTACAAGGTAAGTAGCGTAAAAAAAATAATAAATAATAAATAATAAATAAAAAGGGCCAGCTGGTGGCAAGTGCGAGGTAAGTGCAGAGCAAGTGCTGGGAAAGGGGCTGTAGGGATACAGTGACAGTCCCACAGTGCAGGGGGAGCCAGGGAGGCAGTGCAAGTGGAGAGTGGCTGGGCCCTGGACCGAGGTCGCTGAGAGTGTCCCAGATGCAGGTTTAGTGCAGAATTCAGTGGGGAGTTAAGCAGGTTTAGCAGGGGAGAGGGAGATATCACTTTCTGAGATGCAGGAAGACCGAGATTTGCACTGCATCTGGACCTTTCAATCACTTTCTGAGACGCAGGAAGACCGAGATTTACACTGCATCTGGTCCTTTCTATCACTTTCTGAGATGCAGGAAGACCGAGATTTGCCCTGCATCTGGTCCTTTCTATCACTTTCTGAGATGCAGGAAGACCGAGATTTACACTGCATCTGGACCTTTCAATCACTTTCTGAGTTGCAGGAAGAGTGAGATTTGCAGTGTATCTGGTCCTTTCTATCACTTTCGGAGATGCAGGAAGACTGAGATTTGCACTGTATCTGGTCCTTTCTATCACCTTCTGAGGCGCAGGAAGACCGAGATTTGCACTGCATCTGGTCCTTTCTATCACTTTCTGAGATGCAGGAAGACCGAGATTTGCACTGTATCTGGTCCTTTACATCATTTTCGGAGACGCAGGAAGACTGATATTTGCACTGCATCTGGTCCTTTCTATCACTTTCTGAGACGCAGGAAGACCGAGATTTACACTGCATCTGGTCCTTTCTATCATTTTCTGAGACGCAGGAAGACCGAGATTTGCACTGCATCTGGTCCTTTCTATCACTTTCTGAGACGCAGGAAGACCGAGATTTACACTGCATCTGGTCCTTTCTAGATGCAGGACCTTTCAATCACTTTCTGAGACGCAGGAAGACCGAGATTTGCACTGTATCTGGTCCTTTCTATCACCTTCTGAGGCGCAGGAAAACCGAGATTTGCACTGCATCTGGTCCTTTCTATCACTTTCTGAGATGCAGGAAGACCGAGATTTGCACTGCATCTGGTCCTTTCTATGATATGATATGATATGATATGATATGATATGATATGGTATTTGTAACGCGCCTATACACAAGTGTTTCAAGGCGCGACGAGGCAGGGAGGGAGGGAAACAAGGGGAAGACAGACAAACGTTCCTACTAGGCCAGGTGTCATTCAGTTTGCGCAAGTGCAGAGGTAAGGGGAAAAGGAGAAAGTGCAGGGGGAGGAGGTGGGGGGGAAAGTGCAGTACAAGGTAAGTAGCGTAAAAAAAATAATAAATAATAAATAATAAATAAAAAGGGCCAGCTGGTGGCAAGTGCGAGGTAAGTGCAGAGCAAGTGCTGGGAAAGGGGCTGTAGGGATACAGTGACAGTCCCACAGTGCAGGGGGAGCCAGGGAGGCAGTGCAAGTGGAGAGTGGCTGGGCCCTGGACCGAGGTCGCTGAGAGTGTCCCAGATGCAGGTTTAGTGCAGAATTCAGTGAGGGGTTTAACAGGTTTAGCAGGGGAGAGGGAGATATCACTTTCTGAGATGCAGGAAGACCGAGATTTGCACTGCATCTGGACCTTTCAATCACTTTCTGAGACGCAGGAAGACCGAGATTTACACTGCATCTGGTCCTTTCTATCACTTTCTGAGATGCAGGAAGACCGAGATTTGCCCTGCATCTGGTCCTTTCTATCACTTTCTGAGATGCAGGAAGACCGAGATTTACACTGCATCTGGACCTTTCAATCACTTTCTGAGTTGCAGGAAGAGTGAGATTTGCACTGCATCTGGTCCTTTCTATCACTTTCTGAGATGCAGGAAGACCGAGATGTAAACTGCATCTGGTCCTTTCTATCACTTTCTGAGATGCAGGAAGAGTGAGATTTGCACTGCATCTGGTACTTTCTATCACTTTCTGAGATGCAGGAAGACCGAGATTTACACTGCATCTGGACCTTTCAATCACTTTCTGAGATGCAGGAAGAGTGAGATTTACACTGCATCTGGTCCTTTCTATCACTTTCTGAGATGCAGGAAGACCGAGATTTAAAATGCATCTGGACCTTTCAATCACTTTCTGAGATGCAGGAAGAGTGAGATTTGCACTGCATCTGGTCCTTTCTATCACTTTCTGAGATGCAGGAAGACCGAGATTTGCACTGCATCTGGTCCTTTCTATCACTTTCTGAGATGCAGGAAGACCGAGATTTACACTGTATCTGGTCCTTTCTAGATGCAGGACCTTTCAATCACTTTCTGAGACGCAGGAAGACCGAGATTTGCACTCTATCTGGTCCTTTCTATCACCTTCTAAGGCGCAGGAAGACCGAGATTTGCACTGCATCTGGTTCTTTCTATCACTTTCTGAGATGCAGGAAGACCGAGATTTGCAGTGTACCTGGTCCTTTCTATCACTTTCTGAGATGCAGGAAGACCGAGATGTGCATTGCAGCTGGTCCTTTCTATCACTTTCTGAGACGCAGGAAGACCGAGATTTGCACTACATCTGGTCCTTTCTATCACTTTCTGAGATGCAGGAAGACTGAGATTTGCAGTGTATCTGGTCCTTTCTATCACTTTCGGAGACGCAGGAAGACTGAGATTTGCACTGCATCTGTTCCTTTCTATCACTTTCTGAGATGCAGGAAGACCGAGATTTGCACTGCATCTGGTCCTTTCTATCACTTTCTGAGATGCAGGAAGACTGAGATTTACACTGCATCTGGACCTTTCAATCACTTTCTGAGTTGCAGGAAGAGTGAGATTTGCACTGCATCTGGTCCTTTCTATCACTTTCTGAGATGCAGGAAGACCGAGATTTAAACTGCATCTGGTCCTTTCTATCACTTTCTGAGATGCAGGAAGAGTGAGATTTGCACTGCATCTGGTACTTTCTATCACTTTCTGAGATGCAGGAAGACCGAGATTTACACTGCATCTGGACCTTTCAATCACTTTCTGAGATGCAGGAAGAGTGAGATTTACACTGCATCTGGTCCTTTCTATCACTTTCTGAGATGCAGGAAGAGTGAGATTTGCACTGCATCTGGTCCTTTCTATCACTTTCTGAGATGCAGGAAGACCGAGATTTGCACTGCATCTGGTCCTTTCTATCACTTTCTGAGATGCAGGAAGACCGGGATTTACACTGTATCTGGTCCTTTCTAGATGCAGGACCTTTCAATCACTTTCTGAGACGCAGGAAGACCGAGATTTGCACTCTATCTGGTCCTTTCTATCACCTTCTAAGGCGCAGGAAGACCGAGATTTGCACTGTATCTGGTTCTTTCTATCACTTTCTGAGATGCAGGAAGACCGAGATTTGCAGTGTATCTGGTCCTTTCTATCACTTTCTGAGATGCAGGAAGACCGAGATGTGCACTGCAGCTGGTCCTTTCTATCACTTTCTGAGACGCAGGAAGACCGAGATTTGCACTGCATCTGGTCCTTTCTATCACTTTCTGAGATGCAGGAAGACCGAGATTTGCACTGTATCTGGTCCTTTCTATCACTTTCTGAGACGCAGGAAGACCGAGATTTACACTGCATCTGGTCCTTTCTATCATTTTCTGAGACGCAGGAAGACCGAGATTTGCACTGCATCTGGTCCTTTCTATCACTTTCTGAGACGCAGGAAGACCGAGATTTACACTTCATCTGGTCCTTTCTAGATGCAGGACCTTTCAATCACTTTCTGAGACGCAGGAAGACCGAGATTTGCACTGTATCTGGTCCTTTCTATCACCTTCTGAGGCGCAGGAAGACCGAGATTTGCACTGCATCTGGTCCTTTCTATCACTTTCTGAGATGCAGGAAGACCGAGATTTGCACTGCATCTGGTCCTTTCTATGATATGATATGATATGATATGATATGATATGGTATTTGTAACGCGCCTATACACAAGTGTTTCAAGGCGCGACGAGGCAGGGAGGGAGGGAAACAAGGGGAAGACAGACAAATATTCCTACTAGGCCAGGTGTCATTCAGTTTGCGCAAGTGCAGAGGTAAGGGGAAAAGGAGAAAGTGCAGGGGGAGGAGGTGGGGGGGAAAGTGCAGTACAAGGTAAGTAGCGTAAAAAAAATAATAAATAATAAATAATAAATAAAAAGGGCCAGCTGGTGGCAAGTGCGAGGTAAGTGCAGAGCAAGTGCTGGGAAAGGGGCTGTAGGGATACAGTGACAGTCCCACAGTGCAGGGGGAGCCAGGGAGGCAGTGCAAGTGGAGAGTGGCTGGGCCCTGGACCGAGGTCGCTGAGAGTGTCCCAGATGAATGTTTAGTGCAGAATTCAGTGGGGAGTTAAGCAGGTTTAGCAGGGGAGAGGGAGATATCACTTTCTGAGATGCAGGAAGACCGAGATTTGCACTGCATCTGGACCTTTCAATCACTTTCTGAGACGCAGGAAGACCGAGATTTACACTGCATCTGGTCCTTTCTATCACTTTCTGAGATGCAGGAAGACCGAGATTTGCCCTGCATCTGGTCCTTTCTATCACTTTCTGAGATGCAGGAAGACCGAGATTTACACTGCATCTGGACCTTTCAATCACTTTCTGAGTTGCAGGAAGAGTGAGATTTGCACTGCATCTGGTCCTTTCTATCACTTTCTGAGATGCAGGAAGACCGAGATGTAAACTGCATCTGGTCCTTTCTATCACTTTCTGAGATGCAGGAAGAGTGAGATTTGCACTGAATCTGGTACTTTCTATCACTTTCTGAGATGCAGGAAGACCGAGATTTACACTGCATCTGGACCTTTCAATCACTTTCTGAGATGCAGGAAGAGTGAGATTTACACTGCATCTGGTCCTTTCTATCACTTTCTGAGATGCAGGAAGACCGAGATTTAAAATGCATCTGGACCTTTCAATCACTTTCTGAGATGCAGGAAGAGTGAGATTTGCACTGCATCTGGTCCTTTCTATCACTTTCTGAGATGCAGGAAGACCGAGATTTGCACTGCATCTGGTCCTTTCTATCACTTTCTGAGATGCAGGAAGACCGAGATTTACACTGTATCTGGTCCTTTCTAGATGCAGGACCTTTCAATCACTTTCTGAGACGCAGGAAGACCGAGATTTGCACTCTATCTGGTCCTTTCTATCACCTTCTAAGGCGCAGGAAGACCGAGATTTGCACTGCATCTGGTTCTTTCTATCACTTTCTGAGATGCAGGAAGACCGAGATTTGCAGTGTATCTGGTCCTTTCTATCACTTTCTGAGATGCAGGAAGACCGAGATGTGCACTGCAGCTGGTCCTTTCTATCACTTTCTGAGACGCAGGAAGACCGAGATTTGCACTACATCTGGTCCTTTCTATCACTTTCTGAGATGCAGGAAGACTGAGATTTGCACTGTATCTGGTCCTTTCTATCACTTTCTGAGATGCAGGAAGACTGAGATTTGCAGTGTATCTGGTCCTTTCTATCACTTTCGGAGACGCAGGAAGACTGAAATTTGCACTGCATCTGGTCCTTTCTATCACTTTCTGAGATGCAGGAAGACCGAGATTTGCACTCTATCTGGTCCTTTCTATCACCTTCTAAGGCGCAGGAAGACCGAGATTTGCACTGTATCTGGTTCTTTCTATCACTTTCTGAGATGCAGGAAGACCGAGATTTGCACTGCAGCTGGTCCTTTCTATCACTTTCTGAGACGCAGGAAGACCGAGATTTGCACTGCATCTGGTCCTTTCTATCACCTTCTGAGGCGCAGGAAGACCGAGATTTGCACTGCATCTGGTCCTTTCTATCACTTTCTGAGATGCAGGAAGACCGAGATTTGCACTGCATCTGGTCCTTTCTATCACTTTCTGAGATGCAGGAAGACCGAGATTTGCACTGCATCTGGTCCTTTCTATCACTTTCTGAGATGCAGGAAGACCGAGATTTGCACTGCATCTGGACCTTTCAATCACTTTCTGAGACGCAGGAAGACCGAGATTTACACTGCATCTGGTCCTTTCTATCACTTTCTGAGATGCAGGAAGACCGAGATTTTCACTGCATCTGGTCCTTTCTATCACTTTCTGAGATGCAGGAAGACCGAGATTTACACTGCATCTGGACCTTTCAATCACTTTCTGAGTTGCAGGAAGAGTGAGATTTGCACTGAATCTGATCCGTTCTATCACTTTCTGAGATGCAGGAAGACCGAGATTTAAACTGCATCTGGTCCTTTCTATCACTTTCTGAGATGCAGGAAGAGTGAGATTTGCACTGCATCTGGTACTTTCTATCACTTTCTGAGATGCAGGAAGACCGAGATTTACACTGCATCTGGACCTTTCAATCACTTTCTGAGATGCAGGAAGAGTGAGATTTACACTGCATCTGGTCCTTTCTATCACTTTCTGAGATGCAGGAAGACCGAGATTTACACTGCATCTGGACCTTTCAATCACTTTCTGAGATGCAGGAAGAGTGAGTTTTGCACTGCATCTGGTCCTTTCTATCACTTTCTGAGATGCAGGAAGACCGAGATTTGCACTGCATCTGGTCCTTTCTATCACTTTCTGAGATGCAGGAAGACCGAGATTTACACTGTATCTGGTCCTTTCTAGATGCAGGACCTTTCAATCACTTTCTGAGACGCAGGAAGACCGAGATTTGCACTGTATCTGGTCGTTTCTATCACCTTCTAAGGCGCAGGAAGACCGAGATTTGCACTGCATCTGGTTCTTTCTATCACTTTCTGAGATGCAGGAAGACCGAGATTTGCAGTGTATCTGGTCCTTTCTATCACTTTCTGAGATGCAGGAAGACCGAGATGTGCACTGCAGCTGGTCCTTTCTATCACTTTCTGAGACGCAGGAAGACCGAGATTTGCACTGCATCTGGTCCTTTCTATCACTTTCTGAGATGCAGGAAGACCGAGATTTGCACTGTATCTGGTCCTTTCTATCACTTTCTGAGACGCAGGAAGACTGAGATTTGCAGTGTATCTGGTCCTTTCTATCACTTTCAGAGACGCAGGAAGACTGAGATTTGCACTGCATCTGGTCCTTTCTATCACTTTCTGACACGCAGGAAGACCGAGATTTACACTGCATCTGGTCCTTTCTATCACTTTCTGAGATGCAGGAAGAGTGAGATTTGCACGGTATCTGGTCCTTTATATCATTTTCGGAGACGCAGGAAGACCGAGATTTACACTGCATCTGGTCCTTTCTATCACTTTCTGAGATGCAGGAAGACTGAGATTTGCACTGTATCTGGTCCTTTCAATCACTTTCTGAGATGCAGGAAGACCGAGATGTGCACTGCAGCTGGTCCTTTCTATCACTTTCTGAGATGCAGGAAGACCGAGATTTGCACAGCATCTGGTCCTTTCTATCACTTTCTGAGATGCAGGAAGAGTGAGATTTGCAGTGTATCTGGTCCTTTCTATCACTTTCTGAGACGCAGGAAGACTGAGATTTGCACTGTATCTGGTCCTTTCTATCACCTTCTAAGGCGCAGGAAGACCGAGATTTGCACTGCATGTGGTTCTTTCTATCACTTTCTGAGATGCAGGAAGACCGAGATTTGCAGTGTATCTGGTCCTTTCTATCACTTTCTGAGATGCAGGAAGACCGAGATGTGCACTGCAGCTGGTCCTTTCTATCACTTTCTGAGATGCAGGAAGACCGAGATTTGCACAGCATCTGGTCCTTTCTATCACTTTCTGAGACGCAGGAAGAGTGAGATTTGCACTGCATCTGGTCCTTTCTATCACTTTCTGAGACGCAGGAAGACCGAGATTTACACTGCATCTGGTCCTTTCTATCACTTTCTGAGACGCAGGAAGACCGAGATTTACACTGCATCTGGTCCTTTCTAGATGCAGGACCTTTCAATCACTTTCTGAGATGCAGGAAGACTGAGATTTGCACTGTATCTGGTCCTTTCTATCACCTTCTGAGGCGCAAGAAGACAGAGATTTGCACTGCATCTGGTCCTTTCTATCACTTTCTGAGATGCAGGAAGACCGAGATTTGCACTGTATCTGGTCCCTTACATCATTTTCTGAGACGCAGGAAGACTGAGATTTGCACTGCATCTGGTCCTTTCTATCACTTTCTGAGATGCAGGAAGACTGAGATTTACACTGCATCTGGTCCTTTCTATCACTTTCTGAGATGCAGGAAGACCAAGATTTACACTGCATCTGGTCCTTTCTATCACTTTCTGAGATGCAGGAAGACCGAGATTTGCACTGCATCTGGACCTTTCAATCACTTTCTGAGACGCAGGAAGACCGAAATTTACACTGCATCTGGTCCTTTCTATCACTTTCTGAGATGCAGGAAGAGTGAGATTTGCACTGTATCTGGTCCTTTATATCATTTTCTGAGACGCAGGAAGACTGAGATTTGCACTGCATCGGGTCCTTTCTATCACTTTCTGAGACGCAGGAAGACCGAGATTTACACTGCATCTGGTCCTTTCTAGATGCAGGACCTTTCAATCACTTTCTGAGACGCAGGAAGACCGAGATTTGCACTGCATCTGGTCCTTTCTTTAACATTCGGAGACGCAGGAAGACTGATATTTGCACTGCATCTGGTCCTTTCTATCACTTTCTGAGACGCAGGAAGACCGAGATTTACACTGCATCTGGTCCTTTCTATCATTTTCTGAGACGCAGGAAGACCGAGATTTGCACTGCATCTGGTCCTTTCTATCACTTTCTGAGACACAGGAAGACCGAGATTTACACTGCATCTGGTCCTTTCTAGATGCAGGACCTTTCAATCACTTTCTGAGACGCAGGAATACCGAGATTTGCACTGCATCTGGTCCTTTCTATCACCTTCTGAGGCGCAGGAAGACTGAGATTTGCACTGCATCTGGTCCTTTCTATCACTTTCTGAGATGCAGGAAGACCGAGATTTGCACTGCATCTGGTCCTTTCTATCACTTTCTGGGATGCAGGAAGACCGAGATTTGCACTGCATCTGGTCCTTTCTATCACTTTCTGAGATGCAGGAAGACCGAGATTTGCACTGCATCTGGACCTTTCAATCACTTTGTGAGACGCAGGAAGACCGAGATTTACACTGCATCTGGTCCTTTCTATCACTTTCTGAGATGCAGGAAGACCGAGATTTGCACTGCATCTGGTCCTTTCTATCACTTTCTGAGATGCAGGAAGACCGAGATTTACACTGCATCTGGACCTTTCAATCACTTTCTGAGTTGCAGGAAGAGTGAGATTTGCACTGCATCTGGTCCTTTCTATCACTTTCTGAGATGCAGGAAGACCGAGATTTAAACTGCATCTGGTCCTTTCTATCACTTTCTGAGATGCAGGAAGAGTGAGATTTGCACTGCATCTGGTACTTTCTATCACTTTCTGAGATGCAGGAAGACCGAAATTTACACTGCATCTGGACCTTTCAATCACTTTCTGAGATGCAGGAAGAGTGAGATTTACACTGCATCTGGTCCTTTCTATCACTTTCTGAGATGCAGGAAGACCGAGATTTACACTGCATCTGGACCTTTCAATCACTTTCTGAGATGCAGGAAGACCGAGATTTGCACTGCATCTGGTCCTTTCTATGATATGATATGATATGATATGATATGGTATTTGTAACGCGCCTATACACAAGTGTTTCAAGGCGCGACGAGGCAGGGAGGGAGGGAAACAAGGGGAAGACAGACAAACGTTCCTACTAGGCCAGGTGTCATTCAGTTTGCGCAAGTGCAGAGGTAAGGGGAAAAGGAGAAAGTGCAGGGGGAGGAGGTGGGGGGGAAAGTGCAGTACAAGGTAAGTAGCGTAAAAAAAATAATAAATAATAAATAATAAATAAAAAGGGCCAGCTGGTGGCAAGTGCGAGGTAAGTGCAGAGCAAGTGCTGGGAAAGGGGCTGTAGGGATACAGTGACAGTCCCACAGTGCAGGGGGAGCCAGGGAGGCAGTGCAAGTGGAGAGTGGCTGGGCCCTGGACCGAGGTCGCTGAGAGTGTCCCAGATGCAGGTTTAGTGCAGAATTCAGTGGGGAGTTAAGCAGGTTTAGCAGGGGAGAGGGAGATATCACTTTCTGAGATGCAGGAAGACCGAGATTTGCACTGCATCTGGACCTTTCAATCACTTTCTGAGACGCAGGAAGACCGAGATTTACACTGCATCTGGTCCTTTCTATCACTTTCTGAGATGCAGGAAGACTGAGATTTGCCCTGCATCTGGTCCTTTCTATCACTTTCTGAGATGCAGGAAGACCGAGATTTACACTGCATCTGGACCTTTCAATCACTTTCTGAGTTGCAGGAAGAGTGAGATTTGCACTGCATCTGGTCCTTTCTATCACTTTCTGAGATGCAGGAAGACCGAGATGTAAACTGCATCTGGTCCTTTCTATCACTTTCTGAGATGCAGGAAGAGTGAGATTTGCACTGCATCTGGTACTTTCTATCACTTTCTGAGATGCAGGAAGACCGAGATTTACACTGCATCTGGACCTTTCAATCACTTTCTGAGACGCAGGAAGAGTGAGATTTACACTGCATCTGGTCCTTTCTATCACTTTCTGAGATGCAGGAAGACCGAGATTTAAAATGCATCTGGACCTTTCAATCACTTTCTGAGATGCAGGAAGAGTGAGATTTGCACTGCATCTGGTCCTTTCTATCACTTTCTGAGATGCAGGAAGACCGAGATTTGCACTGCATCTGGTCCTTTCTATAACTTTCTGAGATGCAGGAAGACCGAGATTTACACTGTATCTGGTCCTTTCTAGATGCAGGACCTTTCAATCACTTTCTGAGACGCAGGAAGACCGAGATTTGCACTCTATCTGGTCCTTTCTATCACCTTCTAAGGCGCAGGAAGACCGAGATTTGCACTGCATCTGGTTCTTTCTATCACTTTCTGAGATGCAGGAAGACCGAGATTTGCAGTGTATCTGGTCCTTTCTATCACTTTCTGAGATGCAGGAAGACCGAGATGTGCACTGCAGCTGGTCCTTTCTATCACTTTCTGAGACGCAGGAAGACCGAGATTTGCACTACATCTGGTCCTTTCTATCACTTTCTGAGATGCAGGAAGACTGAGATTTGCACTGTATCTGGTCCTTTCTATCACTTTCTGAGATGCAGGAAGACTGAGATTTGCAGTGTATCTGGTCCTTTCTATCACTTTCGGAGACGCAGGAAGACTGAGATTTGCACTGCATCTGGTCCTTTCTATCACTTTCTGAGATGCAGGAAGACCGAGATTTGCACTGCATCTGGTCCTTTCTATCACTTTCTGAGATGCAGGAAGACTGAGATTTACACTGCATCTGGACCTTTCAATCACTTTCTGAGTTGCAGGAAGAGTGAGATTTGCACTGCATCTGGTCCTTTCTATCACTTTCTGAGATGCAGGAAGACCGAGATTTAAACTGCATCTGGTCCTTTCTATCACTTTCTGAGATGCAGGAAGAGTGAGATTTGCACTGCATCTGGTACTTTCTATCACTTTCTGAGATGCAGGAAGACCGAGATTTACACTGCATCTGGACCTTTCTATCACTTTCTGAGATGCAGGAAGAGTGAGATTTGCACTGCATCTGGTCCTTTCTATCACTTTCTGAGATGCAGGAAGACCGAGATTTGCACTGCATCTGGTCCTTTCTATCACTTTCTGAGATGCAGGAAGACCGGGATTTACACTGTTTCTGGTCCTTTCTAGATGCAGGACCTTTCAATCACTTTCTGAGACGCAGGAAGACCGATATTTGCACTCTATCTGGTCCTTTCTATCACCTTCTAAGGCGCAGGAAGACCGAGATTTGCATTGTATCTGGTTCTTTCTATCAGTTTCTGAGATGCAGGAAGACCGAGATTTGCAGTGTATCTGGTCCTTTCTATCACTTTCTGAGATGCAGGAAGACCGAGATGTGCACTGCAGCTGGTCCTTTCTATCACTTTCTGAGACGCAGGAAGACCGAGATTTGCACTGCATCTGGTCCTTTCTATCACCTTCTGAGACACAGGAAGACCGAGATTTACACTGCATCTGGTCCTTTCTAGATGCAGGACCTTTCAATCACTTTCTGAGACGCAGGAATACCGAGATTTGCACTGCATCTGGTCCTTTCTATCACCTTCTGAGGCGCAGGAAGACTGAGATTTGCACTGCATCTGGTCCTTTCTATCACTTTCTGAGATGCAGGAAGACCGAGATTTGAACTGCATCTGGTCCTTTCTATCACTTTCTGGGATGCAGGAAGACCGAGATTTGCACTGCATCTGGTCCTTTCTATCACTTTCTGAGATGCAGGAAGACCGAGATTTGCACTGCATCTGGACCTTTCAATCACTTTGTGAGACGCAGGAAGACCGAGATTTACACTGCATCTGGTCCTTTCTATCACTTTCTGAGATGCAGGAAGACCGAGATTTGCACTGCATCTGGTCCTTTCTATCACTTTCTGAGATGCAGGAAGACCGAGATTTACACTGCATCTGGACCTTTCAATCACTTTCTGAGTTGCAGGAAGAGTGAGATTTGCACTGCATCTGGTCCTTTCTATCACTTTCTGAGATGCAGGAAGACCGAGATTTAAACTGCATCTGGTCCTTTCTATCACTTTCTGAGATGCAGGAAGAGTGAGATTTGCACTGCATCTGGTACTTTCTATCACTTTCTGAGATGCAGGAAGACCGAAATTTACACTGCATCTGGACCTTTCAATCACTTTCTGAGATGCAGGAAGAGTGAGATTTACACTGCATCTGGTCCTTTCTATCACTTTCTGAGATGCAGGAAGACCGAGATTTACACTGCATCTGGACCTTTCAATCACTTTCTGAGATGCAGGAAGACCGAGATTTGCACTGCATCTGGTCCTTTCTATGATATGATATGATATGATATGATATGGTATTTGTAACGCGCCTATACACAAGTGTTTCAAGGCGCGACGAGGCAGGGAGGGAGGGAAACAAGGGGAAGACAGACAAACGTTCCTACTAGGCCAGGTGTCATTCAGTTTGCGCAAGTGCAGAGGTAAGGGGAAAAGGAGAAAGTGCAGGGGGAGGAGGTGGGGGGGAAAGTGCAGTACAAGGTAAGTAGCGTAAAAAAAATAATAAATAATAAATAATAAATAAAAAGGGCCAGCTGGTGGCAAGTGCGAGGTAAGTGCAGAGCAAGTGCTGGGAAAGGGGCTGTAGGGATACAGTGACAGTCCCACAGTGCAGGGGGAGCCAGGGAGGCAGTGCAAGTGGAGAGTGGCTGGGCCCTGGACCGAGGTCGCTGAGAGTGTCCCAGATGCAGGTTTAGTGCAGAATTCAGTGGGGAGTTAAGCAGGTTTAGCAGGGGAGAGGGAGATATCACTTTCTGAGATGCAGGAAGACCGAGATTTGCACTGCATCTGGACCTTTCAATCACTTTCTGAGACGCAGGAAGACCGAGATTTACACTGCATCTGGTCCTTTCTATCACTTTCTGAGATGCAGGAAGAGTGAGATTTGCACTGTATCTGGTCCTTTATATCATTTTCTGAGACGCAGGAAGACTGAGATTTGCACTGCATCTGGTCCTTTCTATCACTTTCTGAGACGCAGGAAGACCGAGATTTACACTGCATCTGGTCCTTTCTAGATGCAGGACCTTTCAATCACTTTCTGAGACGCAGGAAGACCAAGATTTGCACTGCATCTGGTCCTTTCTTTAACATTCGGAGACGCAGGAAGACTGATATTTGCACTGCATCTGGTCCTTTCTATCACTTTCTGAGACGCAGGAAGACCGAGATTTACACTGCATCTGGTCCTTTCTATCATTTTCTGAGACGCAGGAAGACCGAGATTTGCACTGCATCTGGTCCTTTCTATCACTTTCTGAGACGCAGGAAGACCGAGATTTACACTGCATCTGGTCCGTTCTAGATGCAGGACCTTTCAATCACTTTCTGAGACGCAGGAAGACCGAGATTTGCACTGCATCTGGTCCTTTCTATCACCTTCTGAGGCGCAGGAAGACCGAGATTTGCACTGCATCTGGTCCTTTCTATCACTTTCTGAGATGCAGGAAGACCGAGATTTGCACTGCATCTGGTCCTTTCTATCACTTTCTGGGATGCAGGAAGACCGAGATTTGCACTGCATCTGGTCCTTTCTATCACTTTCTGAGATGCAGGAAGACCGAGATTTGCACTGCATCTGGACCTTTCAATCACTTTCTGAGACGCAGGAAGACCGAGATTTACACTGCATCTGGTCCTTTCTATCACTTTCTGAGATGCAGGAAGACCGAGATTTGCACTGCATCTGGTCCTTTCTATCACTTTCTGAGATGCATGAAGACCGAGATTTACACTGCATCTGGACCTTTCAATCACTTTCTGAGTTGCAGGAAGAGTGAGATTTGCACTGCATCTGGTCCTTTCTATCACTTTCTGAGATGCAGGAAGACCGAGATTTAAACTGCATCTGGTCCTTTCTATCACTTTCTGAGATGCAGGAAGAGTGAGATTTGCACTGCATCTGGTACTTTCTATCACTTTCTGAGATGCAGGAAGACCGAAATTTACACTGCATCTGGACCTTTCAATCACTTTCTGAGATGCAGGAAGAGTGAGATTTACACTGCATCTGGTCCTTTCTATCACTTTCTGAGATGCAGGAAGACCGAGATTTACACTGCATCTGGACTTTTCAATCACTTTCTGAGATGCAGGAAGAGTGAGATTTGCACTGCATCTGGTCCTTTCTATCACTTTCTGAGATGCAGGAAGACCGAGATTTGCACTGCATCTGGTCCTTTCTATCACTTTCTGAGATGCAGGAAGACCGAGATTTACACTGTATCTGGTCCTTTCTAGATGCAGGACCTTTCAATCACTTTCTGAGACGCAGGAAGACCGAGATTTGCACTCTATCTGGTCCTTTCTATCACCTTCTAAGGCGCAGGAAGACCGAGATTTGCACTGCATCTGGTTCTTTCTATCACTTTCTGAGATGCAGGAAGACCGAGATTTGCAGTGTATCTGGTCCTTTCTATCACTTTCTGAGATGCAGGAAGACCGAGATGTGCACTGCAGCTGGTCCTTTCTATCACTTTCTGAGACGCAGGAAGACCGAGATTTGCACTGCATCTGGTCCTTTCTATCACTTTCTGAGATGCAGGAAGACCGAGATTTGCACTGTATCTGGTCCTTTCTATCACTTTCTGAGATGCAGGAAGACTGAGATTTGGAGTGTATCTGGTCCTTTCTATCACTTTCGGAGACGCAGGAAGACTGAGATTTGCACTGTATCTGGTCCTTTCTATCACCTTCTGAGGCGCAGGAAGACCGAGATTTGCACTGTATCTGGTCCTTTCTATCACTTTCTGAGATGCAGGAAGACCGAGATTTGCAATGTATCTGGTCCTTTACATCATTTTCTGAGATGCAGGAAGACTGAGATTTGCACTGCATCTGGTCCTTTCTATCACTTTCTGAGACGCAGGAAGACCGAGATTTACACTGCATCTGGACCTTTCAATCACTTTCTGAGATGCAGGAATAGTGAGATTTACACTGCATCTGGTCCTTTCTATCACTTTCTGAGATGCAGGAAGACCGAGATTTACACTGCATCTGGACCTTTCAATCACTTTCTGAGATGCAGGAAGAGTGAGATTTGCACTGCATCTGGTCCTTTCTATCACTTTCTGAGATGCAGGAAGACCGAGATTTGCACTGCATCTGGTCCTTTCTATCACTTTCTGAGATGCAGGAAGACCGAGATTTACACTGTATCTGGTCCTTTCTAGATGCAGGACCTTTCAATCACTTTCTGAGACGCAGGAAGACCGAGATTTGCACTCTATCTGGTCCTTTCTATCACCTTCTAAGGCGCAGGAAGACCGAGATTTGCACTGCATCTGGTTCTTTCTATCACTTTCTGAGATGCAGGGAGACCGAGATTTGCAGTGTATCTGGTCCTTTCTATCACTTTCTGAGATGCAGGAAGACCGAGATGTGCACTGCAGCTGGTCCTTTCTATCACTTTCTGAGACGCAGGAAGACCGAGATTTGCACTGCATCTGGTCCTTTCTATCACTTTCTGAGATGCAGGAAGACCGAGATTTGCACTGTATCTGGTCCTTTCTATCACTTTCTGAGATGCAGGAAGACTGAGATTTGCAGTGTATCTGGTCCTTTCTATCACTTTCGGAGATGCAGGAAGACTGAGATTTGCACTGTATCTGGTCCTTTCTATCACCTTCTGAGGCGCAGGAAGACCGAGATTTGCACTGCATCTGGTCCTTTCTATCACTTTCTGAGATGCAGGAAGACCGAGATTTGCACTGTATCTGGTCCTTTACATCATTTTCGGAGACGCAGGAAGACCGAGATTTGCACTGTATCTGGTCCTTTCTATCACTTTCTGAGATGCAGGAAGACCGAGATTTGCAATGTATCTGGTCCTTTACATCATTTTCTGAGATGCAGGAAGACTGAGATTTGCACTGCATCTGGTCCTTTCTATCACTTTCTGAGACGCAGGAAGACCGAGATTTACACTGCATCTGGACCTTTCAATCACTTTCTGAGATGCAGGAATAGTGAGATTTACACTGCATCTGGTCCTTTCTATCACTTTCTGAGATGCAGGAAGACCGAGATTTACACTGCATCTGGACCTTTCAATCACTTTCTGAGATGCAGGAAGAGTGAGATTTGCACTGCATCTGGTCCTTTCTATCACTTTCTGAGATGCAGGAAGACCGAGATTTGCACTGCATCTGGTCCTTTCTATCACTTTCTGAGATGCAGGAAGACCGAGATTTACACTGTATCTGGTCCTTTCTAGATGCAGGACCTTTCAATCACTTTCTGAGACGCAGGAAGACCGAGATTTGCACTCTATCTGGTCCTTTCTATCACCTTCTAAGGCGCAGGAAGACCGAGATTTGCACTGCATCTGGTTCTTTCTATCACTTTCTGAGATGCAGGGAGACCGAGATTTGCAGTGTATCTGGTCCTTTCTATCACTTTCTGAGATGCAGGAAGACCGAGATGTGCACTGCAGCTGGTCCTTTCTATCACTTTCTGAGACGCAGGAAGACCGAGATTTGCACTGCATCTGGTCCTTTCTATCACTTTCTGAGATGCAGGAAGACCGAGATTTGCACTGTATCTGGTCCTTTCTATCACTTTCTGAGATGCAGGAAGACTGAGATTTGCAGTGTATCTGGTCCTTTCTATCACTTTCGGAGATGCAGGAAGACTGAGATTTGCACTGTATCTGGTCCTTTCTATCACCTTCTGAGGCGCAGGAAGACCGAGATTTGCACTGCATCTGGTCCTTTCTATCACTTTCTGAGATGCAGGAAGACCGAGATTTGCACTGTATCTGGTCCTTTACATCATTTTCGGAGACGCAGGAAGACTGATATTTGCACTGCATCTGGTCCTTTCTATCACTTTCTGAGACGCAGGAAGACCGAGATTTACACTGCATCTGGTCCTTTCTATCATTTTCTGAGACGCAGGAAGACCGAGATTTGCACTGCATCTGGTCCTTTCTATCACTTTCTGAGACGCAGGAAGACCGAGATTTACACTGCATCTGGTCCTTTCTAGATGCAGGACCTTTCAATCACTTTCTGAGACGCAGGAAGACCGAGATTTGCACTGTATCTGGTCCTTTCTATCACCTTCTGAGGCGCAGGAAGACCGAGATTTGCACTGCATCTGGTCCTTTCTATCACTTTCTGAGATGCAGGAAGACCGAGATTTGCACTGCATCTGGTCCTTTCTATGATATGATATGATATGCTATGATATGATATGGTATTTGTAAGGCGCCTATACACAAGTGTTTCAAGGCGCGACGAGGCAGGGAGGGAGGGAAACAAGGGGAAGACAGACAAACGTTCCTACTAGGCCAGGTGTCATTCAGTTTGCGCAAGTGCAGAGGTAAGGGGAAAAGGAGAAAGTGCAGGGGGAGGAGGTGGGGGGGAAAGTGCAGTACAAGGTAAGTAGCGTAAAAAAAATAATAAATAATAAATAATAAATAAAAAGGGCCAGCTGGTGGCAAGTGCGAGGTAAGTGCAGAGCAAGTGCTGGGAAAGGGGCTGTAGGGATACAGTGACAGTCCCACAGTGCAGGGGGAGCCAGGGAGGCAGTGCAAGTGGAGAGTGGCTGGGCCCTGGACCGAGGTCGCTGAGAGTGTCCCAGATGCAGGTTTAGTGCAGAATTCAGTGGGGAGTTAAGCAGGTTTAGCAGGGGAGAGGGAGATATCACTTTCTGAGATGCAGGAAGACCGAGATTTGCACTGCATCTGGACCTTTCAATCACTTTCTGAGACGCAGGAAGACCGAGATTTACACTGCATCTGGTCCTTTCTATCACTTTCTGAGATGCAGGAAGACCGAGATTTGCCCTGCATCTGGTCCTTTCTATCACTTTCTGAGATGCAGGAAGACCGAGATTTACACTGCATCTGGACCTTTCAATCACTTTCTGAGTTGCAGGAAGAGTGAGATTTGCAGTGTATCTGGTCCTTTCTATCACTTTCGGAGATGCAGGAAGACTGAGATTTGCACTGTATCTGGTCCTTTCTATCACCTTCTGAGGCGCAGGAAGACCGAGATTTGCACTGCATCTGGTCCTTTCTATCACTTTCTGAGATGCAGGAAGACCGAGATTTGCACTGTATCTGGTCCTTTACATCATTTTCGGAGACGCAGGAAGACTGATATTTGCACTGCATCTGGTCCTTTCTATCACTTTCTGAGACGCAGGAAGACCGAGATTTACACTGCATCTGGTCCTTTCTATCATTTTCTGAGACGCAGGAAGACCGAGATTTGCACTGCATCTGGTCCTTTCTATCACTTTCTGAGACGCAGGAAGACCGAGATTTACACTGCATCTGGTCCTTTCTAGATGCAGGACCTTTCAATCACTTTCTGAGACGCAGGAAGACCGAGATTTGCACTGTATCTGGTCCTTTCTATCACCTTCTGAGGCGCAGGAAAACCGAGATTTGCACTGCATCTGGTCCTTTCTATCACTTTCTGAGATGCAGGAAGACCGAGATTTGCACTGCATCTGGTCCTTTCTATGATATGATATGATATGATATGATATGATATGATATGGTATTTGTAACGCGCCTATACACAAGTGTTTCAAGGCGCGACGAGGCAGGGAGGGAGGGAAACAAGGGGAAGACAGACAAACGTTCCTACTAGGCCAGGTGTCATTCAGTTTGCGCAAGTGCAGAGGTAAGGGGAAAAGGAGAAAGTGCAGGGGGAGGAGGTGGGGGGGAAAGTGCAGTACAAGGTAAGTAGCGTAAAAAAAATAATAAATAATAAATAAAAAGGGCCAGCTGGTGGCAAGTGCGAGGTAAGTGCAGAGCAAGTGCTGGGAAAGGGGCTGTAGGGATACAGTGACAGTCCCACAGTGCAGGGGGAGCCAGGGAGGCAGTGCAAGTGGAGAGTGGCTGGGCCCTGGACCGAGGTCGCTGAGAGTGTCCCAGATGCAGGTTTAGTGCAGAATTCAGTGAGGGGTTTAACAGGTTTAGCAGGGGAGAGGGAGATATCACTTTCTGAGATGCAGGAAGACCGAGATTTGCACTGCATCTGGACCTTTCAATCACTTTCTGAGACGCAGGAAGACCGAGATTTACACTGCATCTGGTCCTTTCTATCACTTTCTGAGATGCAGGAAGACCGAGATTTGCCCTGCATCTGGTCCTTTCTATCACTTTCTGAGATGCAGGAAGACCGAGATTTACACTGCATCTGGACCTTTCAATCACTTTCTGAGTTGCAGGAAGAGTGAGATTTGCACTGCATCTGGTCCTTTCTATCACTTTCTGAGATGCAGGAAGACCGAGATGTAAACTGCATCTGGTCCTTTCTATCACTTTCTGAGATGCAGGAAGAGTGAGATTTGCACTGCATCTGGTACTTTCTATCACTTTCTGAGATGCAGGAAGACCGAGATTTACACTGCATCTGGACCTTTCAATCACTTTCTGAGATGCAGGAAGAGTGAGATTTACACTGCATCTGGTCCTTTCTATCACTTTCTGAGATGCAGGAAGACCGAGATTTAAAATGCATCTGGACCTTTCAATCACTTTCTGAGATGCAGGAAGAGTGAGATTTGCACTGCATCTGGTCCTTTCTATCACTTTCTGAGATGCAGGAAGACCGAGATTTGCACTGCATCTGGTCCTTTCTATCACTTTCTGAGATGCAGGAAGACCGAGATTTACACTGTATCTGGTCCTTTCTAGATGCAGGACCTTTCAATCACTTTCTGAGACGCAGGAAGACCGAGATTTGCACTCTATCTGGTCCTTTCTATCACCTTCTAAGGCGCAGGAAGACCGAGATTTGCACTGCATCTGGTTCTTTCTATCACTTTCTGAGATGCAGGAAGACCGAGATTTGCAGTGTACCTGGTCCTTTCTATCACTTTCTGAGATGCAGGAAGACCGAGATGTGCATTGCAGCTGGTCCTTTCTATCACTTTCTGAGACGCAGGAAGACCGAGATTTGCACTACATCTGGTCCTTTCTATCACTTTCTGAGATGCAGGAAGACTGAGATTTGCAGTGTATCTGGTCCTTTCTATCACTTTCGGAGACGCAGGAAGACTGAGATTTGCACTGCATCTGTTCCTTTCTATCACTTTCTGAGATGCAGGAAGACCGAGATTTGCACTGCATCTGGTCCTTTCTATCACTTTCTGAGATGCAGGAAGACTGAGATTTACACTGCATCTGGACCTTTCAATCACTTTCTGAGTTGCAGGAAGAGTGAGATTTGCACTGCATCTGGTCCTTTCTATCACTTTCTGAGATGCAGGAAGACCGAGATTTAAACTGCATCTGGTCCTTTCTATCACTTTCTGAGATGCAGGAAGAGTGAGATTTGCACTGCATCTGGTACTTTCTATCACTTTCTGAGATGCAGGAAGACCGAGATTTACACTGCATCTGGACCTTTCAATCACTTTCTGAGATGCAGGAAGAGTGAGATTTACACTGCATCTGGTCCTTTCTATCACTTTCTGAGATGCAGGAAGAGTGAGATTTGCACTGCATCTGGTCCTTTCTATCACTTTCTGAGATGCAGGAAGACCGAGATTTGCACTGCATCTGGTCCTTTCTATCACTTTCTGAGATGCAGGAAGACCGGGATTTACACTGTATCTGGTCCTTTCTAGATGCAGGACCTTTCAATCACTTTCTGAGACGCAGGAAGACCGAGATTTGCACTCTATCTGGTCCTTTCTATCACCTTCTAAGGCGCAGGAAGACCGAGATTTGCACTGTATCTGGTTCTTTCTATCACTTTCTGAGATGCAGGAAGACCGAGATTTGCAGTGTATCTGGTCCTTTCTATCACTTTCTGAGATGCAGGAAGACCGAGATGTGCACTGCAGCTGGTCCTTTCTATCACTTTCTGAGACGCAGGAAGACCGAGATTTGCACTGCATCTGGTCCTTTCTATCACTTTCTGAGATGCAGGAAGACCGAGATTTGCACTGTATCTGGTCCTTTCTATCACTTTCTGAGACGCAGGAAGACCGAGATTTACACTGCATCTGGTCCTTTCTATCATTTTCTGAGACGCAGGAAGACCGAGATTTGCACTGCATCTGGTCCTTTCTATCACTTTCTGAGACGCAGGAAGACCGAGATTTACACTTCATCTGGTCCTTTCTAGATGCAGGACCTTTCAATCACTTTCTGAGACGCAGGAAGACCGAGATTTGCACTGTATCTGGTCCTTTCTATCACCTTCTGAGGCGCAGGAAGACCGAGATTTGCACTGCATCTGGTCCTTTCTATCACTTTCTGAGATGCAGGAAGACCGAGATTTGCACTGCATCTGGTCCTTTCTATGATATGATATGATATGATATGATATGATATGGTATTTGTAACGCGCCTATACACAAGTGTTTCAAGGCGCGACGAGGCAGGGAGGGAGGGAAACAAGGGGAAGACAGACAAATATTCCTACTAGGCCAGGTGTCATTCAGTTTGCGCAAGTGCAGAGGTAAGGGGAAAAGGAGAAAGTGCAGGGGGAGGAGGTGGGGGGGAAAGTGCAGTACAAGGTAAGTAGCGTAAAAAAAATAATAAATAATAAATAATAAATAAAAAGGGCCAGCTGGTGGCAAGTGCGAGGTAAGTGCAGAGCAAGTGCTGGGAAAGGGGCTGTAGGGATACAGTGACAGTCCCACAGTGCAGGGGGAGCCAGGGAGGCAGTGCAAGTGGAGAGTGGCTGGGCCCTGGACCGAGGTCGCTGAGAGTGTCCCAGATGAATGTTTAGTGCAGAATTCAGTGGGGAGTTAAGCAGGTTTAGCAGGGGAGAGGGAGATATCACTTTCTGAGATGCAGGAAGACCGAGATTTGCACTGCATCTGGACCTTTCAATCACTTTCTGAGACGCAGGAAGACCGAGATTTACACTGCATCTGGTCCTTTCTATCACTTTCTGAGATGCAGGAAGACCGAGATTTGCCCTGCATCTGGTCCTTTCTATCACTTTCTGAGATGCAGGAAGACCGAGATTTACACTGCATCTGGACCTTTCAATCACTTTCTGAGTTGCAGGAAGAGTGAGATTTGCACTGCATCTGGTCCTTTCTATCACTTTCTGAGATGCAGGAAGACCGAGATGTAAACTGCATCTGGTCCTTTCTATCACTTTCTGAGATGCAGGAAGAGTGAGATTTGCACTGAATCTGGTACTTTCTATCACTTTCTGAGATGCAGGAAGACCGAGATTTACACTGCATCTGGACCTTTCAATCACTTTCTGAGATGCAGGAAGAGTGAGATTTACACTGCATCTGGTCCTTTCTATCACTTTCTGAGATGCAGGAAGACCGAGATTTAAAATGCATCTGGACCTTTCAATCACTTTCTGAGATGCAGGAAGAGTGAGATTTGCACTGCATCTGGTCCTTTCTATCACTTTCTGAGATGCAGGAAGACCGAGATTTGCACTGCATCTGGTCCTTTCTATCACTTTCTGAGATGCAGGAAGACCGAGATTTACACTGTATCTGGTCCTTTCTAGATGCAGGACCTTTCAATCACTTTCTGAGACGCAGGAAGACCGAGATTTGCACTCTATCTGGTCCTTTCTATCACCTTCTAAGGCGCAGGAAGACCGAGATTTGCACTGCATCTGGTTCTTTCTATCACTTTCTGAGATGCAGGAAGACCGAGATTTGCAGTGTATCTGGTCCTTTCTATCACTTTCTGAGATGCAGGAAGACCGAGATGTGCACTGCAGCTGGTCCTTTCTATCACTTTCTGAGACGCAGGAAGACCGAGATTTGCACTACATCTGGTCCTTTCTATCACTTTCTGAGATGCAGGAAGACTGAGATTTGCACTGTATCTGGTCCTTTCTATCACTTTCTGAGATGCAGGAAGACTGAGATTTGCAGTGTATCTGGTCCTTTCTATCACTTTCGGAGACGCAGGAAGACTGAAATTTGCACTGCATCTGGTCCTTTCTATCACTTTCTGAGATGCAGGAAGACCGAGATTTGCACTCTATCTGGTCCTTTCTATCACCTTCTAAGGCGCAGGAAGACCGAGATTTGCACTGTATCTGGTTCTTTCTATCACTTTCTGAGATGCAGGAAGACCGAGATTTGCAGTGTATCTGGTCCTTTCTATCACTTTCTGAGATGCAGGAAGACCGAGATGTGCACTGCAGCTGGTCCTTTCTATCACTTTCTGAGACGCAGGAAGACCGAGATTTGCACTGCATCTGGTCCTTTCTATCACCTTCTGAGGCGCAGGAAGACCGAGATTTGCACTGCATCTGGTCCTTTCTATCACTTTCTGAGATGCAGGAAGACCGAGATTTGCACTGCATCTGGTCCTTTCTATCACTTTCTGAGATGCAGGAAGACCGAGATTTGCACTGCATCTGGTCCTTTCTATCACTTTCTGAGATGCAGGAAGACCGAGATTTGCACTGCATCTGGACCTTTCAATCACTTTCTGAGACGCAGGAAGACCGAGATTTACACTGCATCTGGTCCTTTCTATCACTTTCTGAGATGCAGGAAGACCGAGATTTTCACTGCATCTGGTCCTTTCTATCACTTTCTGAGATGCAGGAAGACCGAGATTTACACTGCATCTGGACCTTTCAATCACTTTCTGAGTTGCAGGAAGAGTGAGATTTGCACTGAATCTGATCCGTTCTATCACTTTCTGAGATGCAGGAAGACCGAGATTTAAACTGCATCTGGTCCTTTCTATCACTTTCTGAGATGCAGGAAGAGTGAGATTTGCACTGCATCTGGTACTTTCTATCACTTTCTGAGATGCAGGAAGACCGAGATTTACACTGCATCTGGACCTTTCAATCACTTTCTGAGATGCAGGAAGAGTGAGATTTACACTGCATCTGGTCCTTTCTATCACTTTCTGAGATGCAGGAAGACCGAGATTTACACTGCATCTGGACCTTTCAATCACTTTCTGAGATGCAGGAAGAGTGAGTTTTGCACTGCATCTGGTCCTTTCTATCACTTTCTGAGATGCAGGAAGACCGAGATTTGCACTGCATCTGGTCCTTTCTATCACTTTCTGAGATGCAGGAAGACCGAGATTTACACTGTATCTGGTCCTTTCTAGATGCAGGACCTTTCAATCACTTTCTGAGACGCAGGAAGACCGAGATTTGCACTGTATCTGGTCGTTTCTATCACCTTCTAAGGCGCAGGAAGACCGAGATTTGCACTGCATCTGGTTCTTTCTATCACTTTCTGAGATGCAGGAAGACCGAGATTTGCAGTGTATCTGGTCCTTTCTATCACTTTCTGAGATGCAGGAAGACCGAGATGTGCACTGCAGCTGGTCCTTTCTATCACTTTCTGAGACGCAGGAAGACCGAGATTTGCACTGCATCTGGTCCTTTCTATCACTTTCTGAGATGCAGGAAGACCGAGATTTGCACTGTATCTGGTCCTTTCTATCACTTTCTGAGACGCAGGAAGACTGAGATTTGCAGTGTATCTGGTCCTTTCTATCACTTTCAGAGACGCAGGAAGACTGAGATTTGCACTGCATCTGGTCCTTTCTATCACTTTCTGACACGCAGGAAGACCGAGATTTACACTGCATCTGGTCCTTTCTATCACTTTCTGAGATGCAGGAAGAGTGAGATTTGCACGGTATCTGGTCCTTTATATCATTTTCGGAGACGCAGGAAGACCGAGATTTACACTGCATCTGGTCCTTTCTATCACTTTCTGAGATGCAGGAAGACTGAGATTTGCACTGTATCTGGTCCTTTCAATCACTTTCTGAGATGCAGGAAGACCGAGATGTGCACTGCAGCTGGTCCTTTCTATCACTTTCTGAGATGCAGGAAGACCGAGATTTGCACAGCATCTGGTCCTTTCTATCACTTTCTGAGATGCAGGAAGAGTGAGATTTGCAGTGTATCTGGTCCTTTCTATCACTTTCTGAGACGCAGGAAGACTGAGATTTGCACTGTATCTGGTCCTTTCTATCACCTTCTAAGGCGCAGGAAGACCGAGATTTGCACTGCATGTGGTTCTTTCTATCACTTTCTGAGATGCAGGAAGACCGAGATTTGCAGTGTATCTGGTCCTTTCTATCACTTTCTGAGATGCAGGAAGACCGAGATGTGCACTGCAGCTGGTCCTTTCTATCACTTTCTGAGATGCAGGAAGACCGAGATTTGCACAGCATCTGGTCCTTTCTATCACTTTCTGAGACGCAGGAAGAGTGAGATTTGCACTGCATCTGGTCCTTTCTATCACTTTCTGAGACGCAGGAAGACCGAGATTTACACTGCATCTGGTCCTTTCTATCACTTTCTGAGACGCAGGAAGACCGAGATTTACACTGCATCTGGTCCTTTCTAGATGCAGGACCTTTCAATCACTTTCTGAGATGCAGGAAGACTGAGATTTGCACTGTATCTGGTCCTTTCTATCACCTTCTGAGGCGCAAGAAGACAGAGATTTGCACTGCATCTGGTCCTTTCTATCACTTTCTGAGATGCAGGAAGACCGAGATTTGCACTGTATCTGGTCCCTTACATCATTTTCTGAGACGCAGGAAGACTGAGATTTGCACTGCATCTGGTCCTTTCTATCACTTTCTGAGATGCAGGAAGACTGAGATTTACACTGCATCTGGTCCTTTCTATCACTTTCTGAGATGCAGGAAGACCAAGATTTACACTGCATCTGGTCCTTTCTATCACTTTCTGAGATGCAGGAAGACCGAGATTTGCACTGCATCTGGACCTTTCAATCACTTTCTGAGACGCAGGAAGACCGAAATTTACACTGCATCTGGTCCTTTCTATCACTTTCTGAGATGCAGGAAGAGTGAGATTTGCACTGTATCTGGTCCTTTATATCATTTTCTGAGACGCAGGAAGACTGAGATTTGCACTGCATCGGGTCCTTTCTATCACTTTCTGAGACGCAGGAAGACCGAGATTTACACTGCATCTGGTCCTTTCTAGATGCAGGACCTTTCAATCACTTTCTGAGACGCAGGAAGACCGAGATTTGCACTGCATCTGGTCCTTTCTTTAACATTCGGAGACGCAGGAAGACTGATATTTGCACTGCATCTGGTCCTTTCTATCACTTTCTGAGACGCAGGAAGACCGAGATTTACACTGCATCTGGTCCTTTCTATCATTTTCTGAGACGCAGGAAGACCGAGATTTGCACTGCATCTGGTCCTTTCTATCACTTTCTGAGACACAGGAAGACCGAGATTTACACTGCATCTGGTCCTTTCTAGATGCAGGACCTTTCAATCACTTTCTGAGACGCAGGAATACCGAGATTTGCACTGCATCTGGTCCTTTCTATCACCTTCTGAGGCGCAGGAAGACTGAGATTTGCACTGCATCTGGTCCTTTCTATCACTTTCTGAGATGCAGGAAGACCGAGATTTGCACTGCATCTGGTCCTTTCTATCACTTTCTGGGATGCAGGAAGACCGAGATTTGCACTGCATCTGGTCCTTTCTATCACTTTCTGAGATGCAGGAAGACCGAGATTTGCACTGCATCTGGACCTTTCAATCACTTTGTGAGACGCAGGAAGACCGAGATTTACACTGCATCTGGTCCTTTCTATCACTTTCTGAGATGCAGGAAGACCGAGATTTGCACTGCATCTGGTCCTTTCTATCACTTTCTGAGATGCAGGAAGACCGAGATTTACACTGCATCTGGACCTTTCAATCACTTTCTGAGTTGCAGGAAGAGTGAGATTTGCACTGCATCTGGTCCTTTCTATCACTTTCTGAGATGCAGGAAGACCGAGATTTAAACTGCATCTGGTCCTTTCTATCACTTTCTGAGATGCAGGAAGAGTGAGATTTGCACTGCATCTGGTACTTTCTATCACTTTCTGAGATGCAGGAAGACCGAAATTTACACTGCATCTGGACCTTTCAATCACTTTCTGAGATGCAGGAAGAGTGAGATTTACACTGCATCTGGTCCTTTCTATCACTTTCTGAGATGCAGGAAGACCGAGATTTACACTGCATCTGGACCTTTCAATCACTTTCTGAGATGCAGGAAGACCGAGATTTGCACTGCATCTGGTCCTTTCTATGATATGATATGATATGATATGATATGGTATTTGTAACGCGCCTATACACAAGTGTTTCAAGGCGCGACGAGGCAGGGAGGGAGGGAAACAAGGGGAAGACAGACAAACGTTCCTACTAGGCCAGGTGTCATTCAGTTTGCGCAAGTGCAGAGGTAAGGGGAAAAGGAGAAAGTGCAGGGGGAGGAGGTGGGGGGGAAAGTGCAGTACAAGGTAAGTAGCGTAAAAAAAATAATAAATAATAAATAATAAATAAAAAGGGCCAGCTGGTGGCAAGTGCGAGGTAAGTGCAGAGCAAGTGCTGGGAAAGGGGCTGTAGGGATACAGTGACAGTCCCACAGTGCAGGGGGAGCCAGGGAGGCAGTGCAAGTGGAGAGTGGCTGGGCCCTGGACCGAGGTCGCTGAGAGTGTCCCAGATGCAGGTTTAGTGCAGAATTCAGTGGGGAGTTAAGCAGGTTTAGCAGGGGAGAGGGAGATATCACTTTCTGAGATGCAGGAAGACCGAGATTTGCACTGCATCTGGACCTTTCAATCACTTTCTGAGACGCAGGAAGACCGAGATTTACACTGCATCTGGTCCTTTCTATCACTTTCTGAGATGCAGGAAGACTGAGATTTGCCCTGCATCTGGTCCTTTCTATCACTTTCTGAGATGCAGGAAGACCGAGATTTACACTGCATCTGGACCTTTCAATCACTTTCTGAGTTGCAGGAAGAGTGAGATTTGCACTGCATCTGGTCCTTTCTATCACTTTCTGAGATGCAGGAAGACCGAGATGTAAACTGCATCTGGTCCTTTCTATCACTTTCTGAGATGCAGGAAGAGTGAGATTTGCACTGCATCTGGTACTTTCTATCACTTTCTGAGATGCAGGAAGACCGAGATTTACACTGCATCTGGACCTTTCAATCACTTTCTGAGACGCAGGAAGAGTGAGATTTACACTGCATCTGGTCCTTTCTATCACTTTCTGAGATGCAGGAAGACCGAGATTTAAAATGCATCTGGACCTTTCAATCACTTTCTGAGATGCAGGAAGAGTGAGATTTGCACTGCATCTGGTCCTTTCTATCACTTTCTGAGATGCAGGAAGACCGAGATTTGCACTGCATCTGGTCCTTTCTATAACTTTCTGAGATGCAGGAAGACCGAGATTTACACTGTATCTGGTCCTTTCTAGATGCAGGACCTTTCAATCACTTTCTGAGACGCAGGAAGACCGAGATTTGCACTCTATCTGGTCCTTTCTATCACCTTCTAAGGCGCAGGAAGACCGAGATTTGCACTGCATCTGGTTCTTTCTATCACTTTCTGAGATGCAGGAAGACCGAGATTTGCAGTGTATCTGGTCCTTTCTATCACTTTCTGAGATGCAGGAAGACCGAGATGTGCACTGCAGCTGGTCCTTTCTATCACTTTCTGAGACGCAGGAAGACCGAGATTTGCACTACATCTGGTCCTTTCTATCACTTTCTGAGATGCAGGAAGACTGAGATTTGCACTGTATCTGGTCCTTTCTATCACTTTCTGAGATGCAGGAAGACTGAGATTTGCAGTGTATCTGGTCCTTTCTATCACTTTCGGAGACGCAGGAAGACTGAGATTTGCACTGCATCTGGTCCTTTCTATCACTTTCTGAGATGCAGGAAGACCGAGATTTGCACTGCATCTGGTCCTTTCTATCACTTTCTGAGATGCAGGAAGACTGAGATTTACACTGCATCTGGACCTTTCAATCACTTTCTGAGTTGCAGGAAGAGTGAGATTTGCACTGCATCTGGTCCTTTCTATCACTTTCTGAGATGCAGGAAGACCGAGATTTAAACTGCATCTGGTCCTTTCTATCACTTTCTGAGATGCAGGAAGAGTGAGATTTGCACTGCATCTGGTACTTTCTATCACTTTCTGAGATGCAGGAAGACCGAGATTTACACTGCATCTGGACCTTTCTATCACTTTCTGAGATGCAGGAAGAGTGAGATTTGCACTGCATCTGGTCCTTTCTATCACTTTCTGAGATGCAGGAAGACCGAGATTTGCACTGCATCTGGTCCTTTCTATCACTTTCTGAGATGCAGGAAGACCGGGATTTACACTGTTTCTGGTCCTTTCTAGATGCAGGACCTTTCAATCACTTTCTGAGACGCAGGAAGACCGATATTTGCACTCTATCTGGTCCTTTCTATCACCTTCTAAGGCGCAGGAAGACCGAGATTTGCACTGTATCTGGTTCTTTCTATCAGTTTCTGAGATGCAGGAAGACCGAGATTTGCAGTGTATCTGGTCCTTTCTATCACTTTCTGAGATGCAGGAAGACCGAGATGTGCACTGCAGCTGGTCCTTTCTATCACTTTCTGAGACGCAGGAAGACCGAGATTTGCACTGCATCTGGTCCTTTCTATCACCTTCTGAGATGCAGGAAGAGTGAGATTTGCACTGCATCTTGTCCTTTCTATCACTTTCTGAGATGCAGGAAGACCGAGATTTACACTGCATCTGGACCTTTCAATCACTTTCTGAGTTGCAGGAAGAGTGAGATTTGCACTGCATCTGGTCCTTTCTATCACTTTCTGAGATGCAGGAAGACCGAGATTTAAACTGCATCTGGTCCTTTCTATCACTTTCTGAGATGCAGGAAGAGTGAGATTTGCACTGCATCTGGTACTTTCTATCACTTTCTGAGATGCAGGAAGACCGAAATTTACACTGCATCTGGACCTTTCAATCACTTTCTGAGATGCAGGAAGAGTGAGATTTACACTGCATCTGGTCCTTTCTATCACTTTCTGAGATGCAGGAAGACCGAGATTTACACTGCATCTGGACCTTTCAATCACTTTCTGAGATGCAGGAAGACCGAGATTTGCACTGCATCTGGTCCTTTCTATGATATGATATGATATGATATGATATGGTATTTGTAACGCGCCTATACACAAGTGTTTCAAGGCGCGACGAGGCAGGGAGGGAGGGAAACAAGGGGAAGACAGACAAACGTTCCTACTAGGCCAGGTGTCATTCAGTTTGCGCAAGTGCAGAGGTAAGGGGAAAAGGAGAAAGTGCAGGGGGAGGAGGTGGGGGGGAAAGTGCAGTACAAGGTAAGTAGCGTAAAAAAAATAATAAATAATAAATAATAAATAAAAAGGGCCAGCTGGTGGCAAGTGCGAGGTAAGTGCAGAGCAAGTGCTGGGAAAGGGGCTGTAGGGATACAGTGACAGTCCCACAGTGCAGGGGGAGCCAGGGAGGCAGTGCAAGTGGAGAGTGGCTGGGCCCTGGACCGAGGTCGCTGAGAGTGTCCCAGATGCAGGTTTAGTGCAGAATTCAGTGGGGAGTTAAGCAGGTTTAGCAGGGGAGAGGGAGATATCACTTTCTGAGATGCAGGAAGACCGAGATTTGCACTGCATCTGGACCTTTCAATCACTTTCTGAGACGCAGGAAGACCGAGATTTACACTGCATCTGGTCCTTTCTATCACTTTCTGAGATGCAGGAAGACTGAGATTTGCCCTGCATCTGGTCCTTTCTATCACTTTCTGAGATGCAGGAAGACCGAGATTTACACTGCATCTGGACCTTTCAATCACTTTCTGAGTTGCAGGAAGAGTGAGATTTGCACTGCATCTGGTCCTTTCTATCACTTTCTGAGATGCAGGAAGACCGAGATGTAAACTGCATCTGGTCCTTTCTATCACTTTCTGAGATGCAGGAAGAGTGAGATTTGCACTGCATCTGGTACTTTCTATCACTTTCTGAGATGCAGGAAGACCGAGATTTACACTGCATCTGGACCTTTCAATCACTTTCTGAGACGCAGGAAGAGTGAGATTTACACTGCATCTGGTCCTTTCTATCACTTTCTGAGATGCAGGAAGACCGAGATTTAAAATGCATCTGGACCTTTCAATCACTTTCTGAGATGCAGGAAGAGTGAGATTTGCACTGCATCTGGTCCTTTCTATCACTTTCTGAGATGCAGGAAGACTGAGATTTGCACTGTATCTGGTCCTTTCTATCACTTTCTGAGATGCAGGAAGACTGAGATTTGCAGTGTATCTGGTCCTTTCTATCACTTTCGGAGACGCAGGAAGACTGAAATTTGCACTGCATCTGGTCCTTTCTATCACTTTCTGAGATGCAGGAAGACCGAGATTTGCACTCTATCTGGTCCTTTCTATCACCTTCTAAGGCGCAGGAAGACCGAGATTTGCACTGTATCTGGTTCTTTCTATCACTTTCTGAGATGCAGGAAGACCGAGATTTGCAGTGTATCTGGTCCTTTCTATCACTTTCTGAGATGCAGGAAGACCGAGATGTGCACTGCAGCTGGTCCTTTCTATCACTTTCTGAGACGCAGGAAGACCGAGATTTGCACTGCATCTGGTCCTTTCTATCACCTTCTGAGGCGCAGGAAGACCGAGATTTGCACTGCATCTGGTCCTTTCTATCACTTTCTGAGATGCAGGAAGACCGAGATTTGCACTGCATCTGGTCCTTTCTATCACTTTCTGAGATGCAGGAAGACCGAGATTTGCACTGCATCTGGTCCTTTCTATCACTTTCTGAGATGCAGGAAGACCGAGATTTGCACTGCATCTGGACCTTTCAATCACTTTCTGAGACGCAGGAAGACCGAGATTTACACTGCATCTGGTCCTTTCTATCACTTTCTGAGATGCAGGAAGACCGAGATTTTCACTGCATCTGGTCCTTTCTATCACTTTCTGAGATGCAGGAAGACCGAGATTTACACTGCATCTGGACCTTTCAATCACTTTCTGAGTTGCAGGAAGAGTGAGATTTGCACTGAATCTGATCCGTTCTATCACTTTCTGAGATGCAGGAAGACCGAGATTTAAACTGCATCTGGTCCTTTCTATCACTTTCTGAGATGCAGGAAGAGTGAGATTTGCACTGCATCTGGTACTTTCTATCACTTTCTGAGATGCAGGAAGACCGAGATTTACACTGCATCTGGACCTTTCAATCACTTTCTGAGATGCAGGAAGAGTGAGATTTACACTGCATCTGGTCCTTTCTATCACTTTCTGAGATGCAGGAAGACCGAGATTTACACTGCATCTGGACCTTTCAATCACTTTCTGAGATGCAGGAAGAGTGAGTTTTGCACTGCATCTGGTCCTTTCTATCACTTTCTGAGATGCAGGAAGACCGAGATTTGCACTGCATCTGGTCCTTTCTATCACTTTCTGAGATGCAGGAAGACCGAGATTTACACTGTATCTGGTCCTTTCTAGATGCAGGACCTTTCAATCACTTTCTGAGACGCAGGAAGACCGAGATTTGCACTGTATCTGGTCGTTTCTATCACCTTCTAAGGCGCAGGAAGACCGAGATTTGCACTGCATCTGGTTCTTTCTATCACTTTCTGAGATGCAGGAAGACCGAGATTTGCAGTGTATCTGGTCCTTTCTATCACTTTCTGAGATGCAGGAAGACCGAGATGTGCACTGCAGCTGGTCCTTTCTATCACTTTCTGAGACGCAGGAAGACTAAAGATTTGCACTGCATCTGGTCCTTTCTATCACTTTCTGAGATGCAGGAAGACCGAGATTTGCACTGTATCTGGTCCTTTCTATCACTTTCTGAGACGCAGGAAGACTGAGATTTGCAGTGTATCTGGTCCTTTCTATCACTTTCAGAGACGCAGGAAGACTGAGATTTGCACTGCATCTGGTCCTTTCTATCACTTTCTGACACGCAGGAAGACCGAGATTTACACTGCATCTGGTCCTTTCTATCACTTTCTGAGATGCAGGAAGAGTGAGATTTGCACGGTATCTGGTCCTTTATATCATTTTCGGAGACGCAGGAAGACCGAGATTTACACTGCATCTGGTCCTTTCTATCACTTTCTGAGATGCAGGAAGACTGAGATTTGCACTGTATCTGGTCCTTTCAATCACTTTCTGAGATGCAGGAAGACCGAGATGTGCACTGCAGCTGGTCCTTTCTATCACTTTCTGAGATGCAGGAAGACCGAGATTTGCACAGCATCTGGTCCTTTCTATCACTTTCTGAGATGCAGGAAGAGTGAGATTTGCAGTGTATCTGGTCCTTTCTATCACTTTCTGAGACGCAGGAAGACTGAGATTTGCACTGTATCTGGTCCTTTCTATCACCTTCTAAGGCGCAGGAAGACCGAGATTTGCACTGCATGTGGTTCTTTCTATCACTTTCTGAGATGCAGGAAGACCGAGATTTGCAGTGTATCTGGTCCTTTCTATCACTTTCTGAGATGCAGGAAGACCGAGATGTGCACTGCAGCTGGTCCTTTCTATCACTTTCTGAGATGCAGGAAGACCGAGATTTGCACAGCATCTGGTCCTTTCTATCACTTTCTGAGACGCAGGAAGAGTGAGATTTGCACTGCATCTGGTCCTTTCTATCACTTTCTGAGACGCAGGAAGACCGAGATTTACACTGCATCTGGTCCTTTCTATCACTTTCTGAGACGCAGGAAGACCGAGATTTACACTGCATCTGGTCCTTTCTAGATGCAGGACCTTTCAATCACTTTCTGAGATGCAGGAAGACTGAGATTTGCACTGTATCTGGTCCTTTCTATCACCTTCTGAGGCGCAAGAAGACAGAGATTTGCACTGCATCTGGTCCTTTCTATCACTTTCTGAGATGCAGGAAGACCGAGATTTGCACTGTATCTGGTCCCTTACATCATTTTCTGAGACGCAGGAAGACTGAGATTTGCACTGCATCTGGTCCTTTCTATCACTTTCTGAGATGCAGGAAGACTGAGATTTACACTGCATCTGGTCCTTTCTATCACTTTCTGAGATGCAGGAAGACCAAGATTTACACTGCATCTGGTCCTTTCTATCACTTTCTGAGATGCAGGAAGACCGAGATTTGCACTGCATCTGGACCTTTCAATCACTTTCTGAGACGCAGGAAGACCGAAATTTACACTGCATCTGGTCCTTTCTATCACTTTCTGAGATGCAGGAAGAGTGAGATTTGCACTGTATCTGGTCCTTTATATCATTTTCTGAGACGCAGGAAGACTGAGATTTGCACTGCATCGGGTCCTTTCTATCACTTTCTGAGACGCAGGAAGACCGAGATTTACACTGCATCTGGTCCTTTCTAGATGCAGGACCTTTCAATCACTTTCTGAGACGCAGGAAGACCGAGATTTGCACTGCATCTGGTCCTTTCTTTAACATTCGGAGACGCAGGAAGACTGATATTTGCACTGCATCTGGTCCTTTCTATCACTTTCTGAGACGCAGGAAGACCGAGATTTACACTGCATCTGGTCCTTTCTATCATTTTCTGAGACGCAGGAAGACCGAGATTTGCACTGCATCTGGTCCTTTCTATCACTTTCTGAGACACAGGAAGACCGAGATTTACACTGCATCTGGTCCTTTCTAGATGCAGGACCTTTCAATCACTTTCTGAGACGCAGGAATACCGAGATTTGCACTGCATCTGGTCCTTTCTATCACCTTCTGAGGCGCAGGAAGACTGAGATTTGCACTGCATCTGGTCCTTTCTATCACTTTCTGAGATGCAGGAAGACCGAGATTTGCACTGCATCTGGTCCTTTCTATCACTTTCTGGGATGCAGGAAGACCGAGATTTGCACTGCATCTGGTCCTTTCTATCACTTTCTGAGATGCAGGAAGACCGAGATTTGCACTGCATCTGGACCTTTCAATCACTTTGTGAGACGCAGGAAGACCGAGATTTACACTGCATCTGGTCCTTTCTATCACTTTCTGAGATGCAGGAAGACCGAGATTTGCACTGCATCTGGTCCTTTCTATCACTTTCTGAGATGCAGGAAGACCGAGATTTACACTGCATCTGGACCTTTCAATCACTTTCTGAGTTGCAGGAAGAGTGAGATTTGCACTGCATCTGGTCCTTTCTATCACTTTCTGAGATGCAGGAAGACCGAGATTTAAACTGCATCTGGTCCTTTCTATCACTTTCTGAGATGCAGGAAGAGTGAGATTTGCACTGCATCTGGTACTTTCTATCACTTTCTGAGATGCAGGAAGACCGAAATTTACACTGCATCTGGACCTTTCAATCACTTTCTGAGATGCAGGAAGAGTGAGATTTACACTGCATCTGGTCCTTTCTATCACTTTCTGAGATGCAGGAAGACCGAGATTTACACTGCATCTGGACCTTTCAATCACTTTCTGAGATGCAGGAAGACCGAGATTTGCACTGCATCTGGTCCTTTCTATGATATGATATGATATGATATGATATGGTATTTGTAACGCGCCTATACACAAGTGTTTCAAGGCGCGACGAGGCAGGGAGGGAGGGAAACAAGGGGAAGACAGACAAACGTTCCTACTAGGCCAGGTGTCATTCAGTTTGCGCAAGTGCAGAGGTAAGGGGAAAAGGAGAAAGTGCAGGGGGAGGAGGTGGGGGGGAAAGTGCAGTACAAGGTAAGTAGCGTAAAAAAAATAATAAATAATAAATAATAAATAAAAAGGGCCAGCTGGTGGCAAGTGCGAGGTAAGTGCAGAGCAAGTGCTGGGAAAGGGGCTGTAGGGATACAGTGACAGTCCCACAGTGCAGGGGGAGCCAGGGAGGCAGTGCAAGTGGAGAGTGGCTGGGCCCTGGACCGAGGTCGCTGAGAGTGTCCCAGATGCAGGTTTAGTGCAGAATTCAGTGGGGAGTTAAGCAGGTTTAGCAGGGGAGAGGGAGATATCACTTTCTGAGATGCAGGAAGACCGAGATTTGCACTGCATCTGGACCTTTCAATCACTTTCTGAGACGCAGGAAGACCGAGATTTACACTGCATCTGGTCCTTTCTATCACTTTCTGAGATGCAGGAAGACTGAGATTTGCCCTGCATCTGGTCCTTTCTATCACTTTCTGAGATGCAGGAAGACCGAGATTTACACTGCATCTGGACCTTTCAATCACTTTCTGAGTTGCAGGAAGAGTGAGATTTGCACTGCATCTGGTCCTTTCTATCACTTTCTGAGATGCAGGAAGACCGAGATGTAAACTGCATCTGGTCCTTTCTATCACTTTCTGAGATGCAGGAAGAGTGAGATTTGCACTGCATCTGGTACTTTCTATCACTTTCTGAGATGCAGGAAGACCGAGATTTACACTGCATCTGGACCTTTCAATCACTTTCTGAGACGCAGGAAGAGTGAGATTTACACTGCATCTGGTCCTTTCTATCACTTTCTGAGATGCAGGAAGACCGAGATTTAAAATGCATCTGGACCTTTCAATCACTTTCTGAGATGCAGGAAGAGTGAGATTTGCACTGCATCTGGTCCTTTCTATCACTTTCTGAGATGCAGGAAGACCGAGATTTGCACTGCATCTGGTCCTTTCTATAACTTTCTGAGATGCAGGAAGACCGAGATTTACACTGTATCTGGTCCTTTCTAGATGCAGGACCTTTCAATCACTTTCTGAGACGCAGGAAGACCGAGATTTGCACTCTATCTGGTCCTTTCTATCACCTTCTAAGGCGCAGGAAGACCGAGATTTGCACTGCATCTGGTTCTTTCTATCACTTTCTGAGATGCAGGAAGACCGAGATTTGCAGTGTATCTGGTCCTTTCTATCACTTTCTGAGATGCAGGAAGACCGAGATGTGCACTGCAGCTGGTCCTTTCTATCACTTTCTGAGACGCAGGAAGACCGAGATTTGCACTACATCTGGTCCTTTCTATCACTTTCTGAGATGCAGGAAGACTGAGATTTGCACTGTATCTGGTCCTTTCTATCACTTTCTGAGATGCAGGAAGACTGAGATTTGCAGTGTATCTGGTCCTTTCTATCACTTTCGGAGACGCAGGAAGACTGAGATTTGCACTGCATCTGGTCCTTTCTATCACTTTCTGAGATGCAGGAAGACCGAGATTTGCACTGCATCTGGTCCTTTCTATCACTTTCTGAGATGCAGGAAGACTGAGATTTACACTGCATCTGGACCTTTCAATCACTTTCTGAGTTGCAGGAAGAGTGAGATTTGCACTGCATCTGGTCCTTTCTATCACTTTCTGAGATGCAGGAAGACCGAGATTTAAACTGCATCTGGTCCTTTCTATCACTTTCTGAGATGCAGGAAGAGTGAGATTTGCACTGCATCTGGTACTTTCTATCACTTTCTGAGATGCAGGAAGACCGAGATTTACACTGCATCTGGACCTTTCTATCACTTTCTGAGATGCAGGAAGAGTGAGATTTGCACTGCATCTGGTCCTTTCTATCACTTTCTGAGATGCAGGAAGACCGAGATTTGCACTGCATCTGGTCCTTTCTATCACTTTCTGAGATGCAGGAAGACCGGGATTTACACTGTTTCTGGTCCTTTCTAGATGCAGGACCTTTCAATCACTTTCTGAGACGCAGGAAGACCGATATTTGCACTCTATCTGGTCCTTTCTATCACCTTCTAAGGTGCAGGAAGACCGAGATTTGCACTGTATCTGGTTCTTTCTATCAGTTTCTGAGATGCAGGAAGACCGAGATTTGCAGTGTATCTGGTCCTTTCTATCACTTTCTGAGATGCAGGAAGACCGAGATGTGCACTGCAGCTGGTCCTTTCTATCACTTTCTGAGACGCAGGAAGACCGAGATTTGCACTGCATCTGGTCCTTTCTATCACCTTCTGAGGCGCAGGAAGACCGAGATTTGCACTGCATCTGGTCCTTTCTATCACTTTCTGAGATGCAGGAAGACCGAGATTTTCACTGCATGTGGTCCTTTCTATCACTTTCTGAGATGCAGGAAGACCGAGATTTGCACTGCATCTGGTCCTTTCTATCACTTTCTGAGATGCAAGAAGACCGAGATTTGCACTGCATCTGGACCTTTCAATCACTTTCTGAGACGCAGGAAGACCGAGATTTACACTGCATCTGGTCCTTTCTATCACTTTCTGAGATGCAGGAAGACCGAGATTTGCACTGCATCTGGTCCTTTCTATCACTTTCTGAGATGCAGGAAGACCGAGATTTACACTGCATCTGGACCTTTCAATCACTTTCTGAGTTGCAGGAAGAGTGAGATTTGCACTGCATCTGATCCTTTCTATCACTTTCTGAGATGCAGGAAGACCGAGATTTACACTGCATCTGGACCTTTCAACCACTTTCTGAGATGCAGGAAGAGTGAGATTTACACTGCATCTGGTCCTTTCTATCACTTTCTGAGATGCAGGAAGACCGAGATTTACACTGCATCTGGACCTTTCAATCACTTTCTGAGATGCAGGAAGAGTGAGTTTTGCACTGCATCTGGTCCTTTCTATCACTTTCTGAGATGCAGGAAGACCGAGATTTGCACTGCATCTGGTCCTTTCTATCACTTTCTGAGATGCAGGAAGACCGAGATTTACACTGTATCTGGTCCTTTCTAGATGCAGGACCTTTCAATCACTTTCTGAGACGCAGGAAGACCGAGATTTGCACTGTATCTGGTCCTTTCTATCACCTTCTAAGGCGCAGGAAGACCGAGATTTGCACTGCATCTGGTTCTTTCTATCACTTTCTGAGATGCAGGAAGACCGAGATTTGCAGTGTATCTGGTCCTTTCTATCACTTTCTGAGATGCAGGAAGACCGAGATGTGCACTGCAGCTGGTCCTTTCTATCACTTTCTGAGACGCAGGAAGACCGAGATTTGCACTGCATCTGGTCCTTTCTATCACTTTCTGAGATGCAGGAAGACCGAGATTTGCCCTGTATCTGGTCCTTTCTATCACTTTCTGAGACGCAGGAAGACTGAGATTTGCAGTGTATCTGGTCCTTTCTATCACTTTCGGAGACGCAGGAAGACTGAGATTTGCACTGCATCTGGTCCTTTCTATCACTTTCTGACACGCAGGAAGACCGAGATTTACACTGCATCTGGTCCTTTCTATCACTTTCTGAGATGCAGGAAGAGTGAGATTTGCACTGTATCTGGTCCTTTATATCATTTTTGGAGACGCAGGAAGACCGAGATTTACACTGCATCTGGTCCTTTCTATCACTTTCTGAGATGCAGGAAGACCGAGATTTGCACTGCATCTGGTCCTTTCTATCACTTTCTGAGATGCAGGAAGACCGGGATTTACACTGTTTCTGGTCCTTTCTAGATGCAGGACCTTTCAATCACTTTCTGAGACGCAGGAAGACCGATATTTGCACTCTATCTGGTCCTTTCTATCACCTTCTAAGGCGCAGGAAGACCGAGATTTGCACTGTATCTGGTTCTTTCTATCAGTTTCTGAGATGCAGGAAGACCGAGATTTGCAGTGTATCTGGTCCTTTCTATCACTTTCTGAGATGCAGGAAGACCGAGATGTGCACTGCAGCTGGTCCTTTCTATCACTTTCTGAGACGCAGGAAGACCGAGATTTGCACTGCATCTGGTCCTTTCTATCACCTTCTGAGATGCAGGAAGAGTGAGATTTGCACTGCATCTTGTCCTTTCTATCACTTTCTGAGATGCAGGAAGACCGAGATTTACACTGCATCTGGACCTTTCAATCACTTTCTGAGTTGCAGGAAGAGTGAGATTTGCACTGCATCTGGTCCTTTCTATCACTTTCTGAGATGCAGGAAGACCGAGATTTAAACTGCATCTGGTCCTTTCTATCACTTTCTGAGATGCAGGAAGAGTGAGATTTGCACTGCATCTGGTACTTTCTATCACTTTCTGAGATGCAGGAAGACCGAAATTTACACTGCATCTGGACCTTTCAATCACTTTCTGAGATGCAGGAAGAGTGAGATTTACACTGCATCTGGTCCTTTCTATCACTTTCTGAGATGCAGGAAGACCGAGATTTACACTGCATCTGGACCTTTCAATCACTTTCTGAGATGCAGGAAGACCGAGATTTGCACTGCATCTGGTCCTTTCTATGATATGATATGATATGATATGATATGGTATTTGTAACGCGCCTATACACAAGTGTTTCAAGGCGCGACGAGGCAGGGAGGGAGGGAAACAAGGGGAAGACAGACAAACGTTCCTACTAGGCCAGGTGTCATTCAGTTTGCGCAAGTGCAGAGGTAAGGGGAAAAGGAGAAAGTGCAGGGGGAGGAGGTGGGGGGGAAAGTGCAGTACAAGGTAAGTAGCGTAAAAAAAATAATAAATAATAAATAATAAATAAAAAGGGCCAGCTGGTGGCAAGTGCGAGGTAAGTGCAGAGCAAGTGCTGGGAAAGGGGCTGTAGGGATACAGTGACAGTCCCACAGTGCAGGGGGAGCCAGGGAGGCAGTGCAAGTGGAGAGTGGCTGGGCCCTGGACCGAGGTCGCTGAGAGTGTCCCAGATGCAGGTTTAGTGCAGAATTCAGTGGGGAGTTAAGCAGGTTTAGCAGGGGAGAGGGAGATATCACTTTCTGAGATGCAGGAAGACCGAGATTTGCACTGCATCTGGACCTTTCAATCACTTTCTGAGACGCAGGAAGACCGAGATTTACACTGCATCTGGTCCTTTCTATCACTTTCTGAGATGCAGGAAGACTGAGATTTGCCCTGCATCTGGTCCTTTCTATCACTTTCTGAGATGCAGGAAGACCGAGATTTACACTGCATCTGGACCTTTCAATCACTTTCTGAGTTGCAGGAAGAGTGAGATTTGCACTGCATCTGGTCCTTTCTATCACTTTCTGAGATGCAGGAAGACCGAGATGTAAACTGCATCTGGTCCTTTCTATCACTTTCTGAGATGCAGGAAGAGTGAGATTTGCACTGCATCTGGTACTTTCTATCACTTTCTGAGATGCAGGAAGACCGAGATTTACACTGCATCTGGACCTTTCAATCACTTTCTGAGACGCAGGAAGAGTGAGATTTACACTGCATCTGGTCCTTTCTATCACTTTCTGAGATGCAGGAAGACCGAGATTTAAAATGCATCTGGACCTTTCAATCACTTTCTGAGATGCAGGAAGAGTGAGATTTGCACTGCATCTGGTCCTTTCTATCACTTTCTGAGATGCAGGAAGACTGAGATTTGCACTGTATCTGGTCCTTTCTATCACTTTCTGAGATGCAGGAAGACTGAGATTTGCAGTGTATCTGGTCCTTTCTATCACTTTCGGAGACGCAGGAAGACTGAAATTTGCACTGCATCTGGTCCTTTCTATCACTTTCTGAGATGCAGGAAGACCGAGATTTGCACTCTATCTGGTCCTTTCTATCACCTTCTAAGGCGCAGGAAGACCGAGATTTGCACTGTATCTGGTTCTTTCTATCACTTTCTGAGATGCAGGAAGACCGAGATTTGCAGTGTATCTGGTCCTTTCTATCACTTTCTGAGATGCAGGAAGACCGAGATGTGCACTGCAGCTGGTCCTTTCTATCACTTTCTGAGACGCAGGAAGACCGAGATTTGCACTGCATCTGGTCCTTTCTATCACCTTCTGAGGCGCAGGAAGACCGAGATTTGCACTGCATCTGGTCCTTTCTATCACTTTCTGAGATGCAGGAAGACCGAGATTTGCACTGCATCTGGTCCTTTCTATCACTTTCTGAGATGCAGGAAGACCGAGATTTGCACTGCATCTGGTCCTTTCTATCACTTTCTGAGATGCAGGAAGACCGAGATTTGCACTGCATCTGGACCTTTCAATCACTTTCTGAGACGCAGGAAGACCGAGATTTACACTGCATCTGGTCCTTTCTATCACTTTCTGAGATGCAGGAAGACCGAGATTTTCACTGCATCTGGTCCTTTCTATCACTTTCTGAGATGCAGGAAGACCGAGATTTACACTGCATCTGGACCTTTCAATCACTTTCTGAGTTGCAGGAAGAGTGAGATTTGCACTGAATCTGATCCGTTCTATCACTTTCTGAGATGCAGGAAGACCGAGATTTAAACTGCATCTGGTCCTTTCTATCACTTTCTGAGATGCAGGAAGAGTGAGATTTGCACTGCATCTGGTACTTTCTATCACTTTCTGAGATGCAGGAAGACCGAGATTTACACTGCATCTGGACCTTTCAATCACTTTCTGAGATGCAGGAAGAGTGAGATTTACACTGCATCTGGTCCTTTCTATCACTTTCTGAGATGCAGGAAGACCGAGATTTACACTGCATCTGGACCTTTCAATCACTTTCTGAGATGCAGGAAGAGTGAGTTTTGCACTGCATCTGGTCCTTTCTATCACTTTCTGAGATGCAGGAAGACCGAGATTTGCACTGCATCTGGTCCTTTCTATCACTTTCTGAGATGCAGGAAGACCGAGATTTACACTGTATCTGGTCCTTTCTAGATGCAGGACCTTTCAATCACTTTCTGAGACGCAGGAAGACCGAGATTTGCACTGTATCTGGTCGTTTCTATCACCTTCTAAGGCGCAGGAAGACCGAGATTTGCACTGCATCTGGTTCTTTCTATCACTTTCTGAGATGCAGGAAGACCGAGATTTGCAGTGTATCTGGTCCTTTCTATCACTTTCTGAGATGCAGGAAGACCGAGATGTGCACTGCAGCTGGTCCTTTCTATCACTTTCTGAGACGCAGGAAGACCGAGATTTGCACTGCATCTGGTCCTTTCTATCACTTTCTGAGATGCAGGAAGACCGAGATTTGCACTGTATCTGGTCCTTTCTATCACTTTCTGAGACGCAGGAAGACTGAGATTTGCAGTGTATCTGGTCCTTTCTATCACTTTCAGAGACGCAGGAAGACTGAGATTTGCACTGCATCTGGTCCTTTCTATCACTTTCTGACACGCAGGAAGACCGAGATTTACACTGCATCTGGTCCTTTCTATCACTTTCTGAGATGCAGGAAGAGTGAGATTTGCACGGTATCTGGTCCTTTATATCATTTTCGGAGACGCAGGAAGACCGAGATTTACACTGCATCTGGTCCTTTCTATCACTTTCTGAGATGCAGGAAGACTGAGATTTGCACTGTATCTGGTCCTTTCAATCACTTTCTGAGATGCAGGAAGACCGAGATGTGCACTGCAGCTGGTCCTTTCTATCACTTTCTGAGATGCAGGAAGACCGAGATTTGCACAGCATCTGGTCCTTTCTATCACTTTCTGAGATGCAGGAAGAGTGAGATTTGCAGTGTATCTGGTCCTTTCTATCACTTTCTGAGACGCAGGAAGACTGAGATTTGCACTGTATCTGGTCCTTTCTATCACCTTCTAAGGCGCAGGAAGACCGAGATTTGCACTGCATGTGGTTCTTTCTATCACTTTCTGAGATGCAGGAAGACCGAGATTTGCAGTGTATCTGGTCCTTTCTATCACTTTCTGAGATGCAGGAAGACCGAGATGTGCACTGCAGCTGGTCCTTTCTATCACTTTCTGAGATGCAGGAAGACCGAGATTTGCACAGCATCTGGTCCTTTCTATCACTTTCTGAGACGCAGGAAGAGTGAGATTTGCACTGCATCTGGTCCTTTCTATCACTTTCTGAGACGCAGGAAGACCGAGATTTACACTGCATCTGGTCCTTTCTATCACTTTCTGAGACGCAGGAAGACCGAGATTTACACTGCATCTGGTCCTTTCTAGATGCAGGACCTTTCAATCACTTTCTGAGATGCAGGAAGACTGAGATTTGCACTGTATCTGGTCCTTTCTATCACCTTCTGAGGCGCAAGAAGACAGAGATTTGCACTGCATCTGGTCCTTTCTATCACTTTCTGAGATGCAGGAAGACCGAGATTTGCACTGTATCTGGTCCCTTACATCATTTTCTGAGACGCAGGAAGACTGAGATTTGCACTGCATCTGGTCCTTTCTATCACTTTCTGAGATGCAGGAAGACTGAGATTTACACTGCATCTGGTCCTTTCTATCACTTTCTGAGATGCAGGAAGACCAAGATTTACACTGCATCTGGTCCTTTCTATCACTTTCTGAGATGCAGGAAGACCGAGATTTGCACTGCATCTGGACCTTTCAATCACTTTCTGAGACGCAGGAAGACCGAAATTTACACTGCATCTGGTCCTTTCTATCACTTTCTGAGATGCAGGAAGAGTGAGATTTGCACTGTATCTGGTCCTTTATATCATTTTCTGAGACGCAGGAAGACTGAGATTTGCACTGCATCGGGTCCTTTCTATCACTTTCTGAGACGCAGGAAGACCGAGATTTACACTGCATCTGGTCCTTTCTAGATGCAGGACCTTTCAATCACTTTCTGAGACGCAGGAAGACCGAGATTTGCACTGCATCTGGTCCTTTCTTTAACATTCGGAGACGCAGGAAGACTGATATTTGCACTGCATCTGGTCCTTTCTATCACTTTCTGAGACGCAGGAAGACCGAGATTTACACTGCATCTGGTCCTTTCTATCATTTTCTGAGACGCAGGAAGACCGAGATTTGCACTGCATCTGGTCCTTTCTATCACTTTCTGAGACACAGGAAGACCGAGATTTACACTGCATCTGGTCCTTTCTAGATGCAGGACCTTTCAATCACTTTCTGAGACGCAGGAATACCGAGATTTGCACTGCATCTGGTCCTTTCTATCACCTTCTGAGGCGCAGGAAGACTGAGATTTGCACTGCATCTGGTCCTTTCTATCACTTTCTGAGATGCAGGAAGACCGAGATTTGCACTGCATCTGGTCCTTTCTATCACTTTCTGGGATGCAGGAAGACCGAGATTTGCACTGCATCTGGTCCTTTCTATCACTTTCTGAGATGCAGGAAGACCGAGATTTGCACTGCATCTGGACCTTTCAATCACTTTGTGAGACGCAGGAAGACCGAGATTTACACTGCATCTGGTCCTTTCTATCACTTTCTGAGATGCAGGAAGACCGAGATTTGCACTGCATCTGGTCCTTTCTATCACTTTCTGAGATGCAGGAAGACCGAGATTTACACTGCATCTGGACCTTTCAATCACTTTCTGAGTTGCAGGAAGAGTGAGATTTGCACTGCATCTGGTCCTTTCTATCACTTTCTGAGATGCAGGAAGACCGAGATTTAAACTGCATCTGGTCCTTTCTATCACTTTCTGAGATGCAGGAAGAGTGAGATTTGCACTGCATCTGGTACTTTCTATCACTTTCTGAGATGCAGGAAGACCGAAATTTACACTGCATCTGGACCTTTCAATCACTTTCTGAGATGCAGGAAGAGTGAGATTTACACTGCATCTGGTCCTTTCTATCACTTTCTGAGATGCAGGAAGACCGAGATTTACACTGCATCTGGACCTTTCAATCACTTTCTGAGATGCAGGAAGACCGAGATTTGCACTGCATCTGGTCCTTTCTATGATATGATATGATATGATATGATATGGTATTTGTAACGCGCCTATACACAAGTGTTTCAAGGCGCGACGAGGCAGGGAGGGAGGGAAACAAGGGGAAGACAGACAAACGTTCCTACTAGGCCAGGTGTCATTCAGTTTGCGCAAGTGCAGAGGTAAGGGGAAAAGGAGAAAGTGCAGGGGGAGGAGGTGGGGGGGAAAGTGCAGTACAAGGTAAGTAGCGTAAAAAAAATAATAAATAATAAATAATAAATAAAAAGGGCCAGCTGGTGGCAAGTGCGAGGTAAGTGCAGAGCAAGTGCTGGGAAAGGGGCTGTAGGGATACAGTGACAGTCCCACAGTGCAGGGGGAGCCAGGGAGGCAGTGCAAGTGGAGAGTGGCTGGGCCCTGGACCGAGGTCGCTGAGAGTGTCCCAGATGCAGGTTTAGTGCAGAATTCAGTGGGGAGTTAAGCAGGTTTAGCAGGGGAGAGGGAGATATCACTTTCTGAGATGCAGGAAGACCGAGATTTGCACTGCATCTGGACCTTTCAATCACTTTCTGAGACGCAGGAAGACCGAGATTTACACTGCATCTGGTCCTTTCTATCACTTTCTGAGATGCAGGAAGACTGAGATTTGCCCTGCATCTGGTCCTTTCTATCACTTTCTGAGATGCAGGAAGACCGAGATTTACACTGCATCTGGACCTTTCAATCACTTTCTGAGTTGCAGGAAGAGTGAGATTTGCACTGCATCTGGTCCTTTCTATCACTTTCTGAGATGCAGGAAGACCGAGATGTAAACTGCATCTGGTCCTTTCTATCACTTTCTGAGATGCAGGAAGAGTGAGATTTGCACTGCATCTGGTACTTTCTATCACTTTCTGAGATGCAGGAAGACCGAGATTTACACTGCATCTGGACCTTTCAATCACTTTCTGAGACGCAGGAAGAGTGAGATTTACACTGCATCTGGTCCTTTCTATCACTTTCTGAGATGCAGGAAGACCGAGATTTAAAATGCATCTGGACCTTTCAATCACTTTCTGAGATGCAGGAAGAGTGAGATTTGCACTGCATCTGGTCCTTTCTATCACTTTCTGAGATGCAGGAAGACCGAGATTTGCACTGCATCTGGTCCTTTCTATAACTTTCTGAGATGCAGGAAGACCGAGATTTACACTGTATCTGGTCCTTTCTAGATGCAGGACCTTTCAATCACTTTCTGAGACGCAGGAAGACCGAGATTTGCACTCTATCTGGTCCTTTCTATCACCTTCTAAGGCGCAGGAAGACCGAGATTTGCACTGCATCTGGTTCTTTCTATCACTTTCTGAGATGCAGGAAGACCGAGATTTGCAGTGTATCTGGTCCTTTCTATCACTTTCTGAGATGCAGGAAGACCGAGATGTGCACTGCAGCTGGTCCTTTCTATCACTTTCTGAGACGCAGGAAGACCGAGATTTGCACTACATCTGGTCCTTTCTATCACTTTCTGAGATGCAGGAAGACTGAGATTTGCACTGTATCTGGTCCTTTCTATCACTTTCTGAGATGCAGGAAGACTGAGATTTGCAGTGTATCTGGTCCTTTCTATCACTTTCGGAGACGCAGGAAGACTGAGATTTGCACTGCATCTGGTCCTTTCTATCACTTTCTGAGATGCAGGAAGACCGAGATTTGCACTGCATCTGGTCCTTTCTATCACTTTCTGAGATGCAGGAAGACTGAGATTTACACTGCATCTGGACCTTTCAATCACTTTCTGAGTTGCAGGAAGAGTGAGATTTGCACTGCATCTGGTCCTTTCTATCACTTTCTGAGATGCAGGAAGACCGAGATTTAAACTGCATCTGGTCCTTTCTATCACTTTCTGAGATGCAGGAAGAGTGAGATTTGCACTGCATCTGGTACTTTCTATCACTTTCTGAGATGCAGGAAGACCGAGATTTACACTGCATCTGGACCTTTCTATCACTTTCTGAGATGCAGGAAGAGTGAGATTTGCACTGCATCTGGTCCTTTCTATCACTTTCTGAGATGCAGGAAGACCGAGATTTGCACTGCATCTGGTCCTTTCTATCACTTTCTGAGATGCAGGAAGACCGGGATTTACACTGTTTCTGGTCCTTTCTAGATGCAGGACCTTTCAATCACTTTCTGAGACGCAGGAAGACCGATATTTGCACTCTATCTGGTCCTTTCTATCACCTTCTAAGGTGCAGGAAGACCGAGATTTGCACTGTATCTGGTTCTTTCTATCAGTTTCTGAGATGCAGGAAGACCGAGATTTGCAGTGTATCTGGTCCTTTCTATCACTTTCTGAGATGCAGGAAGACCGAGATGTGCACTGCAGCTGGTCCTTTCTATCACTTTCTGAGACGCAGGAAGACCGAGATTTGCACTGCATCTGGTCCTTTCTATCACCTTCTGAGGCGCAGGAAGACCGAGATTTGCACTGCATCTGGTCCTTTCTATCACTTTCTGAGATGCAGGAAGACCGAGATTTTCACTGCATGTGGTCCTTTCTATCACTTTCTGAGATGCAGGAAGACCGAGATTTGCACTGCATCTGGTCCTTTCTATCACTTTCTGAGATGCAAGAAGACCGAGATTTGCACTGCATCTGGACCTTTCAATCACTTTCTGAGACGCAGGAAGACCGAGATTTACACTGCATCTGGTCCTTTCTATCACTTTCTGAGATGCAGGAAGACCGAGATTTGCACTGCATCTGGTCCTTTCTATCACTTTCTGAGATGCAGGAAGACCGAGATTTACACTGCATCTGGACCTTTCAATCACTTTCTGAGTTGCAGGAAGAGTGAGATTTGCACTGCATCTGATCCTTTCTATCACTTTCTGAGATGCAGGAAGACCGAGATTTACACTGCATCTGGACCTTTCAACCACTTTCTGAGATGCAGGAAGAGTGAGATTTACACTGCATCTGGTCCTTTCTATCACTTTCTGAGATGCAGGAAGACCGAGATTTACACTGCATCTGGACCTTTCAATCACTTTCTGAGATGCAGGAAGAGTGAGTTTTGCACTGCATCTGGTCCTTTCTATCACTTTCTGAGATGCAGGAAGACCGAGATTTGCACTGCATCTGGTCCTTTCTATCACTTTCTGAGATGCAGGAAGACCGAGATTTACACTGTATCTGGTCCTTTCTAGATGCAGGACCTTTCAATCACTTTCTGAGACGCAGGAAGACCGAGATTTGCACTGTATCTGGTCCTTTCTATCACCTTCTAAGGCGCAGGAAGACCGAGATTTGCACTGCATCTGGTTCTTTCTATCACTTTCTGAGATGCAGGAAGACCGAGATTTGCAGTGTATCTGGTCCTTTCTATCACTTTCTGAGATGCAGGAAGACCGAGATGTGCACTGCAGCTGGTCCTTTCTATCACTTTCTGAGACGCAGGAAGACCGAGATTTGCACTGCATCTGGTCCTTTCTATCACTTTCTGAGATGCAGGAAGACCGAGATTTGCCCTGTATCTGGTCCTTTCTATCACTTTCTGAGACGCAGGAAGACTGAGATTTGCAGTGTATCTGGTCCTTTCTATCACTTTCGGAGACGCAGGAAGACTGAGATTTGCACTGCATCTGGTCCTTTCTATCACTTTCTGACACGCAGGAAGACCGAGATTTACACTGCATCTGGTGCTTTCTATCACTTTCTGAGATGCAGGAAGAGTGAGATTTGCACTGTATCTGGTCCTTTATATCATTTTTGGAGACGCAGGAAGACTGAGATTTACACTGCATCTGGTCCTTTCTATCACTTTCTGAGATGCAGGAAGACTGAGATTTGCACTGTATCTGGTCCTTTCAATCACTTTCTGAGATGCAGGAAGACCGAGATGTGCACTGCAGCTGGTCCTTTCTATCACTTTCTGAGATGCAGGAAGACCGAGATTTGCACAGCATCTGGTCCTTTCTATCACTTTCTGAGATGCAGGAAGAGTGAGATTTGCAGTGTATCTGGTCCTTTCTATCACTTTCTGAGACGCAGGAAGACTGAGATTTGCACTGTATCTGGTCCTTTCTATCACCTTCTAAGGCGCAGGAAGACCGAGATTTGCACTGCATGTGGTTCTTTCTATCACTTTCTGAGATGCAGGAAGACCGAGATTTGCAGTGTATCTGGTCCTTTCTATCACTTTCTGAGATGCAGGAAGACCGAGATGTGCACTGCAGCTGGTCCTTTCTATCACTTTCTGAGATGCAGGAAGACCGAGATTTGCACAGCATCTGGTCCTTTCTATCACTTTCTGAGACGCAGGAAGAGTGAGATTTGCACTGCATCTGGTCCTTTCTATCACTTTCTGAGACGCAGGAAGACCGAGATTTACACTGCATCTGGTCCTTTCTATCACTTTCTGAGACGCAGGAAGACCGAGATTTACACTGCATCTGGTCCTTTCTAGATGCAGGACCTTTCAATCACTTTCTGAGATGCAGGAAGACTGAGATTTGCACTGTATCTGGTCCTTTCTATCACCTTCTGAGGCGCAAGAAGACAGAGATTTGCACTGCATCTGGTCCTTTCTATCACTTTCTGAGATGCAGGAAGACCGAGATTTGCACTGTATCTGGTCCCTTACATCATTTTCTGAGACGCAGGAAGACTGAGATTTGCACTGCATCTGGTCCTTTCTATCACTTTCTGAGATGCAGGAAGACTGAGATTTACACTGCATCTGGTCCTTTCTATCACTTTCTGAGATGCAGGAAGACCAAGATTTACCCTGCATCTGGTCCTTTCTATCACTTTCTGAGATGCAGGAAGACCGAGATTTGCACTGCATCTGGACCTTTCAATCACTTTCTGAGACGCAGGAAGACCGCAATTTACACTGCATCTGGTCCTTTCTATCACTTTCTGAGATGCAGGAAGAGTGAGATTTGCACTGTATCTGGTCCTTTATATCATTTTCTGAGACGCAGGAAGACTGAGATTTGCACTGCATCTGGTCCTTTCTATCACTTTCTGAGACGCAGGAAGACCGAGATTTACACTGCATCTGGTCCTTTCTAGATGCAGGACCTTTCAATCACTTTCTGAGACGCAGGAAGACCGAGATTTGCACTGCATCTGGTCCTTTCTTTAACATTCGGAGACGCAGGAAGACTGATATTTGCACTGCATCTGGTCCTTTCTATCACTTTCTGAGACGCAGGAAGACCGAGATTTACACTGCATCTGGTCCTTTCTATCATTTTCTGAGACGCAGGAAGACCGAGATTTGCACTGCATCTGGTCCTTTCTATCACTTTCTGAGACACAGGAAGACCGAGATTTACACTGCATCTGGTCCTTTCTAGATGCAGGACCTTTCAATCACTTTCTGAGACGCAGGAATACCGAGATTTGCACTGCATCTGGTCCTTTCTATCACCTTCTGAGGCGCAGGAAGACTGAGATTTGCACTGCATCTGGTCCTTTCTATCACTTTCTGAGATGCAGGAAGACCGAGATTTGCACTGCATCTGGTCCTTTCTATCACTTTCTGGGATGCAGGAAGACCGAGATTTGCACTGCATCTGGTCCTTTCTATCACTTTCTGAGATGCAGGAAGACCGAGATTTGCACTGCATCTGGACCTTTCAATCACTTTCTGAGACGCAGGAAGACCGAGATTTACACTGCATCTGGTCCTTTCTATCACTTTCTGAGATGCAGGAAGACCGAGATTTGCACTGCATCTGGTCCTTTCTATCACTTTCTGAGATGCAGGAAGACCGAGATTTACACTGCATCTGGACCTTTCAATCACTTTCTGAGTTGCAGGAAGAGTGAGATTTGCACTGCATCTGGTCCTTTCTATCACTTTCTGAGATGCAGGAAGACCGAGATTTAAACTGCATCTGGTCCTTTCTATCACTTTCTGAGATGCAGGAAGAGTGAGATTTGCACTGCATCTGGTACTTTCTATCACTTTCTGAGATGCAGGAAGACCGAAATTTACACTGCATCTGGACCTTTCAATCACTTTCTGAGATGCAGGAAGAGTGAGATTTACACTGCATCTGGTCCTTTCTATCACTTTCTGAGATGCAGGAAGACCGAGATTTACACTGCATCTGGACCTTTCAATCACTTTCTGAGATGCAGGAAGAGTGAGATTTGCACTGCATCTGGTCCTTTCTATCACTTTCTGAGATGCAGGAAGACCGAGATTCGCACTGCATCTGGTCCTTTCTATCACTTTCTGAGATGCTGGAAGACCGAGATTTACACTGTATCTGGTCCTTTCTAGATGCAGGACCTTTCAATCACTTTCTGAGACGCAGGAAGACCGAGATTTGCACTCTATCTGGTCCTTTCTATCACCTTCTAAGGCGCAGGAAGACCGAGATTTGCACTGCATCTGGTTCTTTCTATCACTTTCTGAGATGCAGGAAGACCGAGATTTGCAGTGTATCTGGTCCTTTCTATCACTTTCTGAGATGCAGGAAGACCGAGATGTGCACTGCAGCTGGTCCTTTCTATCACTTTCTGAGACGCAGGAAGACCGAGATTTGCACTGCATCTGGTCCTTTCTATCACTTTCTGAGATGCAGGAAGACCGAGATTTGCACTGTATCTGGTCCTTTCTATCACTTTCTGAGATGCAGGAAGACTGAGATTTGGAGTGTATCTGGTCCTTTCTATCACTTTCGGAGACGCAGGAAGACTGAGATTTGCACTGTATCTGGTCCTTTCTATCACCTTCTGAGGCGCAGGAAGACCGAGATTTGCACTGCATCTGGTCCTTTCTATCACTTTCTGAGATGCAGGAAGACCGAGATTTGCACTGTATCTGGTCCTTTACATCATTTTCTGAGATGCAGGAAGACTGAGATTTGCACTGCATCTGGTCCTTTCTATCACTTTCTGAGACGCAGGAAGACCGAGATTTACACTGCATCTGGACCTTTCAATCACTTTCTGAGATGCAGGAAGAGTGAGATTTACACTGCATCTGGTCCTTTCTATCACTTTCTGAGATGCAGGAAGACCGAGATTTACACTGCATCTGGACCTTTCAATCACTTTCTGAGATGCAGGAAGAGTGGGATTTGCACTGCATCTGGTCCTTTCTATCACTTTCTGAGATGCAGGAAGACCGAGATTTGCACTGCATCTGGTCCTTTCTATCACTTTCTGAGATGCAGGAAGACCGAGATTTACACTGTATCTGGTCCTTTCTAGATGCAGGACCTTTCAATCACTTTCTGAGACGCAGGAAGACCGAGATTTGCACTGCATCTGGTCCTTTCTATCACCTTCTGAGGCGCAGGAAGACTGAGATTTGCACTGCATCTGGTCCTTTCTATCACTTTCTGAGATGCAGGAAGACCGAGATTTGCACTGCACCTGGTCCTTTCTATCACTTTCTGGGATGCAGGAAGACCGAGATTTGCACTGCATCTGGTCCTTTCTATCACTTTCTGAGATGCAGGAAGACCGAGATTTGCACTGCATCTGGACCTTTCAATCACTTTCTGAGACGCAGGAAGACCGAGATTTACACTGCATCTGGTCCTTTCTATCACTTTCTGAGATGCAGGAAGACCGAGATTTGCACTGCATCTGGTCCTTTCTATCACTTTCTGAGATGCAGGAAGACCGAGATTTACACTGCATCTGGACCTTTCAATCACTTTCTGAGTTGCAGGAAGAGTGAGATTTGCACTGCATCTGGTCCTTTCTATCACTTTCTGAGATGCAGGAAGACCGAGATTTAAACTGCATCTGGTCCTTTCTATCACTTTCTGAGATGCAGGAAGAGTGAGATTTGCACTGCATCTGGTACTTTCTATCACTTTCTGAGATGCAGGAAGACAGAAATGTACACTGCATCTGGACCTTTCAATCACTTTCTGAGATGCAGGAAGAGTGAGATTTACACTGCATCTGGTCCTTTCTATCACTTTCTGAGATGCAGGAAGACCGAGATTTACACTGCATCTGGACCTTTCAATCACTTTCTGAGATGCAGGAAGAGTGAGATTTGCATTGCATCTGGTCCTTTCTATCACTTTCTGAGATGCAGGAAGACCGAGATTTGCACTGCATCTGGTCCTTTCTATCACTTTCTGAGATGCAGGAAGACCGAGATTTACACTGTATCTGGTCCTTTCTAGATGCAGGACCTTTCAATCACTTTCTGAGACGCAGGAAGACCGAGATTTGCACTCTATCTGGTCCTTTCTATCACCTTCTAAGGCGCAGGAAGACCGAGATTTGCACTGCATCTGGTTCTTTCTATCACTTTCTGAGATGCAGGAAGACCGAGATTTGCAGTGTATCTGGTCCTTTCTATCACTTTCTGAGATGCAGGAAGACCGAGATGTGCACTGCAGCTGGTCCTTTCTATCACTTTCTGAGACGCAGGAAGACTGAGATTTGCACTGCATCTGGTCCTTTCTATCACTTTCTGAGATGCAGGAAGACCGAGATTTGCACTGTATCTGGTCCTTTCTATCACTTTCTGAGATGCAGGAAGACTGAGATTTGCAGTGTATCTGGTCCTTTCTATCACTTTCGGAGACGCAGGAAGACTGAGATTTGCACTGTATCTGGTCCTTTCTATCACCTTCTGAGGCGCAGGAAGACCGAGATTTGCACTGCATCTGGTCCTTTCTATCACTTTCTGAGATGCAGGAAGACCGAGATTTGCACTGCATCTGGACCTTTCAATCACTTTCTGAGACGCAGGAAGACCGAAATTTACACTGCATCTGGTCCTTTCTATCACTTTCTGAGATGCAGGAAGAGTGAGATTTGCACTGTATCTGGTCCTTTATATCATTTTCTGAGACGCAGGAAGACTGAGATTTGCACTGCATCTGGTCCTTTCTATCACTTTCTGAGACGCAGGAAGACCGAGATTTACACTGCATCTGGTCCTTTCTAGATGCAGGACCTTTCAATCACTTTCTGAGACGCAGGAAGACCGAGATTTGCACTGCATCTGGTCCTTTCTTTAACATTCGGAGACGCAGGAAGACTGATATTTGCACTGCATCTGGTCCTTTCTATCACTTTCTGAGACGCAGGAAGACCGAGATTTACACTGCATCTGGTCCTTTCTATCATTTTCTGAGACGCAGGAAGACCGAGATTTGCACTGCATCTGGTCCTTTCTATCACTTTCTGAGACGCAGGAAGACCGAGATTTACACTGCATCTGGTCCTTTCTAGATGCAGGACCTTTCAATCACTTTCTGAGACGCAGGAATACCGAGATTTGCACTGCATCTGGTCCTTTCTATCACCTTCTGAGGCGCAGGAAGACTGAGATTTGCACTGCATCTGGTCCTTTCTATCACTTTCTGAGATGCAGGAAGACCGAGATTTGCACTGCACCTGGTCCTTTCTATCACTTTCTGGGATGCAGGAAGACCGAGATTTGCACTGCATCTGGTCCTTTCTATCACTTTCTGAGATGCAGGAAGACCGAGATTTGCACTGCATCTGGACCTTTCAATCACTTTCTGAGACGCAGGAAGACCGAGATTTACACTGCATCTGGTCCTTTCTATCACTTTCTGAGATGCAGGAAGACCGAGATTTGCACTGCATCTGGTCCTTTCTATCACTTTCTGAGATGCAGGAAGACCGAGATTTACACTGCATCTGGACCTTTCAATCACTTTCTGAGTTGCAGGAAGAGTGAGATTTGCACTGCATCTGGTCCTTTCTATCACTTTCTGAGATGCAGGAAGACCGAGATTTAAACTGCATCTGGTCCTTTCTATCACTTTCTGAGATGCAGGAAGAGTGAGATTTGCACTGCATCTGGTACTTTCTATCACTTTCTGAGATGCAGGAAGACAGAAATGTACACTGCATCTGGACCTTTCAATCACTTTCTGAGATGCAGGAAGAGTGAGATTTACACTGCATCTGGTCCTTTCTATCACTTTCTGAGATGCAGGAAGACCGAGATTTACACTGCATCTGGACCTTTCAATCACTTTCTGAGATGCAGGAAGAGTGAGATTTGCATTGCATCTGGTCCTTTCTATCACTTTCTGAGATGCAGGAAGACCGAGATTTGCACTGCATCTGGTCCTTTCTATCACTTTCTGAGATGCAGGAAGACCGAGATTTACACTGTATCTGGTCCTTTCTAGATGCAGGACCTTTCAATCACTTTCTGAGACGCAGGAAGACCGAGATTTGCACTCTATCTGGTCCTTTCTATCACCTTCTAAGGCGCAGGAAGACCGAGATTTGCACTGCATCTGGTTCTTTCTATCACTTTCTGAGATGCAGGAAGACCGAGATTTGCAGTGTATCTGGTCCTTTCTATCACTTTCTGAGATGCAGGAAGACCGAGATGTGCACTGCAGCTGGTCCTTTCTATCACTTTCTGAGACGCAGGAAGACCGAGATTTGCACTGCATCTGGTCCTTTCTATCACTTTCTGAGATGCAGGAAGACCGAGATTTGCACTGTATCTGGTCCTTTCTATCACTTTCTGAGATGCAGGAAGACTGAGATTTGGAGTGTATCTGGTCCTTTCTATCACTTTCGGAGACGCAGGAAGACTGAGATTTGCACTGTATCTGGTCCTTTCTATCACCTTCTGAGGCGCAGGAAGACCGAGATTTGCACTGCATCTGGTCCTTTCTATCACTTTCTGAGATGCAGGAAGACCGAGATTTGCACTGTATCTGGTCCTTTACATCATTTTCTGAGATGCAGGAAGACTGAGATTTGCACTGCATCTGGTCCTTTCTATCACTTTCTGAGACGCAGGAAGACCGAGATTTACACTGCATCTGGACCTTTCAATCACTTTCTGAGATGCAGGAAGAGTGAGATTTACACTGTATCTGGTCCTTTCTATCACTTTCTGAGATGCAGGAAGACCGAGATTTACACTGCATCTGGACCTTTCAATCACTTTCTGAGATGCAGGAAGAGTGAGATTTGCACTGCATCTGGTCCTTTCTATCACTTTCTGAGATGCAGGAAGACCGAGATTTGCACTGCATCTGGTCCTTTCTATCACTTTCTGAGATGCAGGAAGACCGAGATTTACACTGTATCTGGTCCTTTCTAGATGCAGGACCTTTCAATCACTTTCTGAGACGCAGGAAGACCGAGTTTTGCACTCTATCTGGTCCTTTCTATCACCTTCTAAGGCGCAGGAAGACCGAGATTTGCACTGCATCTGGTTCTTTCTATCACTTTCTGAGATGCAGGAAGACCGAGATTTGCAGTGTATCTGGTCCTTTCTATCACTTTCTGAGATGCAGGAAGACCGAGATGTGCACTGCAGCTGGTCCTTTCTATCACTTTCTGAGACGCAGGAAGACCGAGATTTGCACTGCATCTGGTCCTTTCTATCACTTTCTGAGATGCAGGAAGACCGAGATTTGCACTGTATCTGGTCCTTTCTATCACTTTCTGAGATGCAGGAAGACTGAGATTTGCAGTGTATCTGGTCCTTTCTATCACTTTCGGAGACGCAGGAAGACTGAGATTTGCACTGTATCTGGTCCTTTCTATCACCTTCTGAGGCGCAGGAAGACCGAGATTTGCACTGCATCTGGTCCTTTCTATCACTTTCTGAGATGCAGGAAGACCGAGATTTGCACTGTATCTGGTCCTTTACATCATTTTCGGAGACGCAGGAAGACTGATATTTGCACTGCATCTGGTCCTTTCTATCACTTTCTGAGACGCAGGAAGACCGAGATTTACACTGCATCTGGTCCTTTCTATCATTTTCTGAGACGCAGGAAGACCGAGATTTGCACTGCATCTGGTCCTTTCTATCACTTTCTGAGACGCAGGAAGACCGAGATTTACACTGCATCTGGTCCTTTCTAGATGCAGGACCTTTCAATCACTTTCTGAGACGCAGGAAGACCGAGATTTGCACTGTATCTGGTCCTTTCTATCACCTTCTGAGGCGCAGGAAGACCGAGATTTGCACTGCATCTGGTCCTTTCTATCACTTTCTGAGATGCGGGAAGACCGAGATTTGCACTGCATCTGGTCCTTTCTATGATATGATATGATATGATATGGTATTTGTAATGCGCCTATACACAAGTGTTTCAAGGCGCGACGAGGCAGGGAGGGAGGGAAACAAGGGGAAGACAGACAAACGTTCCTACTAGGCCAGGTGTCATTCAGTTCGCGCAAGTGCAGAGGTAAGGGGAAAAGGAGAAAGTGCAGGGGGAGGAGGTGGGGGGGAAAGTGCAGTACAAGGTAAGTAGCGTAAAAAAAATAATAAATAATAAATAATAAATAAAAAGGGCCAGCTGGTGGCAAGTGCGAGGTAAGTGCAGAGCAAGTGCTGGGAAAGGGGCTGTAGGGATACAGTGACAGTCCCACAGTGCAGGGGGAGCCAGGGAGGCAGTGCAAGTGGAGAGTGGCTGGGCCCTGGACCGAGGTCGCTGAGAGTGTCCCAGATGCAGGTTTAGTGCAGAATTCAGTGGGGAGTTAAGCAGGTTTAGCAGGGGAGAGGGAGATATCACTTTCTGAGATGCAGGAAGATCGAGATTTGCACTGCATCTGGACCTTTCAATCACTTTCTGAGACGCAGGAAGACCGAGATTTACACTGCATCTGGTCCTTTCTATCACTTTCTGAGATGCAGGAAGACCGAGATTTGCCCTGCATCTGGTCCTTTCTATCACTTTCTGAGATGCAGGAAGACCGAGATTTACACTGCATCTGGACCTTTCAATCACTTTCTGAGATGCAGGAAGAGTGAGATTTGCACTGCATCTGGTCCTTTCTATCACTTTCTGAGATGCAGGAAGACCGAGATTTGCACTGCATCTGGTCCTTTCTATCACTTTCTGAGATGCAGGAAGACCGAGATTTACACTGTATCTGGTCCTTTCTAGATGCAGGACCTTTCAATCACTTTCTGAGACGCAGGAAGACCGAGATTTGCACTCTATCTGGTCCTTTCTATCACCTTCTAAGGCGCAGGAAGACCGAGATTTGCACTGCATCTGGTTCTTTCTATCACTTTCTGAGATGCAGGAAGACCGAGATTTGCAGTGTATCTGGTCCTTTCTATCACTTTCTGAGATGCAGGAAGACCGAGATGTGCACTGCAGCTGGTCCTTTCTATCACTTTCTGAGACGCAGGAAGACCGAGATTTGCACTACATCTGGTCCTTTCTATCACTTTCTGAGATGCAGGAAGACTGAGATTTGCACTGTATCTGGTCCTTTCTATCACTTTCTGAGATGCAGGAAGACCGAGATTTAAACTGCATCTGGTCCTTTCTATCACTTTCTGAGATGCAGGAAGAGTGAGATTTGCACTGCATCTGGTACTTTCTATCACTTTCTGAGATGCAGGAGGACCGAGATTTACACTGCATCTGGACCTTTCAATCACTTTCTGAGATGCAGGAAGAGTGAGATTTACACTGCATCTGGTCCTTTCTATCACTTTCTGAGATGCAGGAAGACCGAGATTTAAAATGCATCTGGACCTTTCAATCACTTTCTGAGATGCAGGAAGAGTGAGATTTGCACTGCATCTGGTCCTTTCTATCACTTTCTGAGATGCAGGAAGACCGAGATTTGCATTGCATCTGGTCCTTTCTATCACTTTCTGAGATGCAGGAAGACCGAGATTTACACTGTATCTGGTCCTTTCTAGATGCAGGACCTTTCAATCACTTTCTGAGACGCAGGAAGACCGAGATTTGCACTCTATCTGGTCCTTTCTATCACCTTCTAAGGCGCAGGAAGACCGAGATTTGCACTGCATCTGGTTCTTTCTATCACTTTCTGAGATGCAGGAAGACCGAGATTTGCAGTGTATCTGGTCCTTTCTATCACTTTCTGAGATGCAGGAAGACCGAGATGTGCACTGCAGCTGGTCCTTTCTATCACTTTCTGAGACGCAGGAAGACCGAGATTTGCACTACATCTGGTCCTTTCTATCACTTTCTGAGATGCAGGAAGACTGAGATTTGCACTGTATCTGGTCCTTTCTATCACTTTCTGAGATGCAGGAAGACTGAGATTTGCAGTGTATCTGGTCCTTTTTATCACTTTCGGAGACGCAGGAAGACTGAGATTTGCACTGCATCTGGTCCTTTCTATCACTTTCTGAGATGCAGGAAGACCGAGATTTGCACTGCATCTGGTCCTTTCTATCACTTTCTGAGATGCAGGAAGACTGAGATTTACACTGCATCTGGACCTTTCAATCACTTTCTGAGTTGCAGGAAGAGTGAGATTTGCACTGCATCTGGTCCTTTCTATCACTTTCTGAGATGCAGGAAGACCGAGATTTAAACTGCATCTGGTCCTTTCTATCACTTTCTGAGATGCAGGAAGAGTGAGATTTGCACTGCATCTGGTACTTTCTATCACTTTCTGAGATGCAGGAAGACCGAGATTTACACTGCATCTGGACCTTTCAATCACTTTCTGAGATGCAGGAAGAGTGAGATTTACACTGCATCTGGTCCTTTCTATCACTTTCTGAGATGCAGGAAGACCGAGATTTACACTGCATCTGGACCTTTCAATCACTTTCTGAGATGCAGGAAGAGTGAGATTTGCACTGCATCTGGTCCTTTCTATCACTTTCTGAGATGCAGGAAGACCGAGATTTGCACTGCATCTGGTCCTTTCTATCACTTTCTGAGATGCAGGAAGACCGGGATTTACACTGTATCTGGTCCTTTCTAGATGCAGGACCTTTCAATCACTTTCTGAGACGCAGGAAGACCGAGATTTGCACTCTATCTGGTCCTTTCTATCACCTTCTAAGGCGCAGGAAGACCGAGATTTGCACTGTATCTGGTTCTTTCTATCACTTTCTGAGATGCAGGAAGACCGAGATTTGCAGTGTATCTGGTCCTTTCTATCACTTTCTGAGATGCAGGAAGACCGAGATGTGCACTGCAGCTGGTCCTTTCTATCACTTTCTGAGACGCAGGAAGACCGAGATTTGCACTGCATCTGGTCCTTTCTATCACTTTCTGAGATGCAGGAAGACCGAGATTTGCACTGTATCTGGTCCTTTCTATCACTTTCTGAGACGCAGGAAGACCGAGATTTACACTGCATCTGGTCCTTTCTAGATGCAGGACCTTTCAATCACTTTCTGAGACGCAGGAAGACCGAGATTTGCACTGCATCTGGTCCTTTCTATCACTTTCTGAGATGCAGGAAGTCCGAGATTTGCACTGCATCTGGTCCTTTCTATCACTTTCTGAGATGCAGGAAGACCGAGATTTGCACTGCATCTGGACCTTTCAATCACTTTCTGAGACGCAGGAAGACCGAGATTTACACTGCATCTGGTCCTTTCTATCACTTTCTGAGATGCAGGAAGACCGAGATTTGCACTGCATCTGGTCCTTTCTATCACTTTCTGAGATGCAGGAAGACCGAGATTTACACTGCATCTGGACCTTTCAATCACTTTCTGAGTTGCAGGAAAAGTGAGATTTGCACTGCATCTGGTCCTTTCTATCACTTTCTGAGATGCAGGAAGACCGAGATTTAAACTGCATCTGGTCCTTTCTATCACTTTCTGAGATGCAGGAAGAGTGAGATTTGCACTGCATCTGGTACTTTCTATCACTTTCTGAGATGCAGGAAGACCGAGATTTACACTGCATCTGGACCTTTCAATCACTTTCTGAGATGCAGGAAGAGTGAGATTTACACTGCATCTGGTCCTTTCTATCACTTTCTGAGATGCAGGAAGACCGAGATTTACACTGCATCTGGACCTTTCAATCACTTCTGAGATGCAGGAAGAGTGAGTTTTGCACTGCATCTGGTCCTTTCTATCACTTTCTGAGATGCAGGAAGACCGAGATTTGCACTGCATCTGGTCCTTTCTATCACTTTCTGAGATGCAGGAAGACCGAGATTTACACTGTATCTGGTCCTTTCTAGATGCAGGACCTTTCAATCACTTTCTGAGACGAAGGAAGACCGAGATTTGCACTGTATCTGGTCCTTTCTATCACCTTCTAAGGCGCAGTAAGACCGAGATTTGCACTGCATCTGGTTCTTTCTATCACTTTCTGAGATGCAGGAAGACCGAGATTTGCAGTGTATCTGGTCCTTTCTATCACTTTCTGAGATGCAGGAAGACCGAGATGTGCACTGCAGCTGGTCCTTTCTATCACTTTCTGAGACGCAGGAAGACCGAGATTTGCACTGCATCTGGTCCTTTCTATCACTTTCTGAGATGCAGGAAGACCGAGATTTGCACTGTATCTGGTCCTTTCTATCACTTTCTGAGACGCAGGAAGACTGAGATTTGCAGTGTATCTGGTCCTTTCTATCACTTTCGGAGACGCAGGAAGACTGAGATTTGCACTGCATCTGGTCCTTTCTATCACTTTCTGACACGCAGGAAGACCGAGATTTACACTGCATCTGGTCCTTTCTATCACTTTCTGAGATGCAGGAAGAGTGAGATTTGCACTGTATCTGGTCCTTTATATCATTTTCGGAGACACAGGAAGACCGAGATTTACACTGCATCTGGTCCTTTCTATCACTTTCTGAGATGCAGGAAGACTGAGATTTGCACTGTATCTGGTCCTTTCAATCACTTTCTGAGATGCAGGAAGACCGAGATGTGCACTGCAGCTGGTCCTTTCTATCACTTTCTGAGATGCAGGAAGACCGAGATTTGCACAGCATCTGGTCCTTTCTATCACTTTCTGAGATGCAGGAAGAGTGAGATTTGCAGTGTATCTGGTCCTTTCTATCACTTTCTGAGACGCAGGAAGACTGAGATTTGCACTGTATCTGGTCCTTTCTATCACCTTCTAAGGCGCAGGAAGACCGAGATTTGCACTGCATCTGGTTCTTTCTATCACTTTCTGAGATGCAGGAAGACCGAGATTTGCAGTGTATCTGGTCCTTTCTATCACTTTCTGAGATGCAGGAAGACCGAGATGTGCACTGCAGCTGGTCCTTTCTATCACTTTCTGAGATGCAGGAAGACCGAGATTTGCACAGCATCTGGTCCTTTCTATCACTTTCTGAGACGCAGGAAGAGTGAGATTTGCACTGCATCTGGTCCTTTCTATCACTTTCTGAGACGCAGGAAGACCGAGATTTACACTGCATCTGGTCCTTTCTATCACTTTCTGAGACGCAGGAAGACCGAGATTTACACTGCATCTGGTCCTTTCTAGATGCAGGACCTTTCAATCACTTTCTGAGATGCAGGAAGACTGAGATTTGCACTGTATCTGGTCCTTTCTATCACCTTCTGAGGCGCAAGAAGACAGAGATTTGCACTGCATCTGGTCCTTTCTATCACTTTCTGAGATGCAGGAAGACCGAGATTTGCACTGTATCTGGTCCCTTACATCATTTTCTGAGACGCAGGAAGACTGAGATTTGCACTGCATCTGGTCCTTTCTATCACTTTCTGAGATGCAGGAAGACTGAGATTTACACTGCATCTGATCCTTTCTATCACTTTCTGAGATGCAGGAAGACCAAGATTTACACTGCATCTGGTCCTTTCTATCACTTTCTGAGATGCAGGAAGACCGAGATTTGCACTGCATCTGGACCTTTCAATCACTTTCTGAGACGCAGGAAGACCGAAATTTACACTGCATCTGGTCCTTTCTATCACTTTCTGAGATGCAGGAAGAGTGAGATTTGCACTGTATCTGGTCCTTTATATCATTTTCTGAGACGCAGGAAGACTGAGATTTGCACTGCATCTGGTCCTTTCTATCACTTTCTGAGACGCAGGAAGACCGAGATTTACACTGCATCTGGTCCTTTCTAGATGCAGGACCTTTCAATCACTTTCTGAGACGCAGGAAGACCGAGATTTGCACTGCATCTGGTCCTTTCTTTAACATTCGGAGACGCAGGAAGACTGATATTTGCACTGCATCTGGTCCTTTCTATCACTTTCTGAGACGCAGGAAGACCGAGATTTACACTGCATCTGGTCCTTTCTATCATTTTCTGAGACGCAGGAAGACCGAGATTTGCACTGCATCTGGTCCTTTCTATCACTTTCTGAGACGCAGGAAGACCGAGATTTACACTGCATCTGGTCCTTTCTAGATGCAGGACCTTTCAATCACTTTCTGAGACGCAGGAATACCGAGATTTGCACTGCATCTGGTCCTTTCTATCACCTTCTGAGGCGCAGGAAGACTGAGATTTGCACTGCATCTGGTCCTTTCTATCACTTTCTGAGATGCAGGAAGACCGAGATTTGCACTGCATCTGGTCCTTTCTATCACTTTCTGGGATGCAGGAAGACCGAGATGTGCACTGCATCTGGTCCTTTCTATCACTAACTGAGATGCAGGAAGACCGAGATTTGCACTGCATCTGGACCTTTCAATCACTTTCTGAGACGCAGGAAGACCGAGATTTACACTGCATCTGGTCCTTTCGATCACTTTCTGAGATGCAGGAAGACCGAGATTTGCACTGCATCTGGTCCTTTCTATCACTTTCTGAGATGCAGGAAGACCGAGATTTACACTGCATCTGGACCTTTCAATCACTTTCTGAGTTGCAGGAAGAGTGAGATTTGCACTGCATCTGGTCCTTTCTATCACTTTCTGAGATGCAGGAAGACCGAGATTTAAACTGCATCTGGTCCTTTCTATCACTTTCTGAGATGCAGGAAGAGTGAGATTTGCACTGCATCTGGTACTTTCTATCACTTTCTGAGATGCAGGAAGACCGAAATTTACACTGCATCTGGACCTTTCAATCACTTTCTGAGATGCAGGAAGAGTGAGATTTACACTGCATCTGGTCCTTTCTATCACTTTCTGAGATGCAGGAAGACCGAGATTTACACTGCATCTGGACCTTTCAATCACTTTCTGAGATGCAGGAAGAGTGAGATTTGCACTGCATCTGGTCCTTTCTATCACTTTCTGAGATGCAGGAAGACCGAGATTTGCACTGCATCTGGTCCTTTCTATCACTTTCTGAGATGCAGGAAGACCGAGATTTACACTGTATCTGGTCCTTTCTAGATGCAGGACCTTTCAATCACTTTCTGAGACGCAGGAAGACCGAGATTTGCACTCTATCTGGTCCTTTCTATCACCTTCTAAGGCGCAGGAAGACCGAGATTTGCACTGCATCTGGTTCTTTCTATCACTTTCTGAGATGCAGGAAGACCGAGATTTGCAGTGTATCTGGTCCTTTCTATCACTTTCTGAGATGCAGGAAGACCGAGATGTGCACTGCAGCTGGTCCTTTCTATCACTTTCTGAGACGCAGGAAGACCGAGATTTGCACTGCATCTGGTCCTTTCTATCACTTTCTGAGATGCAGGAAGACCGAGATTTGCACTGTATCTGGTCCTTTCTATCACTTTCTGAGATGCAGGAAGACTGAGATTTGGAGTGTATCTGGTCCTTTCTATCACTTTCGGAGACGCAGGAAGACTGAGATTTGCACTGTATCTGGTCCTTTCTATCACCTTGTGAGGCGCAGGAAGACCGAGATTTGCACTACATCTGGTCCTTTCTATCACTTTCTGAGATGCAGGAAGACCGAGATTTGCACTGTATCTGGTCCTTTACATCATTTTCTGAGATGCAGGAAGACTGAGATTTGCACTGCATCTGGTCCTTTCTATCACTTTCTGAGACGCAGGAAGACCGAGATTTACACTGCATCTGGACCTTTCAATCACTTTCTGAGATGCAGGAAGAGTGAGATTTACACTGCATCTGGTCCTTTCTATCACTTTCTGAGATGCAGGAAGACCGAGATTTACACTGCATCTGGACCTTTCAATCACTTTCTGAGATGCAGGAAGAGTGAGATTTGCACTGCATCTGGTCCTTTCTATCACTTTCTGAGATGCAGGAAGACCGAGATTTGCACTGCATCTGGTCCTTTCTATCACTTTCTGAGATGCAGGAAGACCGAGATTTACACTGTATCTGGTCCTTTCTAGATGCAGGACCTTTCAATCACTTTCTGAGACGCAGGAAGACCGAGATTTGCTCTCTATCTGGTCCTTTCTATCACCTTCTAAGGCGCAGGAAGACCGAGATTTGCACTGCATCTGGTTCTTTCTATCACTTTCTGAGATGCAGGAAGACCGAGATTTGCAGTGTATCTGGTCCTTTCTATCACTTTCTGAGATGCAGGAAGACCGAGATGTGCACTGCAGCTGGTCCTTTCTATCACTTTCTGAGACGCAGGAAGACCGAGATTTGCACTGCATCTGGTCCTTTCTATCACTTTCTGAGATGCAGGAAGACCGAGATTTGCACTGTATCTGGTCCTTTCTATCACTTTCTGAGATGCAGGAAGACTGAGATTTGCAGTGTATCTGGTCCTTTCTATCACTTTCGGAGACGCAGGAAGACTGAGATTTGCACTGTATCTGGTCCTTTCTATCACCTTCTGAGGCGCAGGAAGACCGAGATTTGCACTGCATCTGGTCCTTTCTATCACTTTCTGAGATGCAGGAAGACCGAGATTTGCACTGTATCTGGTCCTTTACATCATTTTCGGAGACGCAGGAAGACTGATATTTGCACCGCATCTGGTCCTTTCTATCACTTTCTGAGACGCAGGAAGACCGAGATTTACACTGCATCTGGTCCTTTCTATCATTTTCTGAGACGCAGGAAGACCGAGATTTGCACTGCATCTGGTCCTTTCTATCACTTTCTGAGACGCAGGAAGACCGAGATTTACACTGCATCTGGTCCTTTCTAGATGCAGGACCTTTCAATCACTTTCTGAGACGCAGGAAGAACGAGATTTGCACTGTATCTGGTCCTTTCTATCACCTTCTGAGGCGCAGGAAGACCGAGATTTGCACTGCATCTGGTCCTTTCTATCACTTTCTGAGATGCAGGAAGACCGAGATGTGCACTGCAGCTGGTCCTTTCTATCACTTTCTGAGACACAGGAAGACTGAGATTTGCACTGCATCTGGTCCTTTCTATCACATTCTGAGATGCAGGAAGACCGAGATTTGCACTGTATCTGGTCCTTTCTATCACTTTCTGAGACACAGGAAGACTGAGATTTGCAGTGTATCTGGTCCTTTCTATCACTTTCGGAGACGCAGGAAGACTGAGATTTGCACTGCATCTGGTCCTTTCTATCACTTTCTGACACGCAGGAAGACCGAGATTTACACTGCATCTGGTCCTTTCTATCACTTTCTGAGATGCAGGAAGAGTGAGATTTGCACTGTATCTGGTCCTTTATATCATTTTCGGAGACGCAGGAAGACCGAGATTTACACTGCATCTGGTCCTTTCTATCACTTTCTGAGATGCAGGAAGACTGAGATTTGCACTGTATCTGGTCCTTTCAATCACTTTCTGAGACGCAGGAAGACCGAGATTTACACTGCATCTGGTCCTTTCTATCACTTTCTAACACGCAGGAAGACCGCGATTTACACTGCATCTGGTCCTTTCTATCACTTTCTGAGATGCAGGAAGAGTGAGATTTGCACTGTATCTGGTCCTTTATATCATTTTCGGAGACGCAGGAAGACCGAGATTTACACTGCATCTGGTCCTTTCTATCACTTTCTGAGATGCAGGAAGAGTGAGATTTGCACTGCATCTGGTCCTTTCTATCCAGTTTCCACCACATACTTCTAGCATCTTTACTTATTATTTGCACTAGAAAGTCCTGGTTACCTTTGATATATTCCTGGACATTTTCTGCCTTTGCCTCAAGATGGACATTTTTTTCTTTCTTTTCATTCAACCCAACAATGGTTTCTTTTTTACAAGCCTAATATCCCTTCTCATTTTCCATTTCCTGATATTTACTGTTTTATCAAATAGGATCCCAATTTCCTCTGCAAGCATTTGTTGGTTCCATGTCGGCTCTGTTTCTAGCATCTCTTGATTCTTATTATTTATTTATTTATTTATCATTTATATGCTTATAAAGGGCTGAAAGCCTGCAGGCATCAGGGAGCGTAACATAAAACATATAAGTAGCAGACAGGTCTAAGAAGGTTCTAGCCTAAGCTGACTGATAATCCGGAATCTGAGATATTTTATTTAAATAGGTGTGTTTTGAGGTTTTTTCTAAAGGCCCTGTAACTTGATTCAAGTCGGAGAGTTAGAGGTAAGTTGTTCCAACGCTTTGCTGCCAGAGCTGGGATGGCTCTGCCTGAGCCTGTTGCTCGGCTATAAGGGGGCACTGTGATCCTACCTTGGGCCTCTGATCTCAGTGGGTGATTTGGGATGTATTGTGATCTTTTTTTCTTGAGATTTGCCGGCGCTATGCCATATAGGCACCTCTGCGCTAATGTCAGGGTCTTGAACTGGATCATATCTTCGATCTTGAGCCAGTGCTTTCCTTTCCATGGAAATGTAGTCTTTAAACCTTTGATAACACGTACGGCATTGTTTTCCATGATTTGGCATCTCTCTATGCAGTTCTTAGTAGCCCCAAGCATTAGAGAGTTTCCATAGTCTAGTCGGGACATGATGGTGGCCTTGGCAATTGTAATGGTGTTCCTCTCACTCAGTAGTGGATGAATGGATCTGAGAAGGCAGAGATAGTAGGAATTATTTTTGTGTAGGCGATGAACCGGCGCCTCTGCTCCCAAAGTTGCCTCCATGACCATTCCGAGGGTTTTAACCTGCGCTGACACTTGTACGCGGGTGTCCTTGATGTGAAAGTACTCGTCTGGCCCTAGCTTGGCTCGGGCTTGACGGGTCCTGAAGATCATCATCTCTGTCTTTTTACTGGTGAGGCACATCCAATTACCTTCCATCCAATGACCTTCCATCCAATGACCTTCCATCCAATGACCTTCCATCCAATGACCTTCCTTCCAATGACCTTCCATCCAATGACCTTCCATCCAATTACCTTCCATCCAATTACCTTCCATCCAATGACCTTCCATCCAATGACCTTCCATCCAATGACCTTCCATCCAATTACCTTCCATCCAATGACCTTCCATCCAATTACCTTCCATCCAATGACCTTCCATCCAATTACCTTCCATCCAATGATCTTCCTTCCAATGACCTTCCATCCAATGACCTTCCATCCAATGACCTTCCATCCAATGACCTTCCATCGAATGACCTTCCATCGAATGACCTTCCATCCAATTACCTTCCATCCAATGACCTTCCATCCAATGACCTTCCATCCAATTACCTTCCATCCAATTACCTTCCATCCAATGATCTTCCTTCCAATGACCTTCCATCCAATGACCTTCCATCCAATGACCTTCCATCCAATGACCTTCCACCAATTACCTTCCATCCAATGACCTTCCATCCAATGACCTTCCATCCAATGATCTTCCTTCCAATAACCTTCCATCCAATGACCTTCCATCCAATGACCTTCCATCCAATTTTCTATGATGTTGTACAGTGTTGAGATTTTGGTGCTGTCCTTAATATAGTCGCCATCCAGCTCAACCACCAACTGGGTATCGTCAGCATAGTTTGTACAAAATGCACCAACGCTATCCAGTAGTTCGCACAAGCATTGCATGTACAAGTTGAAAAGGAGAGGGGATAGGCTGGCTCTTTGTGGAACCCGATAACTAATATGAGCTGCCTTGGACAATCCCCCCCCCCAATGGATTTTAGCCTCACAGTCAGCCAGGAAAGATCTCAACCATGCCAATGCTTCATTGGAGCAGCCGGCCATTTTATCCAGGACCTGTTGTAATAATTGGGGGTCTACTGAATCAAATGCAGCGCTCACGTTCAAGAGCATCAATAGCCCTGTCTTGCCCTTATCAAGAATGCTAAGCATGTATGTCTGTAGATCCAACGTGGTAGTCTCTGTGCTGTGGGCAGCACGGAAGCCGGATTGTTGGTCGTGCAAGATGCAGTTGGCTTTGACGTGCTTCTGAAGTAGAGCAGTTGCTATTTTGTCCTGGACCTTAAGTATGAAGTTGCAATTGGTAATGGGATGCAAACTACCTGGGTCCTTGGGGTCTAAGCCTGGCTTCTTGATGAGGGGGGTGATGGTAACTGCTTTTATGGACTTGGGCGCAGTGCCCTCTTTGAATGATGCATTTGCTATTTTAGTCAGAACTGCTGAGAAAATGTCCTTATTTTCCAATATAATTTTCAGGGGTATCATATTCTCGGAGCAGGAAGTGGGCTTCATGGTGGCAAGCACTCTAAGAAGTGGGATGGAAGTGAAAGTTAGCTACTTCCCTCTGCCTGGGTTCCCCAACAGGTGTGGGGGCCACACTGCTGGAAGTTTCTCTAGCAGAGATTATTGTATCTCTGGCTTTCTGAATTTTAGAAGCAAAGCCCCTTTGTACCGACTCACGGTCTTCCCGCGTGGGATCGAAGTGGGGGGATAGGGCAATAGGTTTCTCTATAGATTTGAGGATATCAAATAATTTATAGGTGGAATTGGGTGCAGATGCTATCAATTTGTTGTAATATTTCGTTTTAGCTTCTCTAATACCCTTTCTATAGCGCACATCTATGAATTTCCATTGTTCTTTATTGGCTGTTGTCGGGCGTTTAATCCACTTCCTTTCCAAGCCTCTTTTTTATATTTTGAGTTTGGTTAGCTCTGCATAAAACCATTTCTGGTGGTTGCTATTTTTCCTTACCAACTTTGATTTAAGTGGTGCGAGCTGTTCTACAAGCTCTAACATCGAGTCGAGTATTGCCTTAACATATCCTCACACGAGTCCCCTTCCTGAAAATGATCCTGTATCTTTTTTAGGCATTATTCCAATTGAATGGGCCCTAAATTCTTAACGTTTCTGCTTTGGGCCTTTTCGTGTGGGTTGAAGGCTTTTTTAAGAAGATGGTTCATTTCTATCACAAAAATGATCTTGCAATGGTTTGACCAGATACAGGGTGACGTCGCCACCATCTGTGCCTTAAGGTTTTGAGTTACGATCCAGTCTAGCTGGTTTCCCTTGGCTGTCGTGGGTTCATTATTTAAAACCTTGAAATCCATGTTATTCAAGCTTTTCTCAAGAAGGCGAGCTTCTTTATCCAATGGGTTCCCTCACCACCTGTTAAAGTCACCTACAAGCAAGGTTGCTATGTTGGTGGACTTCAGGTTGTTCAACTGCTGCGTTAGTTCATTACAACAGTCTGAGCTGAGAGAGGGAGGTCTGTAAATAACTATAAAGTTAGTACAGTCATTCTGTGTAGATGGGAATTTAAGATGTAGTGTTTCCCATCCAGTACACGAGATGTACGCCTTACTGTGAATCCTCCCCCGACTCCAGTGTCTCTGTTCTTGTTACCCTTCTGGGACCGCAATGTCACACACCGGGCCAATGGGGTCTTGGAGCCAGGTGTCAGTGAGGAATGAAACATCTAGCTCCTCCTCCATTATGATGTCATGTACGCTTAAAGCGTGTTTGCTTAAGGAACGGATATTCCAAAGACGTATTTGTAAGGCTTTCATATCTTCCTTCTTCTACATGGGCTTGGCTGGAGTTTTAATGGTCACCTCTGTCAGGTCTTTGCTGACTTTCCTTTTATTTGTTTGTAATGCGCTAACCTTGATTTTAGTGTGCTGATGTAGATACATTCCGTCTTATATGTTCCGTGTCATTTAGAGCCACAGTTTGGGCCATAGCAATGCAGCACTTACCATTGTGAGAGCCCGGTATGGCTAAAACCTCTTCACCCACTGATGGCAGAGCCTGGGAGCTGATAGAGGATACATCTGAGTTCTTGGTAACCATGATATCAGCAGTCGTAACCTGCCCATTAATACCATTTCCATGATCTAACCCGTCAGCCGGTGCAAAGCCTACTTTCGCCGCTCTAACATGGCTCGGAGTAAGCGTCATTTGAGCTACACCGTTGCCATTACTACAGTTACTGGCATCAGGACCCACAGCAGCCTGCTCAATCCCTTGGTTGACAGATTGCACTTTCTCAGTACACGGTCAACGATCAAAAGACTGCCTTCTAGCTTTGGCAATGGCAACAAGGACTTCAGCGATAACCATAAGGAGATAACACGTCAACACGTCCTGACACGGACTGCCACAGACTTGCTAAGCCCGTCCGCGCTGGCGCGTTCGCGCCGGGTTTATAGTGAAATACCTGTTAGTACTTCACAACTATAGGGAGTTGTAGTTCATTAGCACTACAACGCGTGCGTGCAGAGATACTTCTCTGCACACAGATAAGGCTACAGGAAAATGCAGTGAAAAAATGGTTCCTACCAATTCTGAAGCTAGTTTCAGTAAATTACAAAATTAAACCTGTAAATATAAAATAATCACGGCGCTTCTAAAATCAAGGTAACAATGAAATTTAAAATATAATGAGCCGCAATAGAACTTAATGCCACAGAACTATCTAAATGTATTACATTTATTAAGGGTGTCTGTGAACTCTGTTGGTGAACAGTGAAAATTCTCTCTTTCCGGCCTTTGTTTCTCCCACCATCTAACCAGTTCCCTATTCACTTTGGCACAGTTTTGGCTAATCTGAACTAGCCTATTCCCAGCGCTGTTGGTAACTAGATGAATAAATGCAGATTTTGTACAAGATAAAAGAAATGCCTTTAATAGCGTAGTGTGATCGCTGAGTTTAGTGTGTGTTATTCGAAAAGTGCAGGTCAATTTGATCAAATTTGGCTAAAAACTAGAATAAATTGTGGAGAAGGCAGACATGCCAAACCATGTTGGTTGAGGGCTCGACTGAGCGTTAAAGTGTGTATTAAGCTGCGTAAACCCCCATGGAGCCAGAAATCTGGCCCAAATCCATCCATCTTTCATTTTCTTCCCCACTTTCTGGTTTACTGCATCACACCCCGTATTGCTACTATTGTCTAGCTCATCAAATTACAGTTCTACACATGGGCATGTGCAGTTACAATCCCCTGCTGTTCTCGCAACAACACCTTGCTTAGACCATTTGATCAGCAAGGGCTCCTGATTACATCATCAATCGGTTCTCTAACCGGATTGTAATAAATGTTTATGACCAGCGCCTTGATCATTGCATCACCACGACAATCACAATCACCAGTTACTAACAGGGCCTCGAACAGCGCTGATTCTTTGACAGGAACTTCCTTGACAATTTTCTATTGCAGTCAGAAGCCCTCTGAAAGTTCTTCCATGTTGACCTCTTTTTGCAACTTTAGTCTGAAGTACAAAACCACCTAGATTTGGTACCACATCTAAACAAGTGCCCTGAATCAACACTATGGGCCTCATTACAAGTATGGCAGTAAGGCAACAATGGCGCCGGTATTGCTACCTCACCGTTTAATCCACTTCCTTTCCAAGCCTCTTTTTTATATTTTGAGTTTGGTTAGCTCTGCATAAAACCATTTCTGGTGGTTGCTATTTTTCCTTACCAACTTTGATTTAAGTGGTGCGAGCTGTTCTACAAGCTCTAACATCGAGTCGAGTATTGCCTTAACATATCCTCACACGAGTCCCCTTCCTGAAAATGATCCTGTATCTTTTTTAGACATTATTCCAATTGAATGGGCCCTAAATTCTTAACGTTTCTGCTTTGGGCCTTTTCGTGTGGGTTGAAGGCTTTTTTAAGAGGATGGTTCATTTCTATCACAAAAATGATCTTGCAATGGTTTGACCAGATACAGGGTGACGTCGCCACCATCTGTGCCTTAAGGTTTTGAGTTACGATCCAGTCTAGCTGGTTTCCCTTGGCTGTCGTGGGTTCATTATTTAAAACCTTGAAATCCATGTTATTCAAGCTTTTCTCAAGAAGGCGAGCTTCTTTATCCAATGGGTTCCCTCACCACCTGTTAAAGTCACCTACAAGCAAGGTTGCTATGTTGGTGGACTTCAGGTTGTTCAACTGCTGCGTTAGTTCATTACAACAGTCTGAGCTGAGAGAGGGAGGTCTGTAAATAACTATAAAGTTAGTACAGTCATTCTGTGTAGATGGGAATTTAAGATGTAGTGTTTCCCATCCAGTACACGAGATGTACGCCTTACTGTGAATCCTCCCCCGACTCCAGTGTCTCTGTTCTTGTTACCCTTCTGGGACCGCAATGTCACACACCGGGCCAATGGGGTCTTGGAGCCAGGTGTCAGTGAGGAATGAAACATCTAGCTCCTCCTCCATTATGATGTCATGTACGCTTAAAGCGTGTTTGCTTAAGGAACGGATATTCCAAAGACGTATTTGTAAGGCTTTCATATCTTCCTTCTTCTACATGGGCTTGGCTGGAGTTTTAATGGTCACCTCTGTCAGGTCTTTGCTGACTTTCCTTTTATTTGTTTGTAATGCGCTAACCTTGATTTTAGTGTGCTGATGTAGATACATTCCGTCTTATATGTTCCGTGTCATTTAGAGCCACAGTTTGGGCCATAGCAATGCAGCACTTACCATTGTGAGAGCCCGGTATGGCTAAAACCTCTTCACCCACTGATGGCAGAGCCTGGGAGCTGATAGAGGATACATCTGAGTTCTTGGTAACCATGATATCAGCAGTCGTAACCTGCCCATTAATACCATTTCCATGATCTAACCCGTCATCCGGTGCAAAGCCTACTTTCGCCGTTCTAACATGGCTCGGAGTAAGCGTCATTTGAGCTACACCGTTGCCATTACTACAGTTACTGGCATCAGGACCCACAGCAGCCTGCTCAATCCCTTGGTTGACAGATTGCACTTTCTCAGTACACGGTCAACGATCAAAAGACTGCCTTCTAGCTTTGGCAATGGCAACAAGGACTTCAGCGATAACCATAAGGAGATAACACGTCAACACGTCCTGACACGGACTGCCACAGACTTGCTAAGCCCGTCCGCGCTGGCGCGTTCGCGCCGGGTTTATAGTGAAATACCTGTTAGTACTTCACAACTATAGGGAGTTGTAGTTCATTAGCACTACAACGCGTGCGTGCAGAGACACTTCTCTGCACACAGATAAGGCTACAGGAAAATGCAGTGAAAAAATGGTTCCTACCAATTCTGAAGCTAGTTTCAGTAAATTACCAAATTAAACCTGTAAATATAAAATAATCACGGCGCTTCTAAAATCAAGGTAACAATGAAATTTAAAATATAATGAGCCGCAATAGAACTTAATGCCACAGAACTATCTAAATGTATTACATTTATTAAGGGTGTCTGTGAACTCTGTTGGTGAACAGTGAAAATTCTCTCTTTCCGGCCTTTGTTTCTCCCACCATCTAACCAGTTCCCTATTCACTTTGGCACAGTTTTGGCTAATCTGAACTAGCCTATTCCCAGCGCTGTTGGTAACTAGATGAATAAATGCAGATTTTGTACAAGATAAAAGAAATGCCTTTAATAGCGTAGTGTGATCGCTGAGTTTAGTGTGTGTTATTCGAAAAGTGCAGGTCAATTTGATCAAATTTGGCTAAAAACTAGAATAAATTGTGGAGAAGGCAGACATGCCAAACCACGTTGGTTGAGGGCTCGACTGAGCGTTAAAGTGTGTATTAAGCTGCGTAAACCCCCATGGAGCCAGAAATCTGGCCCAAATCCATCCATCTTTCATTTTCCTCCCCACTTTCTGGTTTACTGCATCACACCCCGTATTGCTACTATTGTCTAGCTCATCAAATTACAGTTCTACACATGGGCATGTGCAGTTACAATC